>NW_019745079.1:172550-376844 GCF_002891405.2 Cryptotermes secundus
AACTACTTCATTGCATGCCCTGTTGTCTTTATACTAAAATGATTAAAATATATATTCGTCATATATATTGATAAATTTTAAATATTAAAAATATTAAAACTCTTCAGGATTTGTCATCCTTATGTCGTATCTCAATACGCGAGTCACACCTATCTTCTTCTATCGGAGTATTCTTCCTACTTTCGTGTGTGTATTGTGCTTTGTGTTGTGTCTTTCTCCTGTGACTGCGTATGTTATACTGCTGGGCCTGCTGGGTATGTGCACTTTTGTGCTGAAACATGTAGTGCAAGAGAGAAGAGTAAGGTGAATAAATGTATGCACTGTAAGACGGTTAGAATAAATCATGGACATAAAAAGGACGAAGTTGATGTTGGACAGACATCACTGTGACGATAAAATCGAGGATTGATAGGACATGTAACACGCATGGAACAGACGAGAAATACAATTATAATTTCGGACCAAAAAATATTAAGAGAAAACATTGATTCAAAATCTTGGCATGGATGGAAAGAAAATATTGAAATTATTTGTGATGAAATGAGTGTCTTAATATAGAGACCGCATACACATTCAGGACAAGACGCTGAATGCGTACATTTACAATTCCTCTTACTGTCATTTGCCGTGTATACACTAGTGATATTCGAATCCAATTTCTGAGTTTCACTCTACCTCATTTGTGATAGGATGCCGAAAGAGAATCCCTGTGTAGGAACAAACGATTTTATGTCCTACAAATTGTAACGATCCATACTGCCTGCTGGCATTCCAATATGCTGTTACTTACATGTTGCGACATGCGCAGAACAAGAAGAAATGAAGCTAACAAGTGAACCTAACGATTGTAATGAAGTAAATGACATTAATGAATACGACTTTAAAATAACATGTAACTATATTTCAAGTTCTAAATAAGGTAGAGAACTCGTAGAATGTATTAAATAAAAATAATACCACGTTGTTTTACTTACTTACTTACATAGAGCTGAGCTCTTCTTGAGGAGCAGCCAATTCTGCAGCTACTCAAGAATTTCCCAGTATTTTATGTAACCCGAAGGTTCATTACCGTGTTCACAAGAGCCCTCCAATAGTCCCTATTCTCAGTCAGATCTATCCAATCCATACCATCCCATCCTATCTCTCTAAGCACCATTTTAATAGTGTCCACCCACCAACGCCTTGGTCTTCCCAGTGGTCTCTTTCCTTCTGGTTTCCCCACCAATATCCTATACGCATTCCTAGTCTCCACCATTCGTGCTACATGCCCTGACCACCTCATCCTCCTTACGTTGTTTTATTATGATAGCGAAAGTAGTTATGACATACTACCGATAAACATCATAGAAGAAATACATTTAAAGTGCATTAATATTGTGGCGTGCCGCGAGAAAGCCGGAATGGTAGAGGAGATCATGGTTGATTTCCTAGGCAACGAGCAACGTTCCCTCTGTAACCCTAAGGGATCGGAACGCATCCATTGTTACACAACGGTTAGCAGTTCCTAGGCAACGAAACCTAGGAAACTGTTGGAGTTTTCACCGTTATACACCAATTGTTGAGGCAGACACGTATTCCCGCGTTCGTTGCGTAACAGCGGGCTGAACTAACCCTTTAACAAGGTGTTCCCTATTCAGTCCGAGGGCAAGTTATAACAGTGCAACTTCGGCCAGAGACCAAGGGAGTTTTTATTTGACTTTAGAACACAAGAGTTGGTATTCGGCAAGGAAACAGAAGGGTTGTAATAGTGAAGAGGAAACGTCTAAAGGGAGTTATAAGTTGGGAATAATTGTAAGTGTGAGTGTAAAAGTTATCGTTCAATAAATATTCGTTCAAATCCGAGAACCCACATAATTTCTTGTCTCGTTGCCTAGCAAACACGCGACAATATAAATACCTATCTTCGAACACTGCTCGCACCCATGCCACACTTCCATAAGCACGCTGAAGTCTCTGGTGAATTTCTGCAGCAGGGATTTCCTCTTTCGCAAGAAATTCGATGACAGCACGCTGGCGAAACGACATATCGTTGTCGGCCATTTTGTTAGGAGTGATACTGCTCACGTGATGCAATCTATTGACTTCACAAGACACTCAAGGTTAACACAACAGCTGGTTTCCACCTACCACCGTACTCTCTTTCTTCTGCTGTTCCCAGGTTGCATGCAAAAAAAAGTTGCTCATGACTTTCGGTATGACCTACGTAGTTGAAAGATGTAAAGGAAAATAGAAGAAATGTTATTTCAGTGTTTATAGATTACAATAAATATTCTGTTCGGGGCATGAACCCCGAACAGTGTTCAGGATGTCACGGATTCTCTTACTTTACAACGGTTATTTCGGATAATAGTAATGATATTTATTATTATGATGATTATTCTGAGGACGTTGTCACGTTTCTTCGAGATGTGATCGAGAAGTACCAACGTAGCATTCGATATAATGAGTCTTGCGCAGGAACGTGATCATACTGGTCCCTGTTTTTTCCAGGATGTTCAGACCGCAACGTGAATTGGAGGAGACATCACCGGTAGAAAAGGGGAATAAGTGTAGAGCAGTTCACGTCTTGGGTCATGGCTTTCAGTCAGGCCAGTGTGAACAAATCAAAATGCAACTTGAAAACTAAGCACTTTAGTATATTATTATTATTATTATTATTATTATTATTGTGCTTGTGTATTTCTATGTACTGGTGCCAACTTTGTAATTGACATCCGTGCTGTTAAGTTTGCAAGTAAATAAATGCGAATTGAATTGAATTATTTGGATATTGTGTTAGCACACAAATAAGTAAGAATGGAGTTATTTTTATTATTTTATTATTATTGTTAATTTCTATGTGTGTATGCACGTGTATTGTGCTTTCTCGCCACATAATGGCATAACCATAGGAAATTTAATTATTTTATTTATCTTGCTTCTTAATGTTAACTTTAATTTTTCTTGTAATTATTATTTTTTTTAATTCGCTTAGTGGGCGGGGGAGTCCAACTGGGTCCACTCGGCACGGCGGCCACTGTTGGCCTATTGTACCTGCCCCGGGTGATTATGATGATGCAGAATTCTGTGGAAAGAAGTTTGGCAAGGAAAACCGAAGTACTCAGAGAAAATCCGCCCCAATGCCACATTGTCTACCACAAATCCCACTTGGCCCGACCCAGGATCGAATCCGGGTCGCCACAGTGGGAAGACAGCGACTATCCGCTTGAGCAATTGAGCGGCCTGTAATTATTATTAAATTAATCCCATTATATAGACTGTCATATTTTGTATTTTGTTCTTTATTTATTTTTGTGTATTTCTATGTACTCGTGCTAGCCTTGTAACTGGCCTCTGTGCTGTTACGTTTGCACGTAAATAAACACGAATTGAATTCATTTTTATCTGCTAAAGTTGGCACTAAGTTGGCGCTGCGCAATAAACATGTTAAATACAAATACAAAACTTGAAACATTTGGGAACTTTAAGTTACAAAATTTGATAATAAACAAAAAAATTCCGTCGTTTAGGTCCTCAAGAAAACTATATCGACCCAGCACCCGCTGCTTGTCGGCGAAGTTATGCAAAATTTAGCGATAACAAGATTATTAAGAACTCGCAAAATTTGATAATGCGATGTAAGATTTGAGGTTTTGATAATGCGAGTTGTTAATAATCTTGCTATATATCACAGATCTCATAATGCGGACTGCGAGGAAAATTTAGATTTTTTAAATGTTAAGACGTGCAGTTAGCACTGTGCTGCAAAGTGCTCATATCCACGGAACTGAAGGAGTCATGAAACACCGAAACCTCGATCTGGGCCGAGAGGAGGGATCAGGAACAGGCAGGACCTCTGAGATTCCCGCTGCGCTCTACAAACGACGCGTACAGTGAAAGTAAAGGAGGTGCTTCGTTTCGAATGGTAGGCTCTTTCGATTTCCTGTTAAAAGAGGGGACGGAGCTGCAGTGTTATTATAAAATATATTAGCGAGATTTTTCACACTTTAATGACGCAATCTTCCTCTCATTGTTCAGTGTTTGCTTTAGTTTACGCATTTCATGTTCTTTTTGTCCCTCGGAAGGGTAAGGTGCCTGAGTTTTTCAGTATCATTGGTCAGTTTCACCTTACGTCAGGCTTACACTGAATTGGTAACGGATATGACGTAATCTCTCTTCTACTGTCCAGTGGAATCATGTTCCTAGTGAACAATTGTCAGAACTGAATACTTTTTCGGTAAATTTTATAATTTAAATCTTAAAGAGTGTGTCCTTTCCCGTCACGGCGTGTCTCGTTCTCAGGTTTATCATGGAGAAGACGGTATCGAGAATATTCTAGATGAGCAGTCGGAACGATAGACAAAGGGTGGTCCTACAAACTCTTCCCGCAAATAATAATTAAGACGTTACGACATGTTATACAGGAAATAATCAGAGGCAACTGCAGTAGGAGGAAACCCGCATTACTGTGAGTAGCAGAATCCTTAACAATAAGAACCTGTACACCTGAATATGGCCAGTTAGGCCGAAACATGTAATGTCCAACAGAGGAATACCAAGAAAGAATAGAGAACGGTCTTGCACATAGACAGTACAAAAACTTCAAAGTCAGGGAATGATTCGTTGACAAATAGAATTTCTGCTTTAGAATTTGGATACTGTATTCTTTTAACACTGAACCACACCTAAATAATGCCAAAAAATTATCCTTTCTGATTCTAACATACTTTAAAACCAAGTGGTTAATTTCGATAAGGAATATAATTGTTTCTTTTAGCAAAACTCGTACGAAACACGTGGGTAATTCGAAGACTGTGCGGGTAAAATGCAGAGTTCTTTAGTAGACAATGGGGCAAATAGTAACCATTGTGCTTTAAAAGGTTAAATACTGCAGTGTCAGCGAGTTAGTTCTTTTGCGGAATTCTTTTCCAAGAACCGCCAAATCAGGATGTTATAGTGCGTGGTGAATGTCTCGACTCGACTCCACTCCGTTAAGGATTGGGGACTGGTACCGTTTTCTCTGTTCCGAAGTGAGAGAGAGTCCCAGCGGTCTCGAACCCCAGACATCTGTTACATAGTCTTGACATCTAAATCACGAGATTAATGTCTGACCAAATTAAGCTGGAAAACGCAAATAGTGAAGCCCCTCTTTCTTAATTTTATTTTTCTAGATTATGACAGGATGTTCTGCTAGGTGGTTACAAACTCTTCGGATTAACACACTGACTACATCTTATACCCTGAAGATGGAGGTAGCAGGTACACCCGAATCGTTAATAATATGACCGCATATTATCGTAACCCTGAAGACCACATTAACAAATTTGTTTCTTTGCAAACCTCAAATCCCATTCCTTACGTTGTTGTTGCTTTGTTTTCTCATATTTTTTGTATCTCCTAAGCTCAAATATTTTCTGCAGCACGTAATATTATGGCCCCTTGATTTAAATTAATAAAACTGAAATAAAATTAAAGAGAATAGACAAAAGACAGAAATATTTGAGTTTCAGGAAATGTGCGTGGGTGTAGAACAAAAGAATAGCATTACTTCTAAGTAATTAATTTCAGCGGAGTTGAGTGGTGTTGTATGCCATTAACAACTAATGAGTCCCATCGCAAGACCTTAGCCTACTTCAGTAATGACAGTGGCAATAAAATACTGGGGGCGTTTTGCTGGCTGGCATAAAAACTATAATTAATTTTCAGTGTTGCATTACACTTGTAAATTCGCTGCCCTCCTGGGTCATCATCTAGATCAAGGTCTTTGTTATTTTGTATTTGTTTGATGTGGAGATGAAAATTGATTTAATGCGTTTCACATGACATCACAGGAGCGTAATCATAAATTAATTTTCCTTCCTTTAGAAGCACTTTTATTTTGTATCCTAAAATGATGTAGACAGCAAAATAATTACTGTAAGTACTGTAATATTACTAGGCTGATGGCATCAAGGAAGTTGTCGACGAGAAAACGAGGGAGATAATTTGCCTAGCTGAGGTATTTTTTTCTTTCACCTTGGTCAGTCCAGGAAAATACAAGGAAAATACTGTCACGTGTTTGGGTGGTTGAGACGCGGGTTTGGATTTATAACTGGATTTTTTAACAACCGGCAGGTCGTAACTACGTACAAATAAATATTACATTCTTGCTGATTTACACAATTTACAATCACTCTACATTAATCTTCTCAGTCTGTTTCCACTACTCTTTACTATCCACTTCTTGGCAACGGATTTATAACACGGGAACTGTAATAAAAGTCTCACTAAATTACACACTCCCAATCCCACTGCACTATAGCACACATAAAGGCTTCAGTTCACAAGTTAACTCTTCTTCAAATACGAACTTCCCCTGTCTGTCTCATACCGAGAACTCAGAACTCAGAAGTCACTCACTGTCACTCTGTGACCTCACCTCACATGCGCAGGTTACAGACCCGCAGAAAACACATGTCACTATACGGCCACTCACCGTTGATGCGTGACGTCACCGATCTACGCCAACTGCCGGACGCACGGAAAACACAGCTAGCTCTACTGCTGCGAGCGCGTATCGCGTTCACAGAGCCGCCGTCCGGCAACGCGTTGAACAAATAGACCACGACCGCTTCCTTCCATATTATTTCCAGTTCATTATTGAAATAACTTTTATCATTCTACGCCAAATAATCCTGGCAGTTTCGAACGTCGTTAGACACATTATAAATTAATAGGTAAATAAAAGACTACTCGATGGGCAGGGCATGCAGCATGCGTGAAAACGATGACAAATTTATACCAGTATTAGTAACCACCAGACCACTTATTAATTATAGTTGAAGGTCAGAGAATGATATTACAGTGTATATCGATAATTAATTAATTAATTAATTGCTTGTTTAATGACGTCAGTAACTCAGAGTATATGCTGTCAAATTCTCTGATGATTAGTAAACACTGAATTGGAAGGCATATGAAAGGAAACGAATGTCTTCTCTTATCCCAGCATTTACATCCCCAGTCCCGGGTCGAGATTAATCTGACGTTTTTCCGAGTACGAAGTAGAAATGGTACCTACTTGGTAAAACTGTGAGATTTCGAACTGGATTTAAGTTTCTCATGATTATCCAGTGGCGGACTGTGTGAACATGGTGATGTACTTTTAGGGTTCACGAAAAGTTGGGAAATGTTTTGACTAACCGAATGGTTCGTAGGTTATAAATCCTTCTATGTCCTTTCTGATTAATTCATCATTTCCAAGTTATTCTTGGGGGTAAAGGGCGGCCGGCGCGTAAGGCTGACAACCTTAGCGCCATCTATGAGCAAATTGTCTATAAAATGTGGGAACCTCACATCACAACCCTATGGGCCCCCACGGCCTGTTACAAGGATACCTTTACTTTTTTTACTTTACTTTATCTGACGCTACATAATCTGAGTTACTCTCAACGCCGTTATACAAAATGAAAATGAATGGAATCATGAAGATTCTGTCGAATTTGAGGCAGTCACAGCCGTGGTTATGAAGAGCGCCAACTTCTGGGATACAACGCCGTGTAGACCGCTGAAAGTCACCCGATGTTTCGGAGGAAAATGACACCTTCGTTGTAACGGTAGAGTTGTTTCTTGTTCGTCTTATTCTTCGACCCGGAAGATGAAGGCCTTGTATTCCTCCAAGACGTCGGTTGACTTCCAGCGGTCCACACGGCGTTACACCTCAGAAGGCAGTACCCTTCAATGAGGATTTGTTTTTGCGTAGACCTACAAGGAATACACAAACAGCGAAACGTAGTATGTATGTATAACTAGCGCGGATTGGGCACTACCTTCTAGAGTAACTTTAAAATTACCTGGAGCCAACGGCACTTGCACGAACTGACTGTTGCAAAGATTCCAATTTGCTTGTACGTAATACGAAATTGGATCAAGTAACTTAAGAATTATACTTCAAAATGTTGAGACACTTTTCCTTTTATCTCTTATTGTTTGTCAGATGGACAGACGTGCCTGATCAGCAGGAGATAGAAGCCTGAGCAGCAGGCCATGCCATCATCAAGCACTAGATCTAAATCAATCAACAAGTATGCGGCTCGCCACAGACAGGCAGTTACCGGCCGGACAGCAACACGACTCGCAAGGCGGTGTACGGCCGAACGCTTTCACTTGTCGCCAGCGTAACTCTATTCGTTTAAAGACCTGTCCAAAAACATTTGGTCCAAAATTTATTTCTTCTGTAACAGATAGATCGATCATCGAAATTGTAAAAGTAATTAATTTTGGAAATTAATATCATGACTCAAGAAAAGAGATAAGAAAGCGCAGCAAAAGAATAGTTGAAAGTAAAAATTAATGGGTAAAGTAATCATTTTTTGCTGGAGTGTTATGGTACAGGCTTTCCTACGTTTTCCCTGTCTTCAAACACATGCTGAGTTGGCTGCCAAGATTCAGCTTGCTAATGTATTATTCTCTCCTGCGTCCAATTCATCAGAATTAAATCCCTCTTCTGTCAAAGCCACCAATTTTTGTTCTAAGTTACACACTTCGTTATTAATTCAGAAAATAAGAACTCTGCTGCCCTTGTCTCAAGCTAATGTTTCAAACCATTCTTCATCCTTCATTTCACTGCCATGCTAGTCTTATCGGGGCACGCGGTCGCGTAATTGGTTGAGGCACTATGCTACAAGCCAGAAGGTCGCGGGTTCGAATCCCGATGAGAAGTCGACTCAGCCTCTAACAGCAATGAATAACAGGAATCTTCCTGGGGGTAAAGGGCGGCCGGTGCATAAGGCTGACAACCTCACAGCCATATGCAAGCCGATTGGCTAGAAAATGTGGGAACCTCAACATCTCACAACCTTATGGGTCTCCGCGGTCTGTTACATGGAAGGTTTTAATTTTATTTTCTAATTTTTTATGCTATTCTTGCGAGAAGGACGAGCAGGAAATGACTTTGAAACTTCTAACAAGAGATTCATTAAATTATTTCAGGAGATAAAGTCGATGAACATTCTAAGAGTTGTAAGGACACATGAACACACTGTGGAAACAAATGAAGAGTTTTAATATTAAAGTAATTTGCAGGTCGAGTAACCACTGTGCTGTAAGTTTTAATTATGGTATTCGGTTAAGTTACATAATCTCATGTGGACCGAAGACAGATGAAGTGACAGGAGGCTGGAGAAAACTACATAATGAGGAGCTTCATAACTTGTACTCTTCTCCAAGTATAATTAGAATGATCAAATAAAAGAGGATGAGGTGGGCAGGGCATATAGCACGAATGGTGGAGACTAGGAATGCGTATAGGATATTGGTGGGAAAGCCAGTAGGAAAGAGACCACTGGGAAGACCAAGGCGTAGGTGGGTGGACAATATTAAAATGGATCTTAGAGAGATAGGATGGTATGGTACGGATTGGATTGATCTGGCGCAGGATAACGACCAGTGGAGGGTTCTTGTGAACACGGTAATGAACCTTCGGGTTCCATAAAATGCTGGGGAATTCTTGAGTAGCTGCAGAATTGGCCACTCCTCCAGAAGGGCTCAGCTACATGAGTAAGTAAGTATATAATCTCATGAGAATCGAACCCGAATATTCAATATTGATGAGAAAATTCGCTCAGATTCCGTACTTAGGAGATCTAGACGTTCGTAGGTGGATACTAACAAACTAACCTTTTATATGAAGGTATATACCGGAATCAATGAACAATGTTAGTGTTTGTGGCGGGCTTTGTGGACACTGTAATAAATATACAGGCTATATAACATGCATTTATTTCTGAGCTTACTGTATTACATATCTCAGATTCTACAAGATGTTCTTCCTTTTGACATGTGGTGTAAAGGAATTTCTACTTCCTATTTTTGTGCCCTATTTAATCCACCTTATAATTAGCATAAAATTTAACTGTCAACTATACTTTTCATGTAAATACCTCTTAGGCTACATTTTTTTCGATATCTCTCTCCAAACTGCTTCTCAAGCCTCTTGAAACATAATTTGTAAACACCCTGTGGGTAAATTAGGAATTTTTTTTTTTATTAAAGTGGCTTCCGGGGCTACATTCTCCTCCGTTTTTCTCCTATACGTCGTTATAAAAATTGTACACGTGTATGTATTTTTAAGTTCCCTGTAGAAAAATTATGAATTATATAATCTAATTTCACTATCGGAATCCAATTGCTAAAAATAAACAATTTATTCCTTTCCATTACTCTTTCCATGCTGCTTACTACGTGACGAAAAATATACAGGAATTAAAGGAAAGAGCTTCTCAGGGATTCGAAGCCGTGGCATATTGCCATATATCTAACGTTTCATATTTTAAACGCTTTTAAGATTATTTACCTTCTCCTGAAGTATTCAGAAATTCACAGCGAAAAATATTACTCATGCTGTGCTCTTTGCTTTGGTTGCTGTAAACTTGTGGGCAGGAGCGTCGAATTTGATGCGCTCTCTGATGGGGCTCTGATGTAACCTGCCGAGCAGTGAACTCGCCCCCTCTACTTTTTCCTCCTGTCATCCGGGAAATTGCGCAAGGAGTTCACGTTCCACTTAGGTTAGGTCTCGACCGTTCTTGATACACTGAATAGTTTTAATTTAATTATAAGTTTCAGTCAATTACATTTTTCTTATTCAGGCTTAATATTAATACTAATACAATTCTGTGTAGTTTCCTGATCAAGTGTAGGGAATAAATTGAATTTGGGGAAATTATTTGGTTCAAGAAATTCTCAGCGGACTGACACATGGGGTAAGTGAATGCAGCCTATTATCTTGTGTCCCTTTAAATAGAGGTATTTCAGGGTTTACAAATCAATAAACGGGCGTAATTATTTCATTATTTATTGCATTAGTAATCGTTCTAGCCATGTGATACTGTGCCTGGCGCATTGTTTCAACGTGTTTTTTAAAGAAACGTCATAATCTTGCATGGATTTTCTTGACTGTTGCAAATACAAGGAGTTCTAACATACGAATTGTGTAAACGTATTTAGGAAAACTTATCACAGTCTAACCAGTATAACTTTATGAATCATTTGAAGTATTATATTCATAACGATGAAGTTTGTCCGGCGTTCTTCCTTGGTTTCAGAATGTAACAAATTCTAATCTCCGAAGGTACTGTACAAAGCCTATCCTAACAAATTTAAGCATTGCATTCCGTGTGTGTGTACTTCTAAGTGCTTTTAAATCATAAGTGAACAATTACACTAACTTATTTTGAATCCTTCCTTTTTGTTTCTCATTTTATATATGTTTCATTAATATTAAATGTCGAATGAAACGTGGTCGAATATGCAGTTGTCCCGTTACTGTATTCCATATTTTCCAGGGTCATTTGTTGATATTAAAATCAGTAAACACGTTCCTCAGATAATTATAGCCATTTATTTGTTTTTAATGCTAGTGGGGTGGGACTAAGTCCCTTGTACTGCGGCCACTTCTGGCCTATTGTACCAGCCCCAGATGATAGGTGAGGGTGATTGTGCAGCAATTGGTGGAATGAAGATTGGCAGGAGAAATCGAAGTACTCGGAGAAAACCTGCCACAGCGTCACTTTATCCACCACAAATCCCACTTGACCAGACCCGGGATCGAACCCGGGCCGCCGTGGTAGGAAGCCAGCGACTAACAGCTTGAGCTATGGTTCAGCCCTAGTTATATTCATTAGAAAATGTTAGCTGCTACAGTCACTTTCTGAAAAACAGCCTCTCCCAGAGCAATTTGTTTGCGTCACATGGTAATTATAGAGCTCCATTTGATTCCAGTCTGTGCTGATGTTTATATTACGTGACACAGTTACTCTGAATACTTGTACTACAATGTAGACAAATGATCACTAATATGTATTACGTTTGGAGTCAGTCCCAAGTAGTCTACGCTTGGGAAAGCACGGTACATGCCGGCCAAGCATGGAAAGTGGCTATTCAATTATTCAATCAGCAGACATGCATCTTGTGTTAATAGAGTCAATGGAAATGTTACATGTTCTGTTAGAAGGTACAGAGAAGAATACCCGAATTTGGAGAGCGCAGACCGTCATGCTTTCTTTTCTCCAAGAGACGGGAACATTTCATGAAACGCGATGGGATGTTGGCAGTCCGCGTTCAGTGCGCATTGTACGGATGGAAGAGCAGATCTTTGAGGTCTTCTTAAAGACAGCTTACACTCAGTACCAAAGTGCTGGACGTCTAGTCCCCATCAGCTTCAGTCTCTACAAGATGCTTCAGCCAGACTTACATTCTGTAAATTAATTTTGCAAAAGTCGGCTAAAGATCCTAAGTTCACAGCAAAGGCTGCACTAGGGTTAGCGTCACAAATGCAATGAACATTTGCGATGTGATGAAAATCCCCATGCCACTCGTTCTCAGCCACAGTGGCGACAGTTTTCCGTCAAACTGTGTGTTGCTATTTTAGGTGACTGCCTCGTAGCCCCTTACGTCTTACCGCCACGTGTTAGTGGAAGCGGCTACCTTGATTTTCTTCGAACACACTTAAGAAAATTGTTGGAAAATATATCCGTCAATACACTTCTTCACGTGTGGGTTCAGCACAACGGTGCTCCAAGGCTAAGAGCCGTTAAATACGTCAATAGCTATCCGAAAATTATCCTGGACATCGGATTCGTCGCGGTCCTGAAGCTCCAATTTCCTGGCCTGCACGCTTACCTGTTCAGAATGCTCTCTTTTTTGTGTGTGGACGATTGAAAATAAAGACCTCTGCCTGTGGAGTCGATACTGGGTAAGAACTATGGCTTCAATTTCAACGATTTCAGAATGAAACATGGAATACTCCCTTAATCTTCAAACACTGCCAGTTTTCTTTAACGCAGAATTTAGTTGTGTGTTCCTGATCATGGAGGTCACTTTGGGCATCCGTTGTATGTAAGTGAAACTGAAGGATTCATGAACTGCTCTTTCGCTGGCTTCCTATATTCGAGTATAATCTATTAAAATCAAGAATCAGTTAAGGTGTGACCATGGAAGTTATAACTTTTTTGTTATTGCTTGCTTTGATGTCCAGGAATACTCCTGTGAATTATGGCATATAATAATGAGCCTTTCTCTACATAGACTCTAAGTACGGATTTGTTAGTGTGTAGACATGTATAAGAATGTAGACAGACTAATAAAATGAGCAGGAAATGATCGGATCCGGCATAATCTTGCTAGATGTTGAGTATGAAGATGACGGTGTTTGCCAAATTGGATGTTTTTTCTAACGTATGCATTTGCATATTTGCTATTCAGTTAGAATTACTTACTCGTAAGTCGGTACTTTGCTTCCTTATATTACAGTATCATTTTGAATGCAGATAATTGCTTTAAGTTTTTGTTAATTTCTATTCTGTTTTGGATACTTGGAACAACATTTCTGGCATTTTTCTGTTAGTGTGCAGACGGAGTTGAATGATTATGTCTCTGAAGACAAGGACCGATGTGTAGTCGCAGTATGAAGTGAGTCCTTTAAGGCCGATAGATGCAGCCTTGAAGGCAAGGATTTTTACGTGCTGTAGCAGTGTGACGTGCGTTTTTGAAGGCAATGATATGTATGTTAATATAAGTGTAGCAAGCGTACTACACTACACTACACCGTACCCTACTGTGCTGTACAGTACTTTACTCTACTTTACTATACTATACTACACCACTAAACTACACTACACTACACTACACTCTACTACACTACACAACACAATACTATACAGTACTATACTACATTACACTACACTACACCGTATTCTACTCTTCTGTTCTTTACTCTACTGTACTCTGCTTTATTACAGTATACTATACTACACTACACTACACTACACTGTACTGTACTAGTACACATTACGCTACATTACACCGTACTCTACTGTACTGTACAATTCTCTATTGTTCTGTACTGTTCTTTACTCTACTGTACTCTGATTTACTATACTATACTACACTATATTACACACTCTTACACTACACTACACTATACTATAATACACTACACACTATTACACTATACTACACTACACTACACTACACTACACTGTACTATACTACGGAATTAATATTTCCCAGAAGACCGTAATCCTGTTTATAATTGATGTAAGCAGGAAAATAATATTGAATGAATCTTTGTCAGTACGAATTGAATTCAACAAGGTCAGGACCAGATCCGGCAGTGAAATTTTATTTGTGGTATTGAAATCTTGATGTGTAATATAAGACATTTAATTTTGTTTCTTTCTTAACATGGAATATCGTGTTAGATGTTGCGACAGTGCTCTCTATCCACGCGTGAAATGGTTCTCATATCGTTCTCTGCAATCAGCCAACTTTCGTGTTAGGTAGGAAGTGTTCAGTTCTAACGTGTCTTGTTTTTTTGCAAAACACGTATGGTATTCGGCATATTTTTGTCTGTAATAAGAATTCCAAATTGTGAGACAGAGAGTAGCCGTATGTGCACCCATTCTTCCTTCCCAACACAGTAAACGTGGCAGCAAATTCCTTAACGCCAGATACAAATATATTGTTCCTGATGGTCACGCATTCCGCGTACGTCTAACGCTTTACTTGAAAAGTTGGCGATATTAAGAATCCAGCTGTTTTGTTTCATTAACAAATTTACCAGAAACATTTTGTTTTCTTATTTATTGTGGAGATGTGGGTTGTGAAACTATTTAACTGAGCGATGTGGGTCAGGCAATAAATTTTCTGGATTATATTATTGAGATGACGCAGTTAAATAGAGCAAGATTTCAGGTACTTAACAGTTATTTTTCCACATAATCACCACAATTCGTTATGCACTTTTGCCAGCGATGAACAAGAGCCTGTATGCCGCATCCGTAAAAGTCTGCTCCAGCAGAGGCTAGGCACTTTCTTACAGCTGCAATGACAGCACCGTTGTCTGGAAAATGTTGCCCACATAGTCCGTCTTTCATAGGCCCAAAGAGATGGAAGTCTGAAGGTGCTAAATCGGGGCTATAAGGTGGATGTGGTAGGACAGTCCAGCCAAACTTTGAAATGTGTGCGGTGGTCACCAAACTGGTGTGGGGTCTAGCGTTATCGTGTTGCAAGCGAAAGGTTGTCTGCTTCTCTGGCCTGACTCGGGAAATGCGGGCTTTCAGCTTAGTCAGCGTCGTCTTGTAGCGTTCAGAATTGACAGACTCACCAGGCTCCAGGAAATCCAACAAAATCACACCCCGCCTATCCCAAAAGACCGTGCACATCACTTTCCTTGCCGATGGTTGTGTCTTGAACTTTTTTCTTGGGGAATCCGGATGTCGCCACTCCATGGACTGTCTTTTGGATTCCGGCTGGTAGTGATGACACCACGTCTCATCTCCGGTGACGATGTTGTCCAGAAACTTGTCACCTTCAGTCTCAAACTGGTGTAACAGGTCCTGACAGACTTCCGTTCGATGAGTTTTGTGATCCCGTGTAAACATCCGCGGGACCCACCTAGAACAAACTTTGCGATAATCCAGCTTCCCCAACATCGTTTCCAATGCATTACAGCCGATATTAAGCCGTCCACACAGTTCCCTGGTCGTTATCTGCCGAATTGTACGGATGAGGAGCTGTTCATTGTGAGGAGTGGCAGCTGAGCAGGACTCCCAGGGCGTGGCTTGTCGTGCAACTTCATTTTCGCCACTGTTGAAACGCACTACACACCGCCTCACTGTGCTGACATCCACTGTATCGTCCCCGTACACATTTAGCAAGTGGCGATGGATGTCAATGGGTGCAATTTGTTCGGCAGTGAGAAATTCAGTAACACATATCAGTTCCATACGCACTTCTATGTCAGACGCCATTTTGGTAGACTGCTCTGTTGTTGCTATCTGTCGCACGACGACCAAACTAACAGTACATTGGCGGGAAGGTTCAACCTTTACTACAACACCACCAACATCTAGCTCAGACGTTACATATTAACACAAAAGATAGGAGGCATTATATAGAGAACGTCCTTCGTAATTACGACCGGGGTAATATTATCGTCATTGGGCATTTTGTTAATCCTTCTGATACCCTTTAGCAAATGTCAGCAAAATATATTAAATCCTACCTTGAATATTGCTGTAATATCTTACCAGTTCATTATTCTCAAACAATCCAACTTGAATCTGTGAAGCGTCGTCAAGCCATCTACATATAACTTGTGTTCTTTTAGATAATTATCAGAGTGTCTGAAGAGCCCCCTGCACATATATATACACACATACCCAGAACATGGAGGGCAGGTTCTTACGTAACGCTGGTAACAACACAGTATAGCACAGGATGTAACAACACAGGGGACACCAATCCACGTAATATTTATCACCCTGAAATTTTCGGGTTCCATTCTTCTTTATATTTCGTGTACATCTTCCCATCTGTCGGCATGCTCTTCAGCCACATTTCCTCTACTGATCGCCATAGTGCAGTAATTAGTGCTTCTGTATAATATACACAGAAGTGCGGAATTTGGTACTCAGTGAAGTAACCGCCTGTACAGCAAAATTTTTTTTCTAAATCCCTTGTCGCTCCAAGTACCGTATTTACGCATGTATAGGCCGCGTGCGTGTATAGGCCGCAGCACAATTTTCAGACAGAAATTATAGAAAAAATAATTTTCTTGGAATATTATTTCAGGAGTAGAACACCCTGTATTACTAATTATGAATATATATATTTTTTTAAATGAAGTGTGATTTCGAATATTTCGAATATAAGCCCCACCCCAGTTTTCCTCTTGAATTTTTGGCAAAAAATGTGCGGCCTATACATGCGTAAATACGGTAAATGCAATAATAGTAATTTAACGTATGCCATGGCCACTTATATTTGCCTTAAATTTCATAAATATTTGTACAGTGTACTTCATATAACCTGTGTTTCTAAAGATCGTTTTACACAATCCATTAATGAGTTAGTGTGAAATTGCTTATCATCAAGAAAGATTATAGAAAATTTTCCTCATATTCTTAAGTGGTTTGGAATGAGAACGAGCTTAACAATTAAGTTTGTAAACCAAAGGCATGATGAGATATATTTTAGTTTTAAATATATGTAGCTTCAAAATGTAGTGCCTTGCTGTCTCCCTGCTAAACTGCTGTTGAGACTCTCCAGCAGAGTCAATTTCTTGGGGTGTCGGAATCCATGGCCGACATTTTTATGTCTCACGATGATAAATCTGCTGGTTTTGATGTCAATTTCGATACCGAACATATTGGAGAACACACAGATATATTATGAAATGTACCATGATTTCGTATGGAAATATAAGACAGCTATGGTTGTTAAAGCGATGTTTACGGTTTAGGATGCTAGTCGAAATGCCATTGCTATCTTTGTGTTGATATGTACTAGTATATTATCGCTTTTTAAAGGTGTATACTGTGATACTGAAAAGAAATCAACCAAACGGTACCCCAGGTGAAGAACGGACATTTCCTCTAGTTGCAGATATCAATCTAATGAGCGATGCTGTCAAGAGATTAAGTGAGAAGTTTACCAGCACATGAGTCAAAATTGATTTATTATCCTATTCATTTACGCAGTGAGACGAAATTAGAGCATAAGCTCTACATGTTGTGATTCTTTATTAACAAAAAGCTCTGTGGTTTTAGACCGCAAGCGAACTATACCGACCGAGCGACCGCCGTTTGTCGGCGAAGTTATGCCAAATTTAGCCGATAGAGAGTGTTGCGTGGTCAGCACGACGAATCCCTACGGTCGTTAATTTCGGTTTTCTACAGGTTTAAAATATTGTAAAACATAAAATCATGTGATAGTTTTCAAGATACTTGTCATTGTCAAATGGTATAAGCTATCAAATGCAAAATCACATATACTTCATGGTCACAGCAGGTGTTGGTAGTGACTATTTCAAGTCAGACGGTGGTTCGCCGCCTTAACATTTTTACATCCATGGTTGTCACACTTGCTTGAAATCCTGTCACGAGATCTACTTCTGTCTAGGGAGACACTGCATAATCATGCTGCATCAGGAGTTCCCACAGGGTGTAAGAGCCCCCATAAACACAGCTTGGCCTCCCGTTCGGCCTGCACAGTTGAAGACTGAAAGGCAAAACTAATGTGTGTGGTGCGGCCGGCCGGCCAATCGTTTGTCTGTTGGACTGTAGGAAACCCGTCAGTCCATCAGTTCTACCTGCAGGACATAGCACGTGACGTGTGTGGCCGTGACTGTGGCATGAAGCCTGCCGCTTTATCTGCGCGTGTATGGGGAAAGAACGGGAGAGGACAAACTGTGAAAGTTTTACCTGTAAGGTCTATCGGAAGGCCAAAGTGTGTGTGTGTATGGGGGGCCTAAGAGTCCACCGGAATTGGAGCAGGCGCTCGAGTAGGTCTTCCAGTCCATTTGTCTGGATATATCGCTTTCAACAAAAGTCCACAGTGCGTTGGAACTCCGTCGCGCTGAAACCACAACTTCTCTCTTTTTCACACAACAAAATGCGCAACTTCAAGCAGCCCCGCTGTAGCAGTTTCTAGAAAATCATGATATGGTTGAGCGGTCAGCCTTTCAGGAAGTAGATGCGGCACCATGGCAATTCCTTGATGATTCCAGCCTAAATGCTGAGGCTGAAGTGGTTGCGGATAGCATGAGTATCGTGCCTTGCCTAGAGATGACTATTGTGGACGTTGAACCCATCCTCGCGCTTGAAACACTCTTCCTCTGTTCACAGATTCTTATGTAACAAGCGCTCATCCGCAGTGAGTTGATGTAGTAGCCATAAGTGAAACTGCATTCGCAGATTGTGATCGTCGGGAAACAGATGTGCTGTGGATGCAACTGATCGTCATGAAGTACTTCGAGGACCCACGGCTGGGATAGTCAAATTGTTGTGCGCTGTCGCAGAAGTTTCTCCACGTCTGTCGTTCCACAGCTGCAGTTATGACATCTCAGTGTCTGGTGTCCCTGCAGACCACACCTTCACGTTCGCGATAGATGTTACCATTCCTATCTCACGGAGACGTTTCCCCACTTCTCTGGATGACGTCGGCCAGGATAACGTAACGCGTGTGCGCGTGCAGAAGTACCAGTTCGACTCTTACTGGCACAGAGGGTTAAGTGTATTCCGCGACAGTTCGATCGCAACTGACCCCAGCTGTGCGCTCTGTCGTGAGCGAACGTAACAACGCGCTGTGTATCGACGTGACAAATGGAGCGGTTCAAGACGTATATTGTGTAACAGTTTTCGACTTTGATTTTAAAAAGAAATCACAGAACGAATTTCGATTCATAATCATCATATGGAGAATTTTTAAAATTTGCAAATATCATACCTTAATAATATGAGATGTGACATTTGCTTTA
This sequence comes from Cryptotermes secundus, assembly GCF_002891405.2. Taxonomy (NCBI): domain Eukaryota; kingdom Metazoa; phylum Arthropoda; class Insecta; order Blattodea; family Kalotermitidae; genus Cryptotermes; species Cryptotermes secundus. The sequence continues at coordinate 191,827 of NW_019745079.1, forward strand.
CTACAGATGGCTTTTGAGGAATTTAAAGAGTGTCTGATTTGAATTTTTTGAAATTTGGTGACGCATACAGTAGATATAGATCACAGTTACATTTTCCTTTATAATTTTAAAGTTTCGACTTCCAGTTGCAAGTTTTGTTAAAATCTCTTTGAACTGGTTCGGAGAAGAACCGTCAGTAAAGTAAGACTTTTTTTATTATTATTGCTAGTGGGGTGGGGCTAAGTCCCTTGTACTGCGGCCACTTCTGGAAAGTAAGACTTACCTGAAGTCAATACTTAACCTGCTGTTCCCCTTTGCTTGGTACAAATCACACGCGAATTTGAATACAGTTTAATTTATTCGTTTTTTACCTATTAGCGATTAGGCCATTCCTCCTGTTCAACTTGACAATTCATTATAGAAACTGTATACATCTGATAGGCTTCTTTGGACAAGGAAATAACTAATCGGACATTTATTTATTTGTCGAACGAGATTCGAACCGATACTAGATATGATTTTAATAATAATAACTGATCGTTGAATTGGAAATATTTCTTCAACCTGACATTAGTTCTTAAAAGTTGAGAGACACCTACACACGTCGCCTCCTTTAACATTTGACTGTTCATATTGTATTCATTTATTCGTTTGGTCCCCAGAATAAATGGAAATTATTATTAATATCAGTAACCGGTTGGCCTACATAATAAATAAAGTAAAAAAGTAAAGCTATCCCTGTAACAGGCCGTAGAGGCCCATAGAGTTATGAGATGTTGAGGTTCCCACATTTTCTAGACAATCGGCTCATAGATGGCGGCAAGGTTGTCAGCCTTACGCTCCGGCCGCCCTTTATCCCCAAAAACATTCCAAAAATATTCCTGGTACTCATTTCTGTTAGAGGGTGGGTCAACCCCAGGGCCATAGTGCGGCTGGAAGGATTAGGTCAATTGAAAAAATCCAATGACCTCATCGGGACTTGAACCTGCGACCTTCCGGCTTGTAGCACAGTGCCTCGACCAACTACGCTACCGCGTGATGGAAACGCAAAATATTTTCTCTGCAATGGAAACTGAATTTTTAAATATAATTTAAATGAAATTCATACTTCAAAATTTAATTAAGAAAATATCTCTGTTAAACTCCGGTGCTGTGCTCTTAATTGTATGCATACTTTCTTGAGCTGGGTTCCTGAGTCAATAGGACAGAGATACTAATCAGAACCAGAACACTGAATCGTTGCTGGTAGAGGTGAAAGGACCTTCATACGCCTTTCTCGTCTGCCAAATAGAATTGCTTAACAAATCCTCCGATCGCTGAATCTACTTTTCCTCCACAGTCAACAAGTTACTTCACAGTAAGAGTACGTCTGTCCTCAATGACGCCTTGAGCAGGCAGACTGGTCGTCTATTTTCTTTAATCCTCAGCGACTTGGTGAACTTTCTACATGGCCGAGCCATAGCTCAAGTGGCTAGTCTCTGGCTTCCCACCACGTCGGTCCGGATTCGATCCCGAGTCTGGTCAAGTAGGATTTGTATTGGACAAAGTGACGCTGGGACGGGTTTTCTCCGAGTACTTCGGTTTCCCCTGCCAATCTTCATTCCACCAATTGCTCCACAATCACCCTCACCTATCATCTGGGGTTGGTACAGTAGGCCAGAAGTGGCCGCAGTACATGGGACTTAATCCCACCCCACTAGCAATAAAAAAAAAGATTTTCTACATCCATGAACAACATAAGGCATCCATTTGATTCTTATTGTCCTCGTGCTCCGAGATTTATTCTTACCGATAACAAGAGCAACTTCTGTAACATGCGAGTGAAGATGTGCAGCAAGAAGAGAAAATATCCCATTGAGGTTAGGTTTGGACATTGAAACTCACGAAGTTCACAGTAACTCTTCCATGACTCTATAATAAAATATTATTTCAAACGAATTCTTTATTTTGCTGTCGGACATCTTTCGTTATTATTCAGTATACAATGCCTTTATTTCGCCGCCTTTTGTTTGTTTACATATTTATTTATTTATTTAACGATGCTCTTAGTAGCTGAAACTGCATAATTTGTCATGGGAAATGATTAGTGAGTGGTGAACCTCAAGAGATGCGTAAGGAATTGGCGGTAGAGCTGAGGCACTATCCCTGAAGTTGGATGCGCGCACTGGAGGATGAACATTACGGAATTCTAGCAGGACAGAATAGCTTAGTCGGTATAATGAGGGGTTATAAGTTCAACGGCCGGATTTCGAATGCCATTAGGGGCACATCACAGCGTCCAGGCCTTCTCTGAGGCCCATCCAGCCTCCTATCCAATGGGTACTGAGGGCATTTTACCGCTGGAAAAGCAGCTGGAAAACAGCGTCTTATTTTTTTTTTTAAGGATGCGTGTTTACAGCTTCGTTGCCTGGCACTAGACCATCTATTATTCCGTGCGTTTGCTTGGCACAGACCACATAGAAAACACCCTTTCCTTTATATTATTGTCACATTCTCACGGGGGGGTGTTTATCAGCCGTCGCATAGAAACGGCAATTCTTCTATTGTTTCCTGTATTCATTGCCGTAAGAATGTTTACGGATATTCCTCTGTTGTTATAGAAACGGCCCTTGTGTCACACTACATACCAGAAGGTCGCGGGTTCGATTCCAAACCAGGTCATTAGATTTTTTCAATTGACCTAATATTTCCAACCGCACTATGTCCCTGTTGTCGACTCAGCCTCTAACAAAAATAAGTACCAGGAATCTTCCTTGGGGTAAATGACGGCCGGCGCGTAAGGCTGACAACCTCGCCGCCATCTGTGAGCCGATTGTGTAGAAAATGTAGGAGCCTCGACATCTCGCAGCCCCATGAGACTCCATGGCTTGTTACAGGGATAGTTCATCTTTAATAATAATAATAATAATAAGAAGAAGAAGAACAATAACAAGAAGAAGAAGAAGAAGATGATGATAGTTATTGGTTATCACGGACTTAAATCTTAGCAAACTCTCGGAGTTACATAGCACCGGCGATTATGAAGTTTCTCTGGTCCACTGGCACGTGTCGGCCGTCTCTTCGGAGCCACGCCCTTCAGCCTGCTTCTGCAGACTGAGATAGAACGTCGCATTTTCTTCGCTAACAACTTTCAGCCTTTATATAAAGCAGTATGTCAGAAGCAAGTTTGGCAATGCTGATCTCTTTCGGTCTACTTTTCTTTCCATATTTATTTCCTGAATACTTGCTCCTATCTCAGCTTTTCTCCACAATTCGAATTCGAATTGAAATCAATCGCCTTATGTCACTTGTTTTTGGGAGTGGTGGATTTACATTTACGTTAACATTAATCCCACTCTAAACATGGTAATCACTTGTTTAAAGTGATATATGATGTATCGATTAATGCATATATCTCAATACGAACAGTCTCTCATGATGTGACCAGCATAGCCAAGTTTTTGGATTTCGCAGCGATATGTGAATCACTATCATCTTTGGAAATAATAATACATGTTACTTACGGCGGACTCTGAGAAGCGCAGGCCTACTGTTATCGGTGGTGTGGTGCCGTGTTAGCCTGGTAGAAAGGTATTTAAGTTTCGGCGAAGGATACTGCCTCCATCTTCAAGGTCGAAGGATAAACCAAGCAATCATCAAGCAGAACACTAGAGAGATTATGAGAAATTTGAATCATGAAAGCGAAACTGTTTTATTCTCATTCTGATTGCTCCTTGCTTCTGTTATTCCTCGACCATGAATTCCACGAATCAGTCTCTTTGTTGGTCACGTGATAGCCACTCAAAATAGACAAATTCTTTCTTTTTCTATTAAAACATTCTTTGTGGTGGTCAGAACAATTCGTTGCTGGCCCTCGTCATGAGCTAGTTGAATAGATTTTACATTTTCGCAACATTACTTACCATCAATCACTATGCTAGAAGCGGGAAGGTATGCGGGTTCAAGTCCCGATGAGGTCATTGGATTTTTTTCAATTTACCTAATCCTTCCAGCAGCACTATGGCCCTGGGGTCGACTCAGCCTCTAACAGAAATGAGTACCAGAAATATTCTTGGGGGTAAAAGGCGGCCGGCGCGTAAGGCTGATAATCTTGCCGCCATCTATGAGACGATTGTCTAGAACATGTGGGAACCTCAACGTCTCACAACCCCATGGGTCTCCACGGCCTGTTACATTGATACCTTTACTATTTTCCTACTTTAACTACGATTCCATAAGGAGTAAATAAAATTGTATTTTTCTGTTTAGTTCTTTTCGCTTATGTTGTTCCGAGTTTGATTTAGGAAAGTGTGGCCTGTTGGCTAGAGCCAACAGAAAGCGTATCTTGAGTGGAACAGTGACCTCCACGATGCGTCTGTTGTGTCACACTGGATGGTATCGGTCAGGCAGGTGGTCAGTCGGTAGCACCTGTTCACAATGTGAGTAAGATTCCTTATTCTGCGGGTACCCTCATGGCTGCTTCTTGATTGCAGGATCTGTCCTAGGCAGTAAATCAGCTGAACATCTGCCCTGCAATAAGTTAGGAACAAACTTCAACCCAGTAATCTCCAGCAGGGGATAATGCTGCGCGTAATGAAAGAATCCCTCTCCCGCAAATACTGTGAAAAGTACAGAGATGTTATATCTTGAAGCAGGTGGCGCATATAGGAACCAGTGTGCCTTACCGGAATAAGTTCACATTTTGCCTAGAGAAGATGCTGGGGGTTTCGAATTGTCAAAGCAATTATTGATAACTTAATTCCCTATTGAGATTCAACCGAACCCAGAATAGCGCAGTCGGTATAGCGACAGGCTACGGGCTTAAACGATCAATGCTTTGGAGTTCGAGTCCCCTTAGGGTCAAGAATTTTCTATTCTCCAAATCATCCAGACCGGCTCTGGGGTCCACCCAACCTCCTATCCAATGCCTGCTGGAGGCTTTTTCCCAGAGGGTAAAGCGGCCGGAGAGTGAAGCTGATCACTCACCTCAACTAGTTCCGAGCCCAAGAAAATGTGGATCTATACATCCACTCCCCCATACGCCTTTATGGCGTAATGCTTAATTGGTTAAGCACAGGGAGAATTTTACTTTTTATTGATTTTCAACCGATAAGTCTTTGAAACAGAATGACAATGTGTTTTCTGTGAGAAAGTAACTAATTTTAATTTTTTTTTTTTCATTTGCACTACAGCCCCAGTGGGCCTTGGCCTACCTTCATGAACTTCTCCATTCAATTCGGTTTTTCTAGATCTTACACTTTCGGTAGGACTCCTTCGGCGGGTGATCAGCTCGTCGCAAGGCCTTTACTTGTACACAAACACAGAAAAACGCACACACACAAACTAAACATCCATGCCTTGAGTGGGATTCGAACCCACGATCCAGGTATCCAAGCGAGCGAAGACAGTACATGCCTTAGACCGCTCGGCTACCGTGACCGGCAATTTTAAGTATTACTTGTATGAATTTACTATTTATCCTAACTTTTGCTGCAATAGAAAAAATTAGCAATAATATTAGAACATGGTAAAATTATTTCTTGAACAGTTAACACAAACTCTGCTTGAGAAAGCCATTTATTTTATTTGATATTGAAATGTGAACAGTATTTATATATGATCAGAACATAGCCTCTTATTTAATTTACCTAAGTGAAACCACTTTTACATTCAAACACATCTGAACGTGTGTTACCTGTCGACCTCTTACTGCTTCACCTGCCGTTCAGAAACGTCTAGTGGGCCTCTGCCTATAATGAGAGTTCTTCATGTTAACGTGCACATACATTTGCTTGGCACCCGCATCTAGACATACAAAAAAAATTTATGCATTTTCTACTTTCAATCGTCGATAAATTAATATATTTAGCCGGTTTCACAGAAGATTGCCTTTAAAAGTGCCTACGATCCTAAAGGAATACTATTGAAAGCAGGTGACTTAAACAACCTGTTATGTTGGTGATTGTGTCTTTACGGAAAGCTCGCATTGCGACCGTGTCTACATTTCGAACAGAGTAATACACCCAGATACTTTCATCCGCCATACAGCCCGAAATTACAAAATAATATAAATGTTCACTTTTGGATAACATTTTTCAGAGCTCTTTTTGACTAGATCGAGTAAGCTGATCAGAAGAGTGACTCTCAAAATTCTAACACTCACATTTATACACCCATTAATTTTGGCTGTGAGTTATGTGGCAAGTTATATTATCATTTATGTTATTTATGTGTTTATTTGTAAATATTTAGTGCAATTTTTAGCAGCTGGATATTATAGCCTCGAGTATGAATGCAGATACTATTTATTTCACAAACTCAAATAACGATTTTAGTTAACTGAGATAGAACTTTTATTTACTAAACTAAAAATCTAACTAAACTAAACTCCGTGGTCTTAGTCCGCAAGCGAACTATACCGACTGAGTGACCGCCGCTTGTCGGCGAAGTTAATGCCAAATTTAGCGGATAGAGGGTGTCGCGTGATCAGCACAACGGAAACCCAAGGTCGTTAATCTCTGTTTCCTAGAACGGAGCCGCTATTTCCTTGAAATATCTTCTCAATTATGCTCACGAGGTTGAGTGGAACCCGTTTCAGACCCACTACTTCTCAGAAGAAAATCTGGTTGGGCCGGGAATCGAATCTGGGACCACTGGATCTGTAGCAAGGAACTCTGACCCCTAGACCACAGAGGCGGTCACTGATAAAATCAAGTTCTTACGATATGGTTACCCATAAGGACGAAGTTAAAAATAAAGCAGTGAAGAATTTCTCATATTCTAATATATTTTACTGCGGCGCAATGAAGTGTAGTTGTGTACAGGTCCAGAAGGGAGTACGCAGTAGCGTAGTTAGTTGAGGCACTACATTACAAGCCTGAAGGTGGCGGGTTCAAGTCCCGATGAGTTCATTGCAATTTTTCAATTTACCCATTCATTCCAGCCACACGATGGCCCTGGTATCGACTCAGCCTTTAAGAGAAATGAGTACCAGGAATCTTACTGGAGACTAAAGGGCGGCCGGCGCGTAAAGCTGACAACCTACCGCCATTTGTGACCCAGCGATCTAGAGAAAATGCGGGAGCCTCGACGTCTCACTACCGTATGGGTCTTCACGGCTTGTTAGAGGGATAGCTTTACTTTACATATTCAGAATGATCATATCGCAATTATAATGATTAAAAATTAGTTATATTTTACATTACCATTGTCCTATTGCATAAAGCAATCGAACATCGATATTTATCGAAACTATATTATCGTCGATTATATTCCTACTTTCAAGAGGAGGCCCAAATATGTTTAAGTTCAGGCCAACTTTTCTACCAATATCTCTTCTTCCTCGTGGATAGTAATTCGAAAATGGAATTTTAAATTATTTGTTTTGACATTTTGTCTCTAAGTTCTTGCAATTTCTGTCGATCTATTTCGTTTCTTATAGAAAATACTGTAGTCTACACATAGGTCTCATTGAATTTCACTATTCTTTGTTTTCTATAAAAGGATTTATTCTCTGACACTTGCTAGCAAACGTCTTTTCTTATGATATTTAACTTCTTTGTTGAAACAAATTATTTCACTTCCCTAAAATTAGGTGTTAACTGACAGTAGACACATTTGTAAAATATAGCATTATTTTTCTTTTCATTTTCCTTGTGCCTTTTAACCCTTTAAAATGAATGTTAACTCCAATCTTTAAAACCTCTGAATTTTGCCAACACAGTGTAACGTTATGCCTCTTATGATTCTAAGCAGAAATGTATCTTCATTCCTCAACAGAAACAACCGCCTATCACAACCGTATCATACGGAATTAAACTTGCGTAGTCTGGCGTACAATAAGCCCATAATCTTGGGGTTCTTCGCATTGAAAATCTTAAGTTTAAATACTCTTTAAGTCAATGCATAGTGCCTCGCCAAAGCAGGCGTATTTATAGCAGGGAATTCGAATTTTGTGTAAGATTACGTGGTAGCTCTGCATTTTGATTAACCTTCTTTTGACTGCAACGTGACAGAAATAACAAAAGAGGTCGATAGAACAAGTACTGGAAACTTAATTACGTGTTATACAACTGAACGTGACTTTTAATTAATTATTTAAAAGATATTTACCTCTATCGCTAGTAACCTCAGGACGATTGCTACAATTCTTATGCACATTGCAAAAGGTTGTGATAAATCTGTTTTGTTTTGAAGTTATATTTCTTATTATTAGGAAATATGTGTAGTTTTGCCGTTTTCTTATTGCTAGTGGGGTGGGACTAAGCCCCTTGTACTGCGGCCACTTCTGGCCTATTTTACCGGCCCCAGATGATAGGTGAGGGTGATCGTGAAGCAACTGGTGGAATGCAGATTGGCAGGGGAAACCAAAGTACTCTGAGAAAACCTGCCCCAGCGCCACTTTGTCCACCACAAATCCCACTTCACCAGACCCGGGATCGAACCCGGGCCGCCGCGTCGGGAAGCCAGCGACTAACCGCTTGAGCTATGGCGCGGCCTACCGTTTTGTTAATAATTAGATTTTGGTATTTCAGGTTATGACAGTGTAGTTTGGCATGTGAGTAACAGTGTTATAAAGAATGCTTGTGCCTCCATCTTTAGGGCAAATCTACCCTTAATACGGAGCCGCTATGGTCCTCCGATGCGTTGTACCCATCTACTCAGATTACACTGTGTCATAACCCAGAAAACAACAAAATAATTAAAGGCCTCACATGTTATACAGTTGAAAATGTTGTTTTGTACGTCAGGGTCCCAAAATGTGATATTTTCCGACACATAAGTTTGGTGCTTCATTGATTATTGAATCTCATTTGTTACATTACACTGACGTTTTAGGAGTCTGAAAACAGACATACACATATGTGTATGTCTTCCATAGGCGACCTCAGCAGTCTCGTCTGCTAAGCGAAATTATAATTTTTGACAATGTGTTTGAATCCTTTTGGGGGCTCCGTTTCGTATATTCACTAACCAGTCATGACATCCAATACTGAATTAAATTCAAAATGCATGTACGAGGACATTTTCTAAACAATCACTTTCAATGAAAATGACGGCATAAACTTACTTATTATAAGTAGTTACTATAGGATTCTGACGATGGTGTATAACACACTGATATGTTGGGTTTTTGGACTTTATCCATCGTCCTGGTTTTTAAGATAACAAATAAAAACACGACGTTTCGGAAACTGGATCTGTTTCCGTCCTCAGGTGAAGGAAAACACCTATTCTCTTTCTAACGGACCCTACAGAATGGGTGTTTTCCTTCTCCTGAGGACGGAAACAGATCCAGTTTCCGAAACGTCGTGTTTTTATTTGTTATCTTAAAAACCAGGACGATGGATAAAGTCCAGAAACCCAACATATCAGTTACATATTACAGTTAAGATTTTTCTGTAGATATATGTGACACATATATCACGCCTTTGTGGTCTAGTGGTCAGAGTTGCTGGCTACAGATCCAGAAATCCCGGGTTCGATTTCCGGCACTACAAGATTTTCTAAGAAGTAGACTAGACATTGGTTAAAATTAACTCAAATTCCACTCTAGACTGCAAGCTTCACACACAGCCCTCTCAATGTTACCATAAAATTTTCGCTCCAATGCAACCTCCCAATGTCAGTATATAACTTCCGATCATAACCAGTAAGGCTGATCTGCTCTTGACGAAGGCCAATTTCTAGCTCTTTATTATCTTTACTTGCTAAAGCTGCACCCTTTCTCCAATGTACCTCCACCAGAAGGATGAGCGAACACTGGGAACTTTGAAACCAGGACAATTTTTCTCTCTCCACTCAAAATATAATATTTCCTTTACTTCTCCCCCCCCCTTCACTTCTCTCTCTCGCCTCTACCTGCTTCTGAGTGTAATAAAAGTGGCATGTGGGCTGTTATGGTACGTTTCTGCACTTGTTTCGTGTTCGGGGTTCGCTAGTGTTTGAACTAGTCGAACTTACATTTTTATTTAATCTCGCCAATTTATTTCTGATTCTGGTTCCACCGGTACAAGTTTCTCTTGACCGGGCGGACACTGTACAAGGACCAGACCAAAAATCATCTTTGCCATTTTGCTCTGAGCGACATGGCTTTCACTAATTGTAACTGCGAACCCCGTAGGTGTACAGAAACAAGCAGCTGCCGAATTATGACGTCTCTCACTTAACAGTATCCACAAGTATGTGGGCAGTGTTGAACATGCGCGTGCGCAGAACGCCGAGCACAAATGAGGAAACTGCCCGCTGCTTTTAGCGATGCGTTTGCTGTACTTTTCGTTCTCAATAGTGTCAACAATTCGTCGGAGGAAAAGTAGACTAACTCCACGGACAAGAGTCCTTCTTGAGGAGATAACAGCCCCTCAGATGGTCAAAAGCTTCCACATCTTTTACGGAATCCGAAGTTTCATTACCGTGGTAACAGGGCGCGTCAATTAATTTTATCGTTTTGAAATCCTGAATACAAAATTGTGAGGTTCAGAAAAGAACGAAGGAGAAAAGTGAAATCTGAAAAAGGTGGGCTGGAATATGATAAGAAAGTAGAATATAAGAGGAAGAAGGAAGAGAAAGAAAGGGAGGCTAAGGAGCATAAGCAGGAGAGGGAAGAGATGGAGATGGAAGAGGAAAATAAGAGGAAACCAGGAAGTATTAGAAGTGAGAAGAAAGAAGAGAATATGAAGTGAAGGCGGATGAAGAGAAAGACACGAAGAAGAGGAGCTTATATAAAAAGGCAAGAGGAGAAGAAAAGAAAAATACCAAAAGAAGGGAAAGAAAGTAAAGAATGAAAGGAGGAGAACACTGAAGGGAGGAAGAGGGAGAAAGAACGAGGAGAAGGAAAGAAGCGGAAGGAAGAGAAGTTGAAGAAGAAACTGAGGAAAAGAAATATATTTTCTTTTATGTTGTCGATTTATATGAACACGTTGGTCTGGGAGCGTTCTTCTGAGCCAGATGAACACAACCTAGGTTCTCCTCCTCATTTCTTTGTCTTAACATTGTCCCAAGTTTTCCCTGTCTTTATTAATTAAGCACTGTACCGGTCTATAGGGACCGAAACATGTTAGGGTGCTAAGAAGTGAAGTAGTAAAAGCCTCAACAGTCACACTGGACGGAATTGTTTTATCTTTTGTAATTCTGAAGAGACGTCTGCAGGGCACAAAATAGCTTTCGAAGATAGAGATGAGGGGTTCCTCCCAGACCTGGGTTCCTATCTACGAGTACCAAGATACATGGTGTCACATCCCAGAATATCGTAATCGTAGTTCTGACGTGGGTTACGGAGCAGATTCGAGAAACAAATTCGTATTTCTAGAAACGGAAAAATAGTATGTGTTCGTCAAAACAGCTGAGCGTCGGCATGAACTGTACGTGACGCGCGCTGCAGCATGTTCTCATGAGCGTGAACCTGACGTTACAGAGGTCTGCGCGACAGTGATACAGGTTGGCTCTGTGTTATTGCGCATGCCTTGTACTCTGCAGGGCCCCGACAATCCAGACAGGCTTTCTTCCTGATCAGTCTTTTGAACACGCGACGGGGTTCTTTGGTTGGGTGTCAGTCTAATTCAGAGAACTTTTTACTGCAAGAGAACACACAAGGAAGTCGACATAAATTCAGGATTCCCATCCTTACCCCATTGTCTGCGAATATGTAACCGTAATGTAATATTTATAATATTAAGTAGACTTCACTCAACCGAACATATTCAGACTTCAGATTAGCAAGGTTACGGTTTTCAAGAATGTGACAACGAGTTCTCCTTTTCTTATTTTTTATAGGCACCAGCTTTTCGGAAGAACAAATTGTCTCTAGTTTTCTTTTTTAATTCGCTTAGTAGGGGGGTGGAGTCTGACTGAGTTCACTCGGCACGGCGGCCACTGATTGGCCTATTGTAGCCTGCCTCGGGTGATTATGATGATGGAGAATTTGGTGGAATGAAGATTGGTAAGGGAAACCGAAGTACTCGGAGAGAACCCGACCCAGCACCACTTTGTCCACCACAAATCCCACTTGATCAGACCCAGGGATCGAACCTGGGCCGCCGCGGTGGGAAGCCAGCGACTAACAGCTTGAGCTATGGCGCGGCCACGTGTCTCTAGTTACTCGGTACGGGAAATAACATTAAGGCACTTTTTGATTCCGGGTAAAGTTCCCACCCATTGCCTTGTTTATGGACAGTGGCGACTGCGGTGGTTTGCAGTTTTGATGTCGACAGGAATACAGAGTAAGATTCGAACCCATTCTGGTCGGAGATCCGACCCGTTACATACGTAGAATATGATTGCTTGCTTAGCGAACAACCTGTTGGTCTGACCGATGCCCCAGTCGTGATGAGCCACGAAGGCGTGACCTCAGATGTCACAAAATGACGATTTCAAGAGCCTCAGTAATAAGGGGCTCACTTTCACTCAGTGGCGTTCTGCTTCGACTCCTGCCTGGGTCGTGCCACCTTCATTAATGGATCCTTCAAGCTAATGTACAGACTTTTTATGTAAATAACGGGCTATTTGAGTCACGCCCCAGCGTAGCGCAGCTGCAAGGATACGAGACATGGCTGTAACAGCCGGACGCCTATCGACGTTTACCTGAACTGTTTTCGCCTAAAGGAAGGGTAAGAAGGAAGGGGGACACGAACGGTGACAGAATGGAAGAAGGAAAGCAGTGTGAGGAAAAAGGTGGGAAGTAAGTACGTGTACCGAAAGAAAACCAGGAAAGTTATGAGAGAACTGTTCCATCGTAAAGAAGGACGACGGAAAAGATAGAGGAATGACGATACGGTGGATAAGGAAAGGGAATGAGGAAGGAATGCGGGAGAAAGGATGGAAACGAATAACAGTACTAAAGGGAGAGGAAATGCAAGAAAGAGAGATATGGAACTGTTTTAGCGCAAATAAAATGAGGCAGAAAGGAAAAGAAATGAAGAGGGGATGGGGAAATAAAATGAATGAGAAATAACATAGGAGGAAGAATGGATTGACAAAAAGTTACTTTGTTTTGAGGCACCCGTTGGATAATGAATGGGTATTGTATTCAGAAATACGTGCTAGACCTCTCAACGCAAATAGATTAGTGAGTAGATAGGTAGGTAGGTAGGTAGGTAGGTAGGTAGGTAGGTAGGTAGGTGGGTGGGTAGGTAGGTAGGTAAATATACAGTGTGTCTACTCCCTAGTCACCTAATGAGTATACAGGAGCGGAAGTTACACACTTGACCTCGGTAATTCCACTCAAGGTGTGCAGTGTATTGAGTGAACGTGAAGAACTACCGAGCGGGTAGTTTGCCTTCGATTGCACACCAGTCCATGAAGTTACCAGTTCGCAGTTCGCAGTTCGCGCAATACTTAGGGCCCGTCAACATTACTCGTGTTCGTGCGTCAGAAGTTTACTGCTGCCGGAAAATCAGGATCTGGACCTGATATCTGTTGTGAAGAAATGCGAAGGCTTTGTATGCAAACCAGTTTGGGCGTCCACTTCGTCAGCTCCAGATCCTGATTTTCCGGCAGCAGTAAGCTTCTGACGCACGAGCACGAGTAATGTGGACGCGCCTTTATACTCATCACCTCACAATACCAGACACATGATCAGTGAAGTGTTCTAGTACGCACCTTGTTCTGTATTTCTAAGCGACGTTCCGATTTTCACAGGCTTAGGCCAACTTGTCCGTGTTTTTGGGCCTTCCATGACGTAGATGTTGTGAACGAAGTATATTTAGAGGTGAATAGTCAGCATCACGCTCAGGTCCTTTTACCCCGAATCTTGATAGGCTCGTCCGGAATTTGTTTCCTCAACTCAAAATCCTGAACGGCAGTGAAGTTCACCCAGCTGCACCATTATCGTTCAGGAGCCTGTAATGCATCTGAGTAAAAACTAGAAATAAAGTTCCTACTTCAAAGAGACTATTGCATCTCCATTACAAAGATTACTCAGGTTATGATGTTCAGGTTAATATTCACCGTTTATTCTCAGAATTATGCCACACTTACAGACTTACAATGTAGATAGGATGAAAAGTTTTAAAATGTTAAGGCAAAAGATGGGAACATGCGCTGGCGTAGTTGGTTGAGGCACTATACCACAAGCCGGAACCTCGCGGGTTCGGTTTCCGGTGAGATCATTGGATTTTTCAGTTGACTTAATCCTTCCAGCCGCACTATATCCTTGGTGTCAACTCAGCCCCTATAAGAATAACAGAAATGAGTATCAGAAATCTTCCTGGGTGTAAAGAGGGGTAGGTATGTAAGGCTGACAACTTCACTGACATCTGCGAACCGGTTTGCTAGAAACGGCGGGAGCTTCGTAATCTCACAACCCTATGGGCCTCGATGGCCTGTTACGGAGGTAGCTTTATATTTTTTACCTTTCTAAAGCAGGCGGTATGTGTAATACGCACAGCTTCGTTTTAAATTTTTGGTACAAAATGTAGGTGGATGTCTTAAGGGTAAGGTTAGGTGCTCGTTAGGTTGAGAAGTCCAAAATAGCACCAAATCGATCGAGGTATTGACGTATCAAGAGGGACAGCATCCTCAGTATTATAGTCCTCACTGCAGGAACTCGTCATGCCACTTTAGGAATGTTATACTTACATTAGATCTTGTGTTTCAGACATTTCAGTCTACTCTGTACACGGAAGATGTAAGGTAAATTCTTAATGACATTACTTGCAGCGAACCTTCGAGTTATGTTACCATAGGATTAATCGGATTCATATTTGCCCTTCAGAGCACAATAATTTCAATACATAATACCCGTTTCAACAATAAACCTTTTTTAATGTCGCCTACAAAGTGTATTTGGAGGTTTTGTGTTATACATAATGATTAATATTATATAATGAAGTTTCATTTTTTAAACAGCGTTAACTGTTGTTCGTTGTAATAGAGAGGCACTATGATGTTTCATGAAGAAACTGAATTTTTAAATATTATTTATATGTATTTCAGGCTTAAAAGAGTTAAATCTGAGTATGAAATAATGATTTTAGCTTCGTATTACTCTCAATCATTTGGGTAAAGAACAAAATATTTAATGGACCTAAGTGCAATGTTGAAAGTTGCTGGGAAAACTCAGTCGGTATAGAGACTGACTACATGCTGGACGATCGAGGGGTCAGAATTCGGGTCCCGGTAGGGTCAAGAATTTCTCTTCTCCACGACGTCCAGACTGCCTCTGAGGCCCACCCATCATCCTATCCAATGGGTGCTGGGGGCTCTTTCCTTAGAGGTAAAGCAGTCGGGGCGTGAAGCTGATCACTCACCTCCAGCTAATGCCAAGGTCAAGAAAATTTGGACCTGTACATCCACTCCCCAATACTCCCTTATGGTGTAGTGCTTACTTAGTTAAGCACAGGAACAAAACTTTACCATATTACTTTTTTAAGCCCCATGATGAATGTTATTTATTTAATTATTTCAGCCATTTAGAAACAAAGTACCGCAAATGGTGTTCTTCAGTGTAACAGGGGTTAGATATATGTTTAAAAATGAATCCCATATTTGTAGCCATTCCGAAGTCTACCTAGCCTCATTTTGTCGCTTCTGAAGAGAATATTTCTTGTTACTGTCAGCATGGAAGTTTGCTTCCATGGAAGCCATATTAGGTGCTAGTCCACGAAGCTATTTCTAGGTTTCCTATGGGCCACCTTATCATGTCTAGGTGTCAATCTTCAACAGTTGAAATGGAGGACTATACTCCATGGAGTTGATCGGCTTGTATCCTAATTGGTAAAGTTTGTTGGAATTCCAGGGCCACATTATCGTTTCATAATCAGACATCAGCATCGGTCGTATCTTTAATATGAGCCACACTGTTAACTGATTAACTATTTGAATGGAACAGTGTCTCTTGCAGAAGCTAAGAACTTGCACAGCTTGTCAAAAAACTCACCGCCAGCTCTAGAAATCGAAGGCTCATTGTAGTATTCAGAACAGCCGATCGCTAGCTCCTATCCTGAACTTCAATCCAGTCCACAGTACCAGTGACTGCGAGCCTGGGTGGGCCCCAGAGCTGTAGAATAGAGAAAGATTTTTGCTCCTGCCAGGAATCGAACCACGGCTGTCTATCTCGTGTCTCGTCACTATACCTATTGAGCTATAGGGTACAGACCAGATTAAAGAATGGAAAAACGTGGAGAAGGAAACCCTTCTGCCGTAAAGGACAAGGAGAAAGGAAGGGTGTAAGAAAATTCCCACTAAATTTTTAAGGACCATCGCGTTAGTGTTACTTCCTGTGATTCTCTCAGTTCCTAGCCTAGCTTCGAAGTCTTCGATGTATGATGAATGGTGAATAATGAATTTAAAGGATCTGGAAGGAAGCGGTTTTTGGCCAGTTGATGTGCTATTCAGTTATTTGCTTAAGGAGTCTAAGTAAAGCCACGACATCCCCAGAATATCCGGTGTCTCTAGCCTAGATAAGGTCATCTGTGAAATTCTCCACTCCAAAGATTGAAAAAATAATATGGAGTTGTGGTGAGATGGATATTTTGACAAGAGGGCGGAGGGAATAGAAGGTTGAGAGGTGAATGGAACTGGTTCAGAATCGATTCCAGTGACGGGCTTCGGTACTACTGATGTAAGGAGTTATGCTACCACGTTGTTACTTGTTGACATATCAACCATTAATCCTTAACGGTCAAAGTCAGAATTTATCAGTGCTTTGTGCAAGAGTTGGAAATGCTGTTAAGACACGTGGCCATTCAAAGCGACAAGCAAAGGCGAAACGTAAAGTTAAAAAAAAATACAAGCAACGGCTTCTCTTCTATGGCCATAAACACGTTTAATCAAATAGTGTCACCAATAAAGATGTTAAATCGAGCGCCTACCTACTGGAGGACTGACCCTTTTCTCCTGCCGCTGGACTATCTCTGAATACTAATATGCAGTGCTGTGCAGTGTTGCGTCGGGAGATTCGTTCGGTTGAAACTTTGATTTCCCTTGAAGAAAGTCGTCTTCTGGGATCTGGCGTCGTGTATTCTTGGTTTTAACCGACGTTTCGGAGGAACATATTGCCTCCATCTTCAGGGCAGTTGAATTTCGTTGCGAATACAGAGGGCAGTAGCTGCAGCTACTGCTTACATTATATACATTACATACGTAATGTATGTAAGAGAGAACTTGACCCATCACAAAGAAGAATCTCGAAGTTTTGACGTGTTTACATTTTTTGAGACCCCTGAATATTGAAAAGGTGTTTTTTTTCTATGCTTGCTGTCTGGAAGTTTGCATGTACGTATGGATGCATGTCTGGATATGGGCCTCGCTAATGTCTGGACAGTTGGATGGATTTTATCTACATTCGGTATTTAAAAGTTTACCTGTCACAATTAAGTCCCCAGTGAATATGAGCGTTGCAGTTCCAAAAATTAGGGGCACATCAAATGAGCCATGCAAAAAATAATGCATTTTTTTTAAACGGCTGTAACGATTTTGACCAAACAGTCGTGATTCATGAAGACCATATCCCTAAATAAAATTCAGTAAACCGTGTGCTCAGCAGAGTTAACGGCACTTTTGCTAGAGGCCCATAGGCGAAATGTCGATTGTATCGAAGCCTGCTTTACCAGTCGGACGGATTTAATCTGTAACCAACAGTGGCCTAACGAGCAACAGTTAGATTTCGTTTCCAACGTAACATAGCTAAGGTAATTCATACATATCAAAGAATATGCAATGTCTTCGAACCACATTTTTCCTTGAAGAAGGAAATATGACTAAAATGAAAACGTTCCTTTTCCCGCCTGACCTACGGATTTCCGTGTTGGGCGGGTCGGAATATGGTTACATGCACTGTATAATTATTTCCTTGTTAGACCTGCCCATAATCTCTGCACTTAACAGAGTGTGATTAAATAAATTATGTTAAAATGGTAACCTGCTGAGTTGAGCTGCCTTGGTTATAATCCGGGCAAGGCGACTCGCCATGAGAGGTTGTCGTGGTCACCGGCCCATAGAAGGATCTTTTAGGCTACCTGAGTCCACACCTGCTTGCGTCTCCACCTGATGCATCAACTCCCCCCCCCCGCTCCCACCCATCCGTGCGTGGCCTTCTATATGATTCTTATTTTAATATGTTCGTGACTCGACGCTACTATAGCTCTGGTTTATAATACAGCTTCTTTCGTGACTTCAGTATCCCTTGCGCAATCCCTGTGATCTCCACTAGTGGGGAAATAACGGAGACACAAAAATGACTGTTATTACGGTTTGGAATATGAACTGAGTGTGATTCATATCTCCTAAAGTGATGTTATATTTCTGCTTTCTTATGTCTTCCTGTTGTTTCGAAATCCTTACTTGTTCTTCCGTTGAGTGACGTGTAATTTGTAAATGAATATGAATGAAATTCGAGATCTGTGAGAATTCGGTTAATTTATAGCATTAAAAGTTTCGACAAGAATGTTCAGTAGGAATGTAACCTACCTATTTCTATCCAAAGTACGGTCGCTTTATCTATCTATCTATCTATCTATCTACCTATCTGTCTGTCTGTCTGTCTATGGTTCTACAGTCCTTTTGTTGGACCTCGGTTGATTTTTCAACTTCTCGATCCTATACAAAGTCAGCAGGGCTCCTTGGATTTGGGATCAGCCCGTCGCAAGGCCGCTACCTACACACAAAATAAACGCACACAGACATCCATTCTTTGAATGCGATTCGAACTCACGATCCCAGCATTCGAGTGAGCGAAGATATTTCATGCCTTAGATAGAACGGTGACTGTGATCGGCCACAGACCTTGTGATACCTGCACAAAATGTATCTACGTTAACGGAAGCGAAAAGTTCAGGAGAGGATTAAGAACACATAATCTAACGTAAATATAAAAATAAAACTATAATTTTTGTTTGTAACTTGCCGAAAGATAGGCAACAAAGTCGGCAAGGATATGTTCAGGTATTTCGAAATGGTACCAAAGTTCGCGCAGCCGGTCACAGCAGTCGCGTGCTCTATGGCATGAACTGTCTTCGCTCGCTAGGACGCTGGGATCGAATCCCACTCAGGGCATGTATGTTTTGTGTGTGTATGTCTGTGTTTGTATTGTCCTGTGCGACGGGTTGCTCAGTAGTCCAAGAAGTCCTGCCGTCTGTGAAAAATGATTACAGAATTGAAGAAGAGGCCAGGGCCCTGAATGGACTGGAAGAGCCGTTGGAAAAATGGTACCAACAATCAGACTGTGGAGTAGTCCAGAATCATGGAGCCGTTAGTAGCTGCTAATTTGACGCAATTATGAAGCGACCCTGTCTAAAAATAGCACGAAATTTACTCCCTACTCTGGCTGATATATTTGTCAACCACAGATATCAAAGAGACGTATAAAATGTTCCGGTTCAATGTTGAACGCAATTCGGATACACGGTCCAGTGATGTTTCACCTTGTCATACACGTAGTAAGGATAAGGAAGTGTTTTGATCGTTATGACAACGGATTTCCAGATTTTGACGTATTTACTCATTTTGAGCCTCCCCACCCCAAATACGATAAAGCTTTTTGTGGATTACCTTCCGTGTGTATGTCTGCACACATGAATGTGCCCATCGGTTGCATCTGAAAGGTTGGATGGATTTTATTAATATTTATCCATCGTAAATTTGGCTCCGAAAATATGAGCCTTCAGATGAATCCCATAAATGACTGACAGTCACAGACTGACTGACAGAAAGGCTCCACTATGTTTTTATTGAGTTTCTATAATTTATGGTGATCAATTCGCAAAATAAAATTTGGTGACTTCAGGAAAGCAAAGGTACTCGCGCTATGAGCACAAGAACATTAAATTTATTTTGTCACGATCTTTGTCTGCCGGTTGGACGGATTTCATTTTTGTTCGGTATTCAGTAACTACGAGTGGTCTACCGACTAACAGTCGGTTTCAGCACCAAAAAGATAATATGAGGAGAGTATGTGCTATGTCTTCACACCGATTAATATTTTCCTGTTATTACGTGATAAACTTTCAGTTTTTAACCTCGACGTTACCTTTTCCTAAATGTTTTAACTGCAACAGCCTCGTACTGTGATAATTGCAAGAGAAGCAACCATAATTCTGGCGACAAGGAGTAAGTACTTCAATTCTTGATAAAAGGGTGTTTAACTTCTGCATATGCTAATGGAAGCGGCCTCTTTTAAGACACTCTTTGTATTATATACATTAATACAACAGCTCCTTCTCAACGGTTTTCCTTAAGGTAAGGTGTCCTGAAATAATGAATCCTTAATTTATCATTCGAATCCTGTGAATATATATTGTACAAGGTTTCAAGCTTTCTCGGTGTTTCTGCAGCCCTTTCAGTCCTCCAGCGGCAATAATTCTGAGCCGAAATCCAATGTTTCTTAGACTTTTACACGAAGATGTGAGCAGAACACTTTTCAGAATTAACCCGGTTGATTGTCTGAGATGTTATCTGACAGTAAATGTTTTTGTTCGCAAAAATAAATGTGTAGGAAATTCTCGGATTTACTTCAAGTTAACTGTCCTACGGACTGAAATATGTAACATCGCATTATCTCATCTTTTATTTACCGCCTTGACTGGGCATACCAAACGCTTTGAACATCAATCGTCTGTCTGACTGCGCATAGCATAGAATATTTTAGTCATTATAGATATTTGTTATGGTAGCCTAGAAGCGAGGTTACAGGCAGATAAGCAGTGAAAACTGGAACGATTAAAGAATTATTCATAGATCGTAAAACATCTTATTTTCTCTTCAAGGCTTCGTGGATAACAACAACGTTCCTGATCCCGTAACATGACCATGACAACAAAACCATTGCGACTTTTAAATAAATAATAAATCATTGACTCCAGACATCCTGATGTTTCTGAAACTCCACAAAGTGGCTCTGAGTTAATCGTTTGAAACACCATTTTGCATACATGGGCCTGCCGCTCATTCGGTAAAGCCATGGGCTACTGACTGGAGAGACGGGATCGATTCCCGACAGGAATAAGAAATTTTTCTTGCCCCACAATGTCCAATCTGGCTATGGGGACCTACTCAGTCTAATATTAGATGTGTACCGGGGGTTCTTTCCCGGTAGTAAAGCGGCCGGAGGCGTAAAGCAGACCACACACCTCCATCTGGCACTTGGGCCAAGAAAATGGAGCTGTACATCCACTACCCCATATATCTTCATGCCGTGATTAATCTTTCCCTTACATGCCTGCTGCTTCATTCTCAGAGTGAACTCCTATTTCTTCCCTCCCTGAGCACAGAGAGAATACTCTTTGTCATAAAGACGCAGTGTGTCTCCTATGAGGTATGAACTCAACTTTTAATGTTAGTTATATGAACATGTTTAAATACGCGTAGTGAGGAATATTGTGGTGAGAATTTGCATATCTGTCAGGCGTTGTACTTTCCGTCAGTCAACGTCGAGGGAGAACATTCGAAGTAGTGCCTTTCCAGTGCTGGTCCACGCAACAGGACTCGATGGAACGCTCTGATAGGAAGCTACAGCCTCTTCTTCTAGCTCTCCCACGCGACTGCTCTGAGGCTCTTTCCTACTGAGAGGCTGATAGAGACGATGATCTAATCTTAGGTCGACACAGCAAGCTTTCAGAGCTTATTGTTCATTCATTTCTTCCTTCAAGGCAGACAAAAACACTTGCTCTGCCTATCTCACAACTTGAGTCCTCTGGCACGACTCAGCTCGAAGGCTGTCCATCGAAAAAGACTATTACCTACTTACTTATTGAGCTGAGTCCTTCTTGAGGAGCCGCCATATATGAAGCTACTCAAGAATTTCCCAGCATTTTATGGAACCCAAATGTTAATTACCGTGTTCAAAAGAGCCCTCCTCTGGTCCCTATCCCGAGCCAGATCAATCCAATCATACCATCCCATCCTATCTCTCTAAGATCCATTTTAATATTGTCCACCCACCTACTCCTTGGTCTTCCTAGTGGTCTCTTTCCTTCTGTATGCATTCGAAAAACACTACTTATGTTATTTATTTCATGTGTAAATCTATCTAAACCACAGATCCTTCGTATTATTATGAGAAATGAAGATATTTAAATTAGTGAAATCACTGCAAATGAAATTTTCAACAGAGATTCGATTCCCGAAAGAAGCAATGTAAAAGCGAAACTGACCATGTCCTTAATTAAGCACTGCCATATGAAGACATATGGGAGGTTCAAGGCACAAGTCCACGCATTCGTAACCTCGGTACTCGCTCTAATTATCGGTAGACTCACGCCTCTGTTGCTTTATCTCAAACAAAAGAATTCATCGAATATGAGCCTGGTTGGGACCCTGCTGGTCCTTGTGGAGTAAACAATAAAACTCTGTTCAGAATCGAACCACGATTTCTCGTCTTTCCTCCCGTTGCCTAGCCACTAGATAGGCTGAGCTATATTATTATGAAGTGTAGGGTGTTTGCGTGGCTTATACCACGGGTTTTGGATTGGATGATTGGGTTTAAAGCACATTATACATTCACACAACTCGGGACTACAGGAAATACAGCGCTATCTAAATTCTGCACACTTTCCAGTTCACCGTTACATACAGTCTAGAGTTCTCAGTCTCCATTAATTATATCCTGGCAACGGATTTATCACGGTCTCACTGCCACTTCAACTCACATATGAAGTCTCCTTGTCATAGTCTAATTCATTTCTTGCCATTTTCCTCAGTCGCATTTGGCTGCCAACTACAGAAGTCCACCCAGTTCTCCTGACTACTCTTCTATATTCCGTCCCGTCTTCTGACTATGCTCTCTTATAACTCCTCGGCACGGACCCCACGGAAAACACCGTCTTCTATTTTTAAAGAACGTGTTTACGTCTCCAGTGCCTAGCAATAGAAGTCCTTTTGCTGCATGCGCGTGTGTGTTGCAGGGATGTGCTGACCGAACCTTTGCCTAGCAATTGATATACACGTCACAATATATAGTTTCTTCGCCATCACGAACAGAGATTATCTCTGTCCTATATAGCTTCTAAGTGAATGGATTATTTCTCTGGAGGTACAGGGACCGCAGCGGGAAGCTAACCACTCACTCAAGCGAGTGTCGAATTTAGCACTGCATGGACGTTTACCTGCTCTCAGCCTATTGGTTATTTGGCGTTGCTGAACAGCTGCAGGAATTATTAAGCGCCCAATGAGTACAGAGAATTAGCATGGCCATGTCATAGCCTGGGACGTGGGTGTTGTCTGAGAACATGTCGACGTAAAGGAGAGCAAATAACAGGAAACGATGGATACTGCATAATAAAGAGTTTTATAATTTTTACTGTTCACTAAGTATTATTAGGAATATCAAATTAGATACACGGGACATGCAATATGCGTGGGACAGTTGTGTCATATGCACAGACTTCTGAAAAGCTAAAGGCAAGGGACAATTTGGAAGATGGGAGAGTCGTACCAATAGAAAAAAAAGACGTAAGGATTGGCTTGCGTACTGGATGATTGGATGATACTGGCGCAAGTTTTGGTTCGTTATCAGGCTCTTTTCAACATGGCAATAAAATTTGGGGTTCTGTAAAAATGAGAAATTTCTTGGAATTAAATAATCCTTAATAATTTATTTCGTTTCATTAATACTGCAAATTTTGGTACATTAGAATCATATTGAGAAGGTTAATGTGCTTAGGTATGAAAGGTGTACCTTTTGAGTTGTGTGACGAAAAAGTAGCCGAAACGACATTCACCCGGTGACTTTAAATGTCAATTTTCAATACCAGTTTCTGTTCAGATCCTTTAAATCAACTTTGGATGTGCAAAGCTTTGAAGGCAAGACTGATGCGACGTTCCCACAGTGCGGTCTCTTCAACAGAAGCTCAAATTACAAACTTTATTTGAAACATGAAGCGCATCTGAAATGGTTCAAAGCCGGCCGCCTAGTTGTTTGTGGCGCTGCAGGCAGAAAGGACGAACTTGGTGTAAACTACGATATACGTTCCTGTGTATAAATCACACTGTCGCTTCTTTAACTTACGTCAGACAATAAAAAGACACAGAGTCTTTATCAAGACTCAGAGCCACATCTTCATTTATCCGACTTTGTAGCCTATTTCAGTGAAATAGCAAAAACTGGCTTGTCACTCGGAACTTCAAGGATGTCCACGTGATTTACTGTTCACTGGTTTCTGCTGACATACTTGGCTTCAACATTATCCTGAGTCCCCTCTTTGCTCCTGAAAGGCGCATTTTATCGTGAACAAGAATGAAAAATTAGAATATAAAACACTATAATTTTGCCTGTGGTTCTGTATGGTTGTGAAAATTGGTCTCTGACATTAAGAGAGGAACATCGACTGAAGGTGTTTGAGAACAGAGTGTTGAGGAGAATATTTGGACCAAAGAGAGATTAAGTGACCGGAGGTTGGAGAAAACTGAATAATGAGGAGCTTCATAACTTGTACTCTTCTCCAAATATAATTAGAAAAATCAAGCCAAGAAGGATAAAATGGACAGGGCGTGTAGTACGAATTGGGAGAAGAGGAATGCATATAGGATATTGGTGGGAGAGTTATAAGGAAAGAGACCACTGGGAAGGCCAAGGCGTAGGTAGGTGGACAATGTTAAAATGGATCTTAGAGAGATAGGATGGGATGGTATGGATTTGATTGATCTGGCTCAGGATAGGGAGCAGTGGAGGGCTCTTGTGAACAGGGTAATGAACCTTCGGGTTCCATAAAATGCTGGGGAATTCTTGAGTAGCTGCAGATTTGGCTTCTCCTCAAGAAGGGCTGAGCTCCATAAGTAAGTAAGTAAAGGGTTGAAAAGGGGCAGTCCTTACCGGATTCCACATGTTCCCTCATGCATTCAATTGCACGTATGGCTTTCTGAATTCGTATTAGAGAATATTCACATTTCATGAAGCTCTAAAATAGGCTGTTGTGGTTGCTATGGTTTCTCTTATCACTACTGTTGCGTTTGCTGCCACGATTGTTTGTACACAGGTTAATATGTTTTCCTGGTTATGCTTAGGGCCCATGGATAGTAATGTTAGTGCCGCCATGTTGCTATTACTGTTTGTACGAAATTAAAAAGTATGAATTTCAGGAGACCTTCATTAGCAGCACACTATTTGTATCCAATTTTGTCGGCGCCCTTCTATCGATTCTCGACGTCTAACACGCAGACCGATAAACATGACGGTCAGACCGACCAATACCTACGCGCTTTCTCTTCTTGTCCGTTATACAAAGAACACATACACACGTATTAAGATTTTTAAGCAATACACATTAACTCTATCAGTTACTGGCTATTTGAATATCCTATGGCTTAAAATCTGAATTACCCAATTGTATTGTATTTCAGTCGAAATGACTGATTAACAAACAAAGAAACTAACTTTGAAGAAAGCAGTCGTCTGCTTTCTTCAAAGTTAGTCTGCTTTTACCGTTTCTTACGGTCTCTTCGCTTGCAGATTTCTTATATTTTTTCTTCTACCCTGAAGATGGAGGCGATACGTTCCTCTGAAACGTCGGTTAACACCACATATACCCGGTGCCAAATCCCAGAAGACTGCTTTCTTCATAGTCATCGCCGTGAAAGCCTCAAATCTTACAAGAAACTAACTTACTCACAAACGAACTAACCAGCCGACTTATTGGCTAAGTATCCGATAGTTATTCAGTTGATCAAGAAGTTACACATCGGATCTTTATCACTTTATTTGCAAAATTATTCAGTCGCACCGGATCCTGAGCTAGTTCAAGCCAATCCAGACTCTCATATCCAGTTTTTCTAATAATGTATAGGAAACAGTCTCAGAATTGTGTCCATGCCTAAAATTACATTCTTGTGATATGCGATACTGTGTGTTCTGCCAGATGGATAGGAAAGTTTCAGAGAGTTCCGCTGGCATCTGCTATCCTTAAGGTGCAGATAGTGTGTTCATCCAGAACTTTATTTTTCCTTGGCACCAGAGCCCCAATGGGCCAAGGCCTACCTCCATGAACTCCGTTCACTTCGGTTTTTCTAGATTTTACACATTCGGTAGGACTCCTTGGGCGAGTGATCAGCTCGTCGCAATGCCTCTACCTGTAGACAAACACAGAAAAACGCACACAAACATCCATGCCCTGAGTGGGATTCGAACTCACGATCCCGGCTTCCGAGGGAGCGAAGACAATGCATGCCTAAGACCGCTCGGCTACCGTGACCGGCTATCCAGATCTTAGTTCCTATCTACCCAGTCTACGCAACCCCACAACCCAGGACTGCGTAATTAATATCCACTTACGTGATAACTTAGTTAGTTAGTTATTGGAGAGGGTGGGTTTCCCCATGCACTTAGACCAGTATTGGTCCATTGTGCTTCCCTCTATGATATTCTACCAGTCTCTATATCCTACCGATATTGGTGCGTACCATCAGTCCCGACCAAGCCAGCGAGTTCGGCCTCCACTAGCTTGGCGGTGTCTATAATGCTTCCCCCATCTATCAGAGGTGTTAGAGACTATTTGTTGGGCAGGAAACGTCCTTGAATTTGGCTCATTGATCTCCTTAGGAGATACGAGTTTCTTTTACGTGCCGTAAAGCTACGACACGGGACCCACGGCTTAAAGTCCCTCCCGGGGGACTTGTTCCCTGAATTTTTCCGCCCTTAAAAATTTGACGACCTCCGCCGTGTTTGAACCCGCGTACCACGAGTCATGAGGTGGGAACGTTACCTCTAGACTACCGAGGCCGCTTACGTGAGAACTTAAAATCTCATATCCCTTTATTTGTGTGTTTGTGATATCCGGAATTTTATAGGAAAGCTATTGCTCTGTGATGTTTACATGTTGCTGTTGTTGCATCCCATAGACCTTCACAGTCAGTACGTTGGTCTCCCCTGTGTATTTTTATTATGCCTTGTCGTACATAAACATATTTACGTTTCCCCTCGTGCTGGAGTTCTGGTGACGTTTCTACGTATTTAAGCAACTTCATTGTGTTGTTATACACGAGATGAGGTTTTGTTGGTTAGAGCTACAACTTATCACTGTCTCAACTATTGCTACCTCTTGTCAATTGCTTCTGTTGAACAAACCGAACTAACCATTAACTACTTGACTTCCCAGCGGCAGGCAGGTTTGTTCTCAAAACCATCTGCGAAGTTGCTCTGCTATGGAATTTGATTCATATATTCTTCCATACTCCTGTCTGCTCTTACATTCCCGTCTTACATATTTGCTCTACAGTTCATTGCGCCGAAGTTTTGCTTCCAAATGCGTTTGTACACAATAATACTGCATAAATTTTGATAATAAAGAATTTTTCAACTCTGTTTTATAATCCCATCCACTGTCCAGGTCTTCCTTTTTATCATTGTGTTTTTTTTATATTTGATGTGCACCGCGTTCTTTCGTAATAGCCATTCTCATAAGAGTCAAATCACATCTGATAGTTGTTAAAATGATGAAAATTTCCCTGCTCTTTAAGAAGCTCGAAGCTAAACAAAACCCTGAAAACTGACCTCTAATGAGTCATTTGAATCCTGCCCATATCACCAGATGTTTCTCTGTTAAGACGTATTTCAATATTTTGGCACGCGGTAGCGTAGTTGGTTGAGGGGCTATGCTACAAGCCAGAAGGTCGCGGGTTCAAGTCTCGATGAGGTCATTGGTTTTTCTTTTTTAATTAACCTGATCCTCCCAGCCGCACTATGGCCCTGGGGTCGACTCAGTCTCTAGCAGAAATGAGTACCAGGAATTAATTAAATAATTTTCCTGGAGAATATAGGGCTGCCAGAGCGTAAGGCTGACAAGCTCACCCCCATCTTTAAGCCGATTGTCTATAAAATGTGGGACTCTCAACGTCTCACAACCCTATGGGCCTTCACGGACTGTTACAGGGATAGCTTTACTTACTTTTACTTTACTTATTCATGTTTCATTCTTGTCATTCACTACTGTACTCATTTTATATTTAATTATGTTAATCCATTAAATTTTTCAAGAAAGTATAGGTTTGCATAAGCGAAACCATATGAATATGCCCTATAATACACTAGCTTTTAGAATGGGCGTAGCTTAACTAATATAGTGACCAGGCTACGAACTGGAAGACCATAGAATTGGAGTTCGATTCTCAGCAGAGATTTTCCCTTTTTCATAGCGTTTAAATTGGCTCTGGGACCAATCCAACCTCTTTATTATGGTTTCTCGAGGGCTCTTTCCCCGAGAGGTAAAGTGGCCGAAGCGTCGAGCTACTCACTTGCCTTCATCTAGTATGGAGCTTAAGAATGCGTTGGTCATTACCTCCAGCCCCTATGCGTCTTCCTGTCTTGGTTCTTTTAATCAAAGGAAATATCTTTAACAGTAGGTTACAGAATTTGGCGATATGGTAATGTACGTATAAAGAATTCCGTCTTCTGAGATGTGGCGCCGTGTAGATCTTGCATGAACTGACACTTCGGAGGAGCGTCTGCTCACACAAGATCTACACGGCGTCATATCCCAGAAGGCGCCAGTGAAAGTCTCAAATGTTACATGGTAATGTATTAGTTTGTCGTTACACGTAAATGATTAAGGTACAGTGCTTTAACAGACTGGTTGATAGGTTGCATAACGACAATGCATCAACGGCTGATGTTCTTTAAGGTCAATTGGAGGTGTAATTATTCCTCCCCGTTTCCTAACACCAATATTGAGGCGTCGCGTGTTCTCTCGATACTAATACACGATCCTGTCTATTTCTTTACATCGTAATTATCAACTTTATACATTTTCATTTATAACCTGAGTAGCTCATCTTTTGGATGGCGGAATGAATTCATGGATTCCCATTTCTTCCCAGAGTAAAGAGTCATTGCTTCCCTAAACGTTAACGGACTTATCTCAATGATGGAGATGAGACACGTTTTCTATGAGGTAGAACCACATCAAACAAAAAAAAATCCTTGTTTTGAGACCGCAAGCGAAATATACCTACGAGCGACCGCCGCTTGTCGGCGAAGTTAGTGCCAACTTTAACGGATAGAGGGTGTAGAGTGATCAGCGCAATGAATCCCCACGGCTATTAAACTCGGTTTTGTAGACCGGGGTGGTACCACATATTTAAATATTAATATGATGAGCAAGTACAATATTTGAGCAAGCGAACAACCTCTTTCAGCATAAGAGCTTGGATCTGTGAATAAGTACCTACGTCATTTCGTGTTCTACTCTTCTCTATTATGACACCATGTAATCTTTAGTTGGGTACCGACGTTTCGAAGTAACAACCTACCTGAATTTTCAGGCTGATACTTCCTCCGAAACAATGGCGCATACCTAACAGGTTACAGGGTGTCACAATGCAGACTACTGTAATGAGAATCATCACAGCGGAAAAGCAGTTACTCGGATGTAGAAGACTTGGGAACTACGCTAAGAAAATTTAGGAATTTTGTCAGATTTTCTAGTAGTTCCTTCAAGAATCGTGGAAAATCAATGTCGCTTTCTGCTACAAATCCGACTTATATTTACTCTGAATAGAAACGAGGTTAAAGGTGAACAGTGTCATTGCAAACTATTGCTCCAGAGCCGCTGCTGGCCCGCAGTGCATTCAACTGCTCCGAGTTACGTGAAGCCATAAATTCTCCGTGGTCAAGTCGTGGAACTAATTATGAATGGAGCCAGCGCTCCAGTCAGACCTATGGCGATCGATTGAACTACGATAGATGGCGTTCGCAATTATTAAAGTGAGTCAAATTCTTTTGTTCGTGATGTTAGCCCTTCAGGGGGTTCGCTGGTTCGTTGTTCTTTTTCTGTTAGTGAGCGCAAACCTGCTTTGACCACTGTAACGCGCACTAGATCGCCTTAGCTTTCGGTCCTTTCATCCTCAACTGCCTAATAACCTGAACCAGACCGAGACTGCAAGCTCGTGCTGTTCTGCGGTCTGAGGCATGTTCTGCCTCCATCCTCAGGGACCCTGAAACTACAGGCCACCGAAACTCCAAAGTTCAGAATCTTCATATTCACTGACGTGAAACCCGAAATCTTCTACTTGATTTGGTTCGCTGATGATTACATTTTCGGAACACGTGGATATATTAGAATTTAACTTTCAGAAGTTGTAGTCATATTCTTCTCTTGCATTAGGGCCGTACTGCCTGTACCGGCCTCAACATTTTCTTTTCAGTTTGTCAGTTCCTCTTATACTTCTCTCTATCTTAACCCGTCCTTTCCGTTAGTATCTTCATAACTTCAATAAATTTAGTGTGACAAAAATTGAATTTTCAAAATGCGTTGACGATATGAAAGACCGTCTCGGTGGTCTAGTGGTCAGAGTTCCTGACTACAGTTCCAGAGGCCCGGGTTCGATTCCAGGAAGTACCAAATTTTCTGAGAAGTAGTGGGTGTGGAAAGGGGTCCACTCGGCCTTGTGAGGATAATTGAGGAGCTGTTTCAAGAGATTAGCAGCTCCTGTTTTGAGAACCGAGATTAACGGCCGTGGGGATTCGTTGCGCTGACCGCGTGACACTCTCTGTCCGCTAAAGTTGGCACTAACTTCGCCGATAAGCGGCGGTCGCTCGGTCGATATAGTTCGCTTGAGGACTGAAACCACGGAGTTTGTTTCTTTGATGATATTAATTGCTGAATTTAACTTATATTCCATTCAAACAAGAATATTAATAGTTTCAGAAAGCAATTTTAATATGCTGTATCTTATATATTTATATTTCTCTGTTTCCTGCTTATTTCTGCTGACGTAATATACAGCAACCTAAGATACACTTATTATTATAAAGTTCAATCCGGACCACTGACAATACTACGGCAGCGAGAGTGTTAAAGCAGTGCTCAAGGTTTGCTGTAGATATCTTGTACATGTCCTTCAATACCAGCCTCCATTTTAATTGTAGGTGGAAACTGTGATTTGTTAATTTCAACGTTATTAACAATTTTTTAGTGTTTTAACGACTACTGGTAAACATTATGATAATGATAGGGGTAACAGTTATGGCATGCAAAGAACTGATACATACACTTTTAAGTAATAATAACAATTTTGGAAAAAATAAATAATATTTCAAATCGGATTATAAAATTTGTGATTAGGCAGGTGGAAATACACAGTGCCGTGTGTTCAATACAGGAGGGCGATCACAAGGGCGTAATCGTCACGGCCAAAAATGTTTAATGGCCGCGGTAAGTGGAATATTTTCGCTACCAGGCATTGTGTATGTTGAACAGGAACTCTCCTGTAAAATAAAACTTAAAACATTATGACAAGTACGTGAAAGTAAATCTACTGCAGTGCCAATATTGTGAAATATTTCATCGTACCTTCATAAACGACATATTTATTTTTAGCGTTTCATGACTGTAGAACAAGGTTATATTTGTCAAAAGTATCAGAGCATCGCCACAAGAAAGCAGAGCAAAGAAGTTCTTGCTGATCGTTCTGCCCTTGTAGGATTACGTGCATTAAGAAGGATTTCCTTGTGCCTCCGTTTCATCCTCTTTGCTATGGGAAGTCAGGGTTACTGAGAAAAACATGAAGTCCGGGTACAATCCTACATAACGGATGTCATTTTACTCGTACAAGTTATATATTTCAGACTATCTTCTAAGTTGACACTTGCAGGCTTGTAGACGGATACCCAAGTTTCGGAGTAAAATCTGTTTCCTGCATCAGAGTTGAAGACAAATTCAGCGTTTTAAGATATGAGGTTTTTCACGGACATTACTATGAAGAATGCCGACTTCTGGGATGTGACGCCGTGTAGATATTGTGTAAATCGACGTTTCGGAGGAACGTATCGCATCCATCTTTAAGGTATAAAAATCCGCGAGCGAGAAACNATCAGAGTTGAAGACAAATTCAGCGTTTTAAGACATGAGGTTTTCACGGCGATGACTGTGAAGAATGCCGACTTCTGGGATGTGACGCCGTGTTGATATTGTGTATATCGACGTTTCGGAGGAACGTACCGCATCCATCTTTAAGGTATAAAAATCCGTGAGCGAGAAACAAGCGTGAGCAGGTGGTCGCTGCCTGGTTCCTTGTTCGCGGATTTTTCTACCCTGAAGATGGAGGCGATATGTTCTTCCGAAACGTCGGTTTACACAGTATCTACACGGGGCCACATCGTAGAAAACGGCATTCTTCAAATTCGGCGTTCTTCTCCGATATTTCTGTGTCAGTGTCACCACGCAGGAGTCCTGGTGACATTTGGTGACGTTTTGTACGTCATTCACACTGAAACTATTCCCCTTATTGAATGGAACAGGGTATTTCAGAAGCTAATAGACGCTCAGTCTATTAGCCGCCTTTCATGCAACTAAAAAATTCAGTGCCATGTGCAAAGGAACCAGCTACAAGACCGTATCCTGAGCCCGATGGGTCCAGCCTAAATCCCCAAACCTAGATCCATTTTAATATTATCCTAAACGGATAGTTTTATCAGGCGTTGACAGTTCTGACTTTATTCGGTAGGTTTCACCTTTCGAATACCGGCCCGTTCTTCAACTTCCTTGAGACATATTATGAATTAATAACTTGAAATAGGTCACGACCACTTCTTTCACGTGCTTTCAAATTCATTGCTCATAAATGATCACACTATTTAAGGCTATATATTCTGAGCTACTGGTAACAATGTTAAGTTGACCGTAAACGGATAGAAGAGTCCTTTTCTCCGCTTCGGACTCTCAGCGCCATCTTTCTCAGATCGACTGAAATGTCGGCCGTCCAGTTTTCTTTCTTCCAAGCTCCATTTCCAAATCATTGTATACTTTCCCTAGCCCTGATTAACATACAGAAGGAAAATAGAACTGAATTCCTTGTCATAATGGCTGCCCTTCCGAAGGATATCTGATTCATAGTGACGATTTATTTGATGATTAGAGTCCTTCGTCTTTCGGGAATAAGTGGAATATATAGACGATTTTCCAACGTTTCTGTTAACATTACAATTGCCATCTTCAGGATTAGCGTCTTGAGGTGAGGTGTCTTTATTATTATTGTTTAACTGAAAATTTGTTTTCACCCGGTGGCAGTGGTACTGCAGTAAGACAAGAGACAAATAACACACGTCATTACGTAGATAGGCAATGGGTAGAAAGTGGATGTGAAGTCATGACCAGCTGCAGCCAGCCAACACACATGAGGTGCCCGCATCTTATTCTGATCCCCATCTGTAATACAAAATATGTGGGGGGGGACCGGAACAGGGATTTAAAATTTAAATTTCATCATTCATAACACAATTATTTGGATGTCTGATACATTTAAGCGGCATTCTGTTCCAAAAATAATATGTACGAAGTCACTCAAAATGTCGAAATATTTGCAAGTTGCTAGAAATTGCAGATCCCCATGAATAAGATTCACGATAATCGCTGAGAGAATTCAGGTGAATAAATGTAAAATGAAAGTCAACATATGAAGTGGTTCGCAAAACTGAACGACTATGGACAAGGACTGAACGTGAACAAGCAAGCAGTTACGGACAAAACTTCACAAAGCAAGAGAGAGTAGAAACTAATAGACCCTTGCGCCTTCCTATTGTAACGTCAATTCCAAATACCATATATACCCGAATATAAGGGACTCCATATTTTTTCCAATGAGAAAATGAGAAGGAACATTTTTTAACAACATTGTATGTCACTTAGTTCCGAGAGTTGGAAGCAAAAACAAATAAAAATTATATTACTGACAACTAATAAATTCAAAATTTATTAACTTAAATACAGTTTTGGAGATTTAAAAAAAGCAGTATTAAAATTAGCTATTATGACGCCTCGTCAATTTTTCATAGTACTTTTTAAGAGCAACTTTTCTTTCCCAAGAAATAACATTTTGAAGAAAAACTCCCTGTAGCCGGGCTGATACGGTAATGTAATTGCGCATATCAATCGAAAAATTGGGGCCATAAAATTTATTTTTAATTTCGTAATGAGTGGCAACGGATACACACGGGTCACCTAACAAACTTCTGTATGGCAGATTCTTGTTGATCAGGGCAACCACTGTGAGGCACATCATGACCGCACTAAGGCCAGTATTGACGGTGGAAGACCTCTTCGCCATTGTAGTGGAAGCTGCCCGCAGTCTCGTCATGAAAAATTGGGGGGGGGGTATGTCCTCGCTGTACGTGGGGTACGCCTTGCGCTTCTCTGCACACGCAATCCCTCTTCTACTCAGAGGAGGCACCAGCGTGGCGAAAAGCAGGTGTCACTGTACGTCGGAATCTGGTCAGGAAGCCAGACATGGCTCACTGCCAAGACGACGCGAGCTGGATGAGCAAGCCGGCTTAATTCCTGAGTCCAAAGACATTAACTCTGAAGAAGGGAACAGTAATATCTGCCGCAAAGTCGAATACCTACAGCATTCAATGCGAAATATTCCTGAATGCCGGAGTCATATATTGAACTCCAGCCATGAAAACCTAAGGACAAGGACTATTGATAATTATACAGAATTAGCGAATGAAATCTCCGTCAAAAATGTCTGTCACTGA
The DNA here is from genome assembly GCF_002891405.2 of Cryptotermes secundus. Classification (NCBI taxonomy): domain Eukaryota; kingdom Metazoa; phylum Arthropoda; class Insecta; order Blattodea; family Kalotermitidae; genus Cryptotermes; species Cryptotermes secundus. Next base: position 226,178 of record NW_019745079.1, read on the forward strand.
AATGTATTATCAGCTAGTTTAATCTAGTACATGTGTCCCTAACCTAAATGCTATTTTAATTGTACTGCTTCTACTCCTTCTTCTAGGGTATAGACCTTTATCCTGTTTCTGTCTTCAAGAGAATATGTTGTCTCATCTGGCCATGTTTTGGCCGATACCTCGGTGTCCTCTGCGTTAATAATTTAGTAATATATTTGGGAATCTCTCTGCTGTCATTCTCAAAATATTGTGTTGTAGTTCCTTAAAGCAAGAACTGTGGAGGCGGAGTAACAACTGTTACTAGGTAATGGCCCGTACACACACAACAGAGGAACGCGTCACGTAAGCTGTGACGTCACGTAACAATAGAAAACGTGTTGCAACTGGAGTTCTCTGTGGATCCGCACCTCCTTCGTTGCTATGCAGCTGTGCAGTAAACATATCTTTGCAGCAGTGAATCAACACGCAACAATAGAGGAAGCGGTTCCCTAGCAAAGGCTGTCACTGCCGGCTTCATAATCCTGGCTTTCAGTGGACGTACCACATTTATCCCTCCTTAAGGTTATTCGTCCTGAGTAGTCTACAGGCGTACTGCCATTTCTTTCTTTCCGGTCGGCCAGGGAAATCTTCCGGGAGTGGTAGGTTCTCATATAACTCTAGTTCTTGAGCTGTGGGCAGTCTTTTCTTTAGTTTTGGGGGTGGCCGGCTCCACCACAATGTCTTGAAATTCATTTTTCGAATCTTGACTGAAGACCTGACAATTCGCTTTATGATCGCCAGCACGAGAACCTACTTAATCGCCTCGGTAACAGGTCTCTTGCTTCCTAAACGTTACCGCTCTTTTCAGCCTCGGACCCTTATGCCGTTGTTGCTTTTCGGCTGCACCCGATACCTCTTCTTGAACGTTCGTCCTTTAGGGGTTCTTGTACAATATGATCCTTGGTCCGATCAATCCATGGGTTGCGGTATCCCACGGTCTGTTGCTGGTCACCGGATCGGTCCTCCGTTACTTCTACAGTTTCCACTGTGGTCTCTTCTGCCGACTTTCTAACGCTCCGCTACTGCTTCTATTCCTTCTTGCTTTGCCTCCAACTGTTCCAGGGAGATCTTCGCCCCTTCTCGACAACTATCTTGGCCTTTGTCTCTTCTATATAGGTCTCTATATTTTGCAGCCAGGCATCCATCTTGGGCATCATTTTGGCTTCGAAGTTTTCCGTGATCACTACCAGAATTTTGGAGTCCCTTATGATTATCCGTCACTTGAATTTCAACCCAATTAATTCAATTCTAACCCACTTGACACAGGATGTCACGTGTTATTACCGTGCTGTTTCCTAGCAGCTGCTGTCTCCGTTGGCTTCATAGTCCTGGCTGTAGGCACATATGTCACGCGTTCTCTGAAATTTGCTTAGATTAATGTCCATATCTTGTTTCAGGCAGTATGAAACATTAAACCGAAAATAATTAAAAATTGATACCTGTTCTATTGTTTCGTTACTTATCGTTATTTTACATCTTATGTGGGTTTCCCCCCTGAAAGGCCGTATTTTTTTCGTTCTTAAAATTCTCATGTCAAAGCCATTTACTACATTTTCAGCTGTGTTATTTGCACTTTGAATTTCGTCCTTTGATTCAATAAAAATAGATTGATCGTCTGCAAATGGGATTGTATTTAAACTATATTACCAATTTCGAATTTTATTTTAATAATATCCCATACCCTGTTCTTAGGTATGACTTATGCTGTCCTCCAGTAAGGGTTTCCAATGTAATTATTTCAAACATTTTACTACCTCTGATGAGCACTATTCTCAGTAGACGTTGTTCCCCTCCCCATTCATCCCGTCCCCCATCTTTCCGTGTGTTATGCTTATTCATCGCGCTTCGAAGACTGAAAATAATCTAAAGAAATTTTAAAATGTCAGTCCCTACATAAAGAAATGAAACTGTCTCCGTTACAAAGGCCTACCGGCAACTCATATCGATTTCCTACTATCGATTGGTCTAGCTGCTATTCCTGCATTTGTTACTAATATTTTCTCTATTTATAAACACCATTTTCTAATTGCTCGCTTGATTCCAACTCCCTCTTTATTTGGTATCTGGCTCCTCTCTCCATGCTCTGACCGTGATAGCCACATGGGGTTCCACATAGGCCTTCAAAGCATTCAGTGCATCTAAGTATTCAGAAATTTACTTTCTTCCTCAGAGAAATCTCACTGTGTCTCCGTGAGGAATATCAACCGGTTAATGCTCTTGAGGAAATAATCACCCTTTATTGTAAGAAGCATACGAACCACATAAATAAACCATGTGGGCAAAACGTAGAGATATTTATTATAAAAGTACATGGCATATGTAGTTAGCATTGTGCCTAAAACAGTTAACCTCTAAATAAAAAAGGGGGGGGGGTCATGTAAATGAAGAATGAAACTAGAGATATTATCTGAATAGAACGTTAAGTGCTGGCGTCCTCTGATCTGGTATTTCAGGTAAAAATATAATGAGAACGGTCAATTAATCATTTTGGAGTTGAGGCAACAGTAGGGCCCCTACTGCGTCCGTCTGGGCATGCGCCGTGGTCGAGCAATGGCCGAGTAATAGTTCAGGCGTGACCCGTTCCTGGATAAAAGCGCCGTCACTATCATTAACACGGGCAGTAATCGATTACGCTCATTAGACTACCAACTTTCATTGTATACATTAAATGTGATGGATACAGAGAAGGAAAATGGTCTTAAAGGACAGGAAGGATTAATTACTCTCTCTATGATGCAACTAGGATGTAGGTGGATGCTGTTCTGTGGACCAAGAGAAGGGCCTTAATTATTTTTGCTAAAGAAATCTTGCAAATCCAGTTGATGTCACTTTCCACTGTAAAGGCACGCCTTCTTCATGTCTGCATTCATTAGACAAGTCAGAATAGGTCTAATGTATCTGTTTATCCAACAAGGTACTATTTTTTGAAACAGAGGACAAATGATTAATGACAAGAGGGTGATGAAATTGAAATCATCACAGAGACATAGGAAACTAACTAAGCGACTAACCATTCAATTACTAAAAATTTCTTCAAGTACGAAAGCCCATCTCTTGTAGGTTGCTTCTAAATCAAAGAATGTTACCGTTGTAACGCCATGTAGTTCCATAGGAATATACCAAAGCTTCTAGGGAAAGTCAGTGGAGTTCTAGAGAAAAACATGTCCTTACAACCGCTCTCAGTGACTGCTGCGAGCATCTCAGTTACAACTAAGTTTTATTTATTTACACTAAGAATAGAAATAAGCAGTTATCGGCCATTTCGCATTGCACCAAGTGAGATTCCTCCCGAAATTAATAAGGAAAGGAATAAGAATAGAAAGAATAGAAAGGATGTTGTGTAGAGAAATACGTGTCTTGTCATCCAGTTAGTTACTCATGTGCCCTAAATGCTGTCACGTATTCGAGATTTGCGTGAATAATAATAACGCGTTCTGGATTAGATGATTGGGTTTGTTAGCACTTCTTTACAATTACAATCAATGATAACTACTCACAATCAACGGCTTCTCAAGAGTAGCTCCAGTCCTTGCTGGACTACAAGTGTATGCTCTTGCACTGTGACCAATGGCGAATGGCGAAACACTGTTCACACACACTGAATACACTTCTGATTTATCTACGAGTCGAGTCTTATATTACGACCTATGGTCACTCGGCCAGTCTGTCTTGGAATAAATCATCCATCTGAGGCATGCGACCAGATTTTTATTACTGTCAGTTCGGGGTTGATGATATGGGGAGTTCTCTCTGACGAGGGGACGGAACTGTCGTTTACAATTATTGCTGGTCTTCGTCAGATCAGTCATTATCGGGTTCGAGACCCCGTGGGACTCGCGACCATATTTTAACCCCTCAGATTCGAGACTTCGCTTTTTTTCTCCTCCTACGACTATGGTTGAGGTATTCGACCCCGCCTCCAGACAGAAACTTCTCTTATGAATGAAATACTACCCTTTTATAACTTGCAGCCGGCCGCAATACAAGCCACCATGTTGATCAGTTCCTCGGGTATTTTGTTTTTCTATGTTTATTCGTTGCAACAGAAACTTGCTTCCAAGCCGTTGCCCAGCAATCAATATTTCTGACTTGTTATCATGGAAATGTTGGAAGTGAGCCGTTGTATGGCAATGGACTCTTCCGGCTTTCAGGCTTCATGTCACAATACTATTATGGTACCACTACATCACTGGTTCGAGCCCAGTCATTGAATGTTGAAAAATGTCTCTTTTAACAGCGATAAAGGCACTGCTTTTTTCTCACTACTAATGATTCTCAGAATAAACTGTGATTATTAACCTAAACATCCTAAGCGGATAGCCTCTGTCGTTTAACGCAAGAATTCCTTTTCTGTAAGATACAATCTGAGTGAGCTTCATGCATTTAAGTATTAAATTGCATTAAGTTCATTGTGGGACCGCGCTATAACTCAAGCGGTTAGTCGCTGGCTTCCCATCGCGGCGGCCCGGGTTCGATCCCGGGTCTGGTCAAGTGGGATTTGTGGTGGACAAAGTGGCTCTGGGGCAGGTTTTCTCTGAGTACTTCGGTTTCCCCTGCCAATCTTCATTCCACCAATTGCTCCACAATCACCCTCACCTATCATCTGGAGCTCGTACAATAGGCCAGAATTGGCCGCAGTACAAGGGACTTAATCCCACCCCACTAGCAACAAAAAAAAGTTTATTGTGTAGGGCTGTGGCCACATTTTGCCCAGTTGTCGTCCTATGCATATTTAACAATTAGCCAAATGCCACTGAACGAAAATTCTTGTTCCATATTTATCACGTCTTGCTGATCGTATTGTGTTACTTTCTCTCACTGAATAATATGGACCATTGACAGCTGCCTACGCCAATCCAGTAACTGAGAGTCGTTGTCGTGGTAACGGATTTGTTATGGGTCACGTATGGCTACTCACGAAGTGTGTAAGGATTGTTTTACATTGTTCGAAAGGTACAGAGAGGTATGTCTGTACGTATGTATATCCTGTAACTCAGTAGTAAGCACAGTACGCCTCGTGGTATGTTTATGTATCGACGTTACTTCGAAGCAGAACTTGCAGTGCAGTTATAAATTATTAATTGGGAAATGATTCAAAGAACCTGGTCGTAGTCTGTATAAGATGTAACCCTGATATTTTTAACTAAATTAAGGAGAAAATATACGAAATTTTAAGTCAATAAAAAGGAGATTTGTGTCGGGGACGTCTCAAATTAAAGACTGTAAACCACTAGATCAGGAAATGAAATTTCACATATGAGACTCTCGAAAGTTTTAATATTTGGAGCCTGACGAAAAGAAATAAAAAGGGATAGGAGAAATGCCAAGCCACGGTTTAGTGCGAAAATGTAGTAGATTGAATTTGTCCAGGGCTGAGCATTCCATGTGTTCACGAAACGGATTTAATTTGAGTTACGCAGTGCTTATGTGAAATATTGTATACAGAATTCGAGGGATGAAGTTCACCTAATTAACGTTAAAAAAACGAATTCCTTCAGCTCACAAAACACGTTGCTTCCTCAATACAAAAACAAACTGGTTCAAGTTGTGTAGGGAAATATTTTTTATTTATTCTAATAGCGGTATGAAGTAAATAAAAATCCTTTTTTTCAACATGCAGATCTCTTTAAATGAAAACCAAGGTGTTAAGTGTAACAAGAACGTCGCTTTAAATGGTTAAAGGCTAATAAAATATTTCGATATTTTAATTAGATAACAAGTATGAATCAAGGACACATGTTCGTTCAATGGCCGATGAATCACATTTGCTGATTATATTGTGGCATATAGAACCGTTGATAAGCAGTGAATCTGTAAACATCGGCCGTTGCAAGGAGACGAATAGTGGAAACAGAGAATCCTAGTGCGTATTCAACGGTAAACTGTAAATTTGTGTAAATCAGCGATAGCGCTCTAGTAAATGTAATTAAGGAAGGTTGTAACCAAGGTGCTAATTAATCCAATCATCCGAACTAGAACCGTCATTTCGTCACGCGTGACAATATGATATGATCTGTGTTAATGGGCTTCTCTAAAATAATTTGTCTGAATGGCTGACATTCTGATTTTATAGGTTATGACACCATGATTTCTGGTGGTTACCAATATTTCGGAGGAATATATCGCCTCCTTCTTCAGCTTTGAAGCGTCTATGAGGCTAATTGTTGACAGATAAGTAGGATATATAAATTCCGAGCCTTGTTATACCTTCTAATGTTTGATTTGAATCATTCTAGTGCGTATATTACACAATTTGTAACATAAATCATATACCCGCAGTGCAACAAACGTGCTTATAGTATGAAACACACATGCATATAAACTGGAACTCATACATCAAGGTGTGTCCCTCAATATAATGAAATTTATTATAAAGATGCAGTTCAAAGATCGGTACATGTTATGTTTTGTGCACGCAGATGTATAATTTACATTGCAGACTGCAGACAATTTGTGATAGTCGGGGTTCAAGCACATGGGACGGGAAATGTAAAACAAACGCAGTAGCAAATATAAGCTCGATGTATGTAAGGTGCAACCCATATATATACAGATACATTTCTCCCATTTTGGTCCCTGTTTCTCACCGCGGACCTAGAAGAAAATACCCAACATTTATGAAATTTGCTCTGTAATATTACCAATACCTACGGCACCGACGGCTGTACAGTTTTGTGCAAGCATTGCTGCAGAGATTTTGGATGTATTCTCAGTGTTCACACCCAGTCTCTTCCATTTATATAAGTAATTTTAGATTTGAGTTTGTCATTGCCGTCACAGTGAAGAGTGCTATACTAGTTGGTTCTTACAGCGGTAGTTGTGAAGGCATATGAAGTTACGTATTGTGATAGAAGTTTACAGGTTTTCTTACCAAACACTGACAAACGTATACTACATATTGGTCCCAGGGGCTTCGGTAGTATGGCCGTGGGTGAAGCTGGCCACTCACCTTCCAAAGTCGAAGTAAAGGATATGTCGAGCTGCCCTCCACCTCGCTATAAGCCTTCAGGGCCTGGAACTACATTAATTAAGCATAAGGACAACTTTACATTAGCATTCATATCCACAGAAACGCATGGGTGTTCTCGGAAGTCTTTATGAACGATCCTGTATCGCGTGACGATATTGTTAATATAATTACGAACCAAATCAGCACAGGGATACCAATATAGGCTTCTCATTCATAAAATAAGTTAATTGTCAAAAAACCGAAGCCTTCCAGTTCTTGTTGAGGGAAGCCATTTTCTACAACTCTGTTGCGTCAAAGTTCCTAATATAACTATTTGGGGGAAAAATGGTCAAATTCTAGCAAAGTTATAATCATATCTACGCCACTTTTAAATCTTGTTTACATGAAATGTTGGTCATCACTGTCCAGGCGTCAGAATCAGCAGTGAGATTCATGACCTTAATGTCTCAGAAGAAACAATGTATTGACTCACAGAGATATTGGGTTTTCGGGCTTTATCCATCGTCCTGGTTTTAAGATAACTAAGGAAAAACACGACGTTTCGGAAACTGGATCTCTTTCCGTCCTCAAGTGAAGGAAAACACCTATTCTGTTGGGTCCGGTGTTTGAGGCTAGCTCTTTATAAGGGACCCAACAGAATAAGAGTTTTCCCTCACCTGAGAGCGGAAACAGATCCAGTTTTCGAAACGTCGTGTTTTTCCTTATCTTAAAACTAGGACGATGGATAAAGTCCGAAAACCCAATATCTCTGTGTTATACACCATCGTCAGAATCCTATAGTAACTAATGTATTGAATGCTTACCTATCTTATAGGTATATGTTACACTTCTTGCGTAATGAGATTCTTAAATTAGTATTGTCATGGTATAAAGGCACGGAGAAGAAAATTTGCAGGAATTCTCTACTATAATATTAACTCCAAGGCCGTGGTATTTATAACATGGATCGCGAATCAACTTAGCTTTTCTGTACATGAAATAAGGTGTCCATCCACATAGTTTATGTTCCCTTTTCCATAAAAAAATTGACTGATTTTCAAAAAAAAAATTGTAGGAAGGAAATTCTTTGGAGCTCTCGTGAATACATCGTCTGCAGTTTTATAATGGCTGCTGAACTGAAGGTAAAGCTGGCTCCATGATGGCATATTTTGAATACCTGGCTTCACGGTGCTGAGGAGAAAATTTGAACTTGAGGGAGAAGGAATAATTTAAAAAAGAGGAGACAAAAGAATTGTAGTGCGCAAGTCAGGGAGGATGAGATAGGTGAACAAGCAGTAAGCATGAGAAAATAAAAATATTTAGTGAGTTTTGGTAGGAAACCTTGAAAGAAAGGAACCACTGGGAAAACCTAGGCATAGACGGGAGAATGGTATTAAGCTGATTCTTAAGCAAGTATTTTATGAGAGTGTGTACTAGATTCAGGGACCAGTGGAGGGCTCTTGTGAACACGGTAATGAACCTTCGGGTTACATAAAATGCTGGGAAATTCTTGAGTAGCTGCTGAATTGGCGGCTCCTCCAGAAGGGCTCAGCTCCATGAGTAAGTAAATATTAAGGATCTAGTAGGAATATCACTCAAGTGGTCGTGTGGGAACGTCATGAGTGACGTATTTATCCTATTTAAAAACTGCACGTTAATATTATGAAGTTATTATGCTGAAAATTATTCATCGTATTAGATATATTTAGATTACATGTCATGTGCTGTGGTTTAAATATAATTGATTATGGATAATATCCGGCATAATAATTACATAATGGAAACTATACCATTGTCACACTAGCAAGCGGTAGCATAGTTGGTTGAGGCACTATGCTACAAGCCGGAAGGTCGCGGGTTCAAGTCCCGGTGAGGTCATTGGATTTTTTTCATTTGACCTAATCCCTCCAGCCGCACTATGGCCCTAGGGTCGACTCGGCCTCTAACAGAAATGAGTACCACGAATATTCTTGGAATATTCTTGGGGGTAAAGGACGGCCGGCGCGTAGAGCTGACAACCTTGCCGTTGTCTATGAGCCGATTTTCTAGAAAATGTGTGAACCTCAACATCTCACAACCTTGTGGTCCTCCACGGCCTGTTACAGGGATATACCTTTACTTACTTTTACACCATTCTCACATATTCTTGGGGGGCCCTTACCTAACTTTACTAATTTGAAATTGCTTCTACTCAAAGATCAATAGGACACTTAAGAGTCACATCTAGGATGAAGCAATTGAAATTTCGTTAATCACAGTCGACAAAGGGTGGACCACCAGTTTGGTGGTTGGGCGGGGGTTAAGAACTCCTCGACATTAAAAATAAGCTTGTTACGAAAGATTACCAGAAACCTCGGACCAGGTCGGGTTCTTTCGATAAATGTTTGTATGGGTATGAAACTTGGCCTCTGACATTAAGGGACGAACATGGAATGAGGGTTTTTGAAAACAGGGTGTTGAGAATATTTGGACCGAAGAGGGGTGAAGTGACAGAAGATGGGGGAAACTGCACAATGAGGAGCTTCTTAACTTTTGCTCATCTCCAAGTATAATCAGGATGGTCAATTCAAAGAGGATGAGGTGGGCAGGGCATGTAATATGAATGGGGAGAGGAGAAATGCATATAGGATATAGGTGGGAAAGCCAGAAGGAAGGAGACCACTATGAAGGCGAAAGAGTAGGTTGGTGGACAATATTAAAATGGATCTCAGAGAAGTAGGATGGAATGGTATGGATTGGATTGACCTGGCTCAGGATAGGGAGCAGTGGAGGGCTCTTGTGGACACTATAATGAACCTTCGGGTTCCACAAAATGCTGGGAAGTTCTTGAATATCTGCAGAATTGGCGGCTTCTCAAGAAGTGGTCAGCTCCATGAGTGAGTGAGTGATTTCCGGCTTCAAGTGATAATACAATTTTAAAGCTACTGCAGAGAAGGAGCAGCTCAAATCTGATACAAGGCAAAGAAAAGTATAAAGAAGGTCCACGTCAAAATATATCATATTCCTGTTTTCCTGTTGACAACTTGATTTTGTCAGATGCACAGCAAAACCATTTTATTACAGATCCAAGGCCGCTCGCCTATGTACTAATTAGTCATTTATCGGCGCTGACAACAGTAAACGTCTATGTAACGATCCATATATTGAGTTGTAATGAGAATATGGAACAGAAAACTGATGGGTTTTATTTAGAATTGTATTCTGTTTGGAGTGTATACGAGTAAGTAGTTCTCAGAAGAAGCAATGTAGTAACGTATTGAACAGGCCGCGCCATAGCTCAAGCGGTTAGTCCCTGGCTTCCCACCACGGCGGCTCGGGTTCGATCCCGGGTCTGACCAAGTGGGATTTATGGTGGACAAAGTGGCGCTGGGGTAGGTTTTCTCCGAGTACTTCGGTTTCTCCTGCCAATCTTCATTCCACCAATTGCTCCACAATCACCCTCACCTACTGCAGTACAACGCACGCAGTCACAGGAGCAAGACACAACACAGAGCACAATATACAAATGAATGTAGGAAAAGTGCTCCCATAGAGGAGGATTGGCGTGATTCGCGTATTTGAGATACGACGTAAGGACGACGAATCCTGAAAGATTTTAATATTAAGAACTTATTGTTATACATGACGAATACACATTTTAGTCATTTTAGAATGAAAACGTCATGGCATGCAGTGCAGTAGTTTGACGTGCATAGAGACACACCTGAAGATGGCACATTGGTGCCGAAACATGTAGTGTAAAAGTGAAGAGAAAGGTGAAATTGTGTGCACTGTAAGACGGTTAGCAAAAATACACATCATGGACATTAATCAGTGCAACAGGACGCTAAAATATAACATTAAAAGATTTAAACCTAAGTTTGATTTGTTTCATTCTGGTCCGTCACACTAACAATTACAAATATAAATCACTCCGTCCAATGTGACCTGTAAGTTTTTTACTANGACCGGAGCCCCTGTTTCATTGAAATAGCTCCTCAATTATCCTCACGAGGCTGAGTGTACCACGTTCTAGACGCACTACTCCTCAGAAAATCTGGTAGCGCCGTGATTCGAATCCGAGACCTCTGGATCCGTAATCAGAAACTCTGACTACTAGACCACAGAGACCACAGATATTGGCCCATTCGAGTGAAAATTAACAGGATAACTGACAAGACTTCGTAAGATGAATGGAAATATATACTTGCCTTTGTTCCCGCGGAAGCTCAAGGTTGCTTGCATTGATTATGTTAGTGTTCGATTGGGAAGGAATTATTTTAAACGTCTTTACAGTAATCCTCAGTGAGAGCCATACATATACTGCACGTCTCTAAAGTCACTTGCTTCCTACTCGCTCAAAACAACGGACAGAATCCTGCAAGGCCAATTTAATGGGAGTTCACAGTGAAAAGTTCGTTATAATGTGGGTGTTAGATTCGCCATGTCTGTCTGCCCGTCCGTTTGTCCGCATTTAATAACTCCAGAACCGCTGAGCAGAATCAAGCTGTGCTACGGTTTATCGACACTAAAACTGAAATAACTATGGAGCAGCAGTGAAGGGCACTTGGCTCGAAGACCGATACACATTACTGCGTTTGTTACGAAAGTTTATCACATTATATGAATTAGCGCGAAAAAATTTTAAAAGAAAGGTGTAGTGAAGAGTGAAACATGAGTTTAACGAGAAGTTAATTTAAATGACATAAACTCCGTCCCAAGTGCAANTACATTACTGCGTTTGTTACGAAAGTTTCTCACATTATATGAATTAGCGCGAAAAAAATTTGAAAAGAAAGGTGTAGTGAAGAGTGAAACACGAGTCTAACGAGAAGTTAATTTAAATGACATAAACTCCGTCCCAAGTGCAAACAGTATATTATATGTCCTCGATTTTACTCTCCTTACACTACTTGCTTCGGCCTCAAACGGTCATCATCAGGTGTATATATCTACGTTGCTGATACACTGCACTTCGTTTAAAATTTAACATTTAAAAACACGTTGTTCTTTTCCTTCTTATTATCAACATCTACTTCGTTGATATCTGTCCGGTTTATAGATTATTTTACACACGTAATTTTGATTTTCTTATAGTAGCACTATAAAATCTTTAGTTCTGATTTTAAAATCCTTTAAAATTTTTCTCTAAATTTTAAATTTATAATTTAAAATTATTAGGGTACTCGCCCTATGTCTAAAGTGCTCCAGCGGCTAGTTCTTGTTTCCACACTGTACAGGTGTTATCCTGTGTAGTCTTTCTGTGTGCGTGCCGCTGCTATTCTTTACTACTCTATTTTTATATTTCGCTCATTTCTTTTGTCGAAATAAAGAAAGCGAAGAATTAAAATTACTTTTACTTTTTTGCAACTGGGAAACCTTTTATCCTGACTCCTGTTTTTCGTCGTTTTTCTCAGCACCTCCAAGCAAATCCTGTCATATAATCTCAAACTAAGTCACTAAGCTAATCGTCTTTTCTTTCGAAGTTATACAAAGTTATTCATCTCGGTTAAATAGACCATGAATAAATAAAGAAGTTAAGTAAGTGGAAAACACGAATATTACATTTTCTGCGTTTCCTCACTCCACCTGACTCCACATTCGCTATTCATTAGCAAATTTATGCTTATGAGTAGGGAGGATACAGATGAAAGGACCCTGAAGCTTACCACTACATACACGTACTATCGGAGCAAAGATTGTATGGAACTTTGCCTATAACCCGTGTTCCTCCTATGTCTTCGTGATGTAACTCATATGTAGGGATATGTTTTTATTTCCATTACCTGTAGGTCTTGATGAAAGGCCCGTCTGTGCGACTCCTGTGGGTAAACAAGTGGCCTGGATTAGTTAGGCTCAGGATAAGTAGAAGTGGCCAGCTAATGTAAAGATGGCAATGAGCCATTGCGTCACATACAGGGGGGGGGGATTTCCTGGACTAGCTGAGAAGAACTGCGCTCGGTGGAGATAATTAATTACCCTGGACTATTAAGTAGACCAGACAGGATGAGAGAAAAGAAACTACGGAGACACGTTGATTCTGAAATATAGACTATAGATGAATGTCAAGGTCAGTTAGTTACGGGAAATTGAAAAGGTCGCATTCAAAGCTTTCTTCTTATTTAGCGAGATTAATTAATCAACAGTAGGAATACAGAAAGGAAACATTTATAATAAGAAAATTTATAGCATTAAGTAATCAGGCAGGAAGAGTTTGTAACTCAGGGAACCGTTTTATCTGAATAGTATGCATCCTGTTGTGTGTCATAAACAAGGTACGTAAAATGTATGCAAAAGTATGCAGTCTACACAACAATATTCTGTATTAAAAAAAAAGTAAACACTATCGTATCAACATTTGTTTTCATTGACGCTACATGTTTCGACCCTTATACTGGGCCATCATCAGGCGTAAAATGATACCAATTTAAGTTGCTGAATTGCATCTAACTGTTTGCATCTGATTCTTCAATAAGGATCCCTTGAGAACATTAAATGCATAAATTGAGTATTCCAGTTAAAATTTAAAACACTTAGATAATAAAATTTAGAAATTAGAGACTACATATTAAAGCATAAAAATTAAAATTGTACTAAAATGGAAATGAAATATTTTGCGATAAATCTCTTTAAAGCTTTGCGACCGCTACGTGTTGACGTGATTTTCTGCTGGTAGAAGCGACTGCAGTGTGGGGCACCTGCGCATGGGTATCTCTCACGTAAGTTAGGTCGTGTGGTCCTGCCCTTACTCTCGTCTTGTGGAGCTTCTTCTCGTTATTCTGTGTATCACCCAACAGGTTGTTTATTTGGAGTGATGTACTATATTAGTTTTCTTATGACGATACGTGTACGGGTTGCTTCCTGTGTTGATGCTGTCGCTATGTCGTAGCGTTTGCTACTTTTTTTTTTTTTGTAAGGAGACTGAATAGCTGAGGCGGTACGGCGACGGGCTGTGGGCTGGATGGCCGGAGTTCAGTTTCCGATAGGGGTAAGAAATTTTCTCTTCTTCACAGCGTCCGGATCGCTTTTGGAACTAAACCAGCCTCATAACTAATGGGTACCGGAGGTTCGTAAAGCCACCGGTGCTCGAAGTTGGCTACTAACCTCCATCTAGTGCTGGGGTCGAGAATGTTGCAGCTATCTCTCCCCCTTCTAATGTCTTCGCCGCATATTGCTTAATTAATTAAGCACAGGGACAACTTTGTCTTTTCTTTTGTGTAGATTTACGCTTTCAGACCGAATATTCTATCTTCTGTTTCTGCTCAGTCATTCTGAGACATACGGGTTGTTTCTATAACAATAGAGGAACGTCCTTAAATATTTTCATGGCAAACAATACAAGCAACAGTAGAACAGTAGAAGAGCACCAAACGTAACAACAATAAAGGGGGAACTCTGTTTTCTATGTGGTTTGCACTAAGCAAATGCACGGAACAATAGGACGTCTACTGCCAGGCAACGAAGCTGTAAACACGCATTCTTAACAAAAGAAGAATTTGTTTTCCTTGGGGTCCGTGCAAGGGGGTACGCGATAGCGTAGTGGTTAACGCACTATGTTACAAGTCGGAAGGTCGCGGGTTCAAATACCGATGAGGTCATTGGATTTTTTTCTATTAACCTACTCCTTCCGGCCGCACTATGGCCCCAGGGTTCACTCAGCCTCTAATAGAAATGAATAATTTTCCTCGGGAGTAAAGCGCGGCCGGCGCGTAAGGCTGACAACCTTACCGTCATCTGTGAGCCGAATGTCTAGATAATGTGGGACCCCCAACGTCTCACAACCCTAAGGGCCTCCATGGCCTGGTACAGGGATAGCTTTACTTTTACTTTGGGGTCCGTGCAGAGGAGTTATCTTGAAGACAATCGTTGCTACGAGTCAGTCAGTTCTCGGTAGGAGTTAGCCACGGGAAGTTCGTAGTAGAAGAAGAAGTTAAGTCGGCCAGTGAGGACTTAAACGTGTGCTTTGATGAATTTATGTGTGTTGTAATGTAGTTCATGTGTTAAAATCCCTTGCCCTGAAATGGATAAGGAAAACTTTGCAGAGAAATAGCCATTGCTTAGATCTGTTACCTAGCAACGACAAGTGTAAGCAGATATAGAGACTTTATTTATGTGTTATAATTACAGTAATTTTCTAAGTGTTATAATTCTTTGTAGTTAACGACCAGTGAATATCCAGTAAATCGACTCACCGATCCAAACCCGTGTCTTTAATCATTGATACACGTGACAATATTTTTCCTGCTCTGCCGCCTGCTGTATAAAGTTATTCTCCTTCTTTCTCCTTCTTATTTTATTAATAGCTCTCCTTCACTTTTTGTTCATTTCTGTTTTTTGTATCCTCTGTCTCCTTCTCCTTTCACTTATCTACATCTTGCTTTCGCAATCTACTACTACTACTACTGCAGCTACTACTATTTATTGTCATTTCTGGCCGCGCCATAGCTCAAGCGGTTAGTCGCTGGCTTCCCACCGCGGCGGCCCGGGTTCGATCCCGGATCTGGTCAAGTGGGATTTGTGGTGGACAAAGTGGGGCTGGGGTAGATTTTCTCCGAGTATTTCGGCTTCCCCTGACAATCTTCATTACACCAATTGCTCCACAATCACCCTCACTTATTATCAGGGGCTGGTACGATAGGCCAGAAGTGGCCGCAGTACAAGAGACTTAGTCCCAACTTACTAGCAATAAAAAAATATTGTCATTTTTCTTCTTCGTCTGTCCTTATCCTCTTTCGATGACATCCTGTCCCGTGCAGTTGTGTCCAAGAGTCAGAGAACTATAAATTCATACGACCGCAACGCACGGTATCATCTTTACGAACGTCGGTTACGTAAATGCTGAACAGAATCCGGGCAGAACTACTTACGAACGCAAGAAGCACGCAATACGCTCCCCCCTATGTGGTCCTGGCATCACGAGGAGCGAAACTTACACCTTAACAAATTACAGTATTTTAGTTCTCAGCCCAGCTGCACCTCCGCACAAGAAAACTGCATCCGTCTGTTGTAACGGGTGATTTGTAAGTCGCGTCTTCGCTGCAAGGTAAACTATAAAGTTATGCTTGTATTCACTTACTTACAAGGCTATTAAGGCGTATGGAGGAGTGAAGATAGAACTCCACATATACTTATTCTCGACTCCGAACAGTACTGACCTTCTGCTTCATATCGAGGAAATCCCGAGTTCTACTCTCGGTCCCTAGATTGGATGTTGACTGTCGTGGTTCAGGTTTCACGTGACTCTCTTCAGGCCCTCTTCGAGAATTTAGTTGCATTAACTCAAATTATGCTACGAAGCTCCATTCCGTTTACTTTCTACTTAATTATTATCTAACCATTGTAATATCTGACGCGATGTACTCTGAATGGGCTCAGCTGCTGATAGTGTTCTTCTGAGTGATCAGCTTCACTCTGGGGCCGCTTTACCGTCGGGGAAAATGATCCCGGCATCGATTCAGTGGCGACTGGCTGGGCTCCACAGCAATGTCGAACAGATAAATTCTGGAAATCGGCCAAGTTCGCAGCAAGTCACTTTACCGACTGAGCTACTGCGGATGCATTATGAGCCTTCCCCAGCATTATGCTAATATCTAGGTATAAACCTAAATTTCTAAAATATACACTTGTTCCTTCAGAACTCTACAATATATGAGACTAAGGCGACAGCTTTCCGTAGAGTTGCTGCAAGAGTAATGAGTGACTTTAGGAAGAGACTTACTGATTGTCTACAGCGGAACATTTGTCATTTATCGGATGTTATTTTTGGGGAATAGTCTCTGTTCTTAGAGAGTTAATTGAGGTAAACAAAATGCTTCTATGTTTACACTGTATTCGCATAGGTTGAAACCAAATAAATTAAATAGTTTACTGTTCAAGACGTTTTTAAAATCGCCCGATTCATTGACGCACTCTGTATTTGTTAAGGAAATTGTAATGATTTGAGCTTGCAAACGACTCAGCAACATGCTTGTTATATCTACTGTAAATTGCAATGAACAAGATAACACGGTGCCTCGTCTTGATTCTTAAGAGTGATATAATTTAGCGCAATATTTCTTTACCAATATCTTCCAGTACTGCAAAGTCACAATACATATAAATTGTGACAATACTTATTCAACTGTTACACTGACATATGTTAACCCTAGACGTATCAGCATTAATTTCTCTAGTGTCAAGCCACCATCTTACATTTTCGGTTTTGTTTTCTTTGTCTGTGGTTAATAACTACGATAGCCCCCTAAGAACTTCAGAATTTCACTCCAAATGTTTCTTTAGTATGACGATCGTAAATACACCAAGGAATGCCAAAGTGCTCTAAGGTATAGCAATTTCGGTAAAGGTTGAACTTTTCATCTCCTGGCACTTGTCGGGATAATTATCAGCAAGAATTTAAGAATTTGACAATAGAAAAAATAGCGAATCATTTGAAAATTCTAGTCTACGACTGTTTCTCAGCCTAAACTATTTCCAAATTCAGAAAAAAAAATTAACCTAAAATACAAAATCCATGTACTCTATGATCCAGGGCACGTCATAGTTTATGCAGAAAACCATACGGAAAAAAGTCCTGTTCAAATATTTCTAAGTTTCCGGTCGATATACGAATACTGGAAGTTAATGGAAACAGAACCTAGCAATTTTCGAATAATATCTTAAAAATCTGCTTCGCTCTCTTACACTGACGCACTCTACTTGCCACAGTAGGGGGGGGGACATAACATGAAGCGAACCAAATGTGATACAGCGAAACACATAGCGTAGCGGTAGCATAGTTGGTTGAGGCGATATGCTATAAGCCGGAAGGTCGTGAGTTCAAGTTCCGATGAAGTCACTGGATAATTTTCAATTGACCTAATCTTTCCAGCCTCACTATGGCCCTGGGGTCGACTCAGCCTCTAACAGAAATGAGTACCAGGAATATTCTTGGGGGTAAAGGGCGACTGGCGCGTAAGGCTGATAACCTTGCCGCCATCTATGAGCCGATTGTCTAGAAAAAATGGGAGCCTCAATTTCTCAAAACCCTGTGGGCCTTCACGACCTGTTACAGGGATAGCTTTACTTATTTTATTTTTTATGTTTATATATGCTATTTTGTTTGTATTTCTCATCCTCACCTTCTTATAAAAATTTATTTTGCTGGGTGATATGTTTCAGTGTACATTCGTTATTTAGTGTTCTGAGTACCATTATTGTTGATCAGGTCTGACTTAACAAATTATGTTTATCTTGGCCACATCGGTTTGTCGTCCTGTCTTCGTTTCCATTCTTAAATTTTCTGTTGAGTTTCGTTTCCCGTTGCATCTTCGCCTGACATCAGTGTGAGTGTTGTTTTGCACCGCTGTTTTCCTTGCTGTATTTAGTTACTTATTATCTTGTGTTTAGTCAAGTGGAAGTTAAGTGTTGGTTCAGAACTGCAGACAAAGTTTCTGAGAACCGAAAAATGTCTAATAGCGAAATTTAAAATAAATTGTTGCGTAAATTAAAATATAAGAATTGGCTTTGAAAAAGCATACAAATTATTACAGAACTAATAATTTTAACGGCAGCATTGGGGTTATGTTTCCTAATCAACTTCATGGAGCTCAATCCTTCTTGAGAAATCGTCAGTTGCTCAGCTATTTAAGAAATCCCTAGCATTTTATGTGACCGGAAGGTTCATTGTCGTATTAACAAAAGCCCGCCACTCAAGGTTATCCTGAGTCAGATATACTCGGTACACACAATCCTGTAACTGTGGTCAAGGAAGCTGCCCTGTAGAGACCCCTTACGTTCCTCGTGCCAAATCTAATGTCCACTTTTCTTTGTAAATTTTGTTCCAAAAAATCTGTTCTAGTCCGTGGCCCTTTATACATTTTACAATTACATATTGTTGTGACCCCAAACGGTTCAATGCCCATACTCACCCCTATCGGGCAGCCGTGGATACCTCGTGCTCAATCCAATGGACGAATGTTCTCAGAAAGGAAAGGAAAAAGAAGTAAAACCCAACATCTTAAAACTGACGACATAAATATAATTACGGTTCTACGGTGATTAAATGCATACAATGTCCTACAAAAAGTGTAGGGTGCGAACCAGACCAAGAAGCTTACAGCCAGCGACTCATTTACGGGCAAGTTTACTCACTCATGCTGAAAAAAATGATGAGCTAAAATGGCTGCATCCCTTCGGCTTCCGACACACACTCTAGTGGCAAAACCTCCTACCAAAGTTGTCTCTCAAATGAAGAGAGTCGTCTTCTGGGTTTAGGCACCGTGTATTCTTCGTGTTGGCCGACGTTTCGGAGGATCGTAGCGCCTCCATCTTCGGAGCAGTTGAATGGCTGGAATGCGGAGAGCAGTAGCTACTGCCTAAACCCAGAAGACGACTCTCATCATTGTCATCGCCGTGAAAACCTCAAAACTTACATTGTCTCTCTAATGTTCACGGCTAAGATATTTTTACATTTTTGTGGACGCGCAAGAACTGCGCACTGGGAAAAGCGCCTAAAATCGACGACTGTCATTGGTCGCTGTACTTCCGTTCCAGACTTGTTCATTTACTACGTATAATTCTCCATGTCCGTAAGCACCTTTATGGGGAAGTACAAACTTTGAACGGATAACTGAAGGATGTGAGGCTTCATAGTCTCATCTCATCCTCAGATTCAGGTCAGTCATCCGGTTGATGTCACCTAACTTACTCAAACTTACAGAAGACTCATAATTATCTTCCTGTAAGCCTGGCACAAAATATTGACATGCGTCCGTTTTTCCTCTTATTACATTCAAATTGGAGGAAATATTTTCGAAACGTCCTGTATTTCCCAGT
This sequence comes from Cryptotermes secundus, assembly GCF_002891405.2. Classification (NCBI taxonomy): domain Eukaryota; kingdom Metazoa; phylum Arthropoda; class Insecta; order Blattodea; family Kalotermitidae; genus Cryptotermes; species Cryptotermes secundus. The sequence goes on from NW_019745079.1 coordinate 245,937, forward strand.
CACATTACTAGGCAAAACAGACAGGCGGGTAGTCAGGTATTCACAGCTGGCAATGTATGACCCCAACAGTTCATGCTAAATTACATCCTACCAACCCAATTTACCTCAGATTTTGCTCTTCCTTTGAACTGTACTTGTCTGCTCACTTGTTTTCTGCTTTTATCTCCGCTGTCTGAATATGTTTTCCCACTGGGAGCACGTTTCCAATCACAGGTATCAGTAGGAATATGTTATTTGTGGACCACTTTTCAAAATTACTATGTTCCATGCAAAGTACAAATCTGTAATAAAAAAAGAAAGTGTTTTTCTCTTGTCTGGTTAACCGCAACCGTGGAAGGTTTTCAGTACGAACTCAAAAAAGCAAACCCGCTTATAGAAGATAACGTTTGATTATTATCCAGTGCAGGAATTTATCGATGTGACAAATCATCGGAGCAATAATCGAAAACAAATAAATTGTATGCGAGTGTATGTGTATGTACATGTATGTGCATGTAGGCGAATGTCTACGTGGGTGTGGCTGTATCCGCGTGTACGGACGCATGTACTGTACCTGCCTCTTGGTGCAACACTGGTCCAGCCCTGGTCTTCTCTATTATATAATTTTTCTTCTAAATTCTCGTTGACTTGATCGCTTTAATAATATCTGTTGAAGAGAACAGGCTTCTTTAAGTATTAATCAAAATAACATAAATTTATTATGAAAAAAATTGCATCTTACATTTATTCGTATGAACTTTTCCAGTGTTCGTCCGCATAACATAGTGTATTGATCAGTGCTTTAAGATCACTTTCTTATTATCCACACTTTTTCTTGAAATGGAACACACGGTAACGTCTGTTTAACACTTTGAACCATGAAATTCAACTAATTAATATTTAAAAATTAAGTTCCTGTTCAAGGAAATAGCGGCTCTGGTCTAGAAAACTGAGATTAACGGCCGTGGGAATCCGTGACACCCTCTACCCGCAAAAGTTGGCACTAACTTCGCCGAAAAGAGGCGGTCGCTCGGTCGGTATAGTTCGCTTGCGGACTACAGACCACGGAGTTTGTTGTTCTTGTTCCTATTGCCAAGAAAATGCTGTGTCCTTATTACAAGCAACAGTAAGTTAACAGTTTGTAGGGAAAAATATCGGTTTATTCTAAGAACCATACGAAAAGAAAAAAAAACACTCTATTCAAAAGAGATCTTCATTGTTAAGCAAGTGGTCACTACTGTGTTTTATGGTGTTAGTGGCATGCCAGAAACTTTCAGAAATAATGTGACGCAAGCAACAAATTGGAACAAATATTCTGAAAGATTCTGTCGTTAATAGGTGTTAGAATATGTAACTGGAAGTCGGACATGATTTTAGTTAAGAAGAGAACTCGAGGTTACAGATGTCGATAAAAGTGACAAGCTTGCTTATTCGGTCATCATTTGTTCATTGCTGACAGGCGCATAGCCACGTGCAGTGGCTGCTCAGTTCATATTTTGAGTTTTCTTCTGACCACCCAAGGCAGTGACAGTAGTCACTGAAACACAGTGAGAAATAATTATTGACTCAAAGTGTTCGAGATGAGATAGAAAGCTGTAAACGTTTACGTTTAAAATAAGTAACGTAATTTTTAACGGTGGACATTCTCCTATATCCTTCACATGCAATAAATGTAACATTACTTTTCTTTTTCCTTGGCACTACAGCCCCAGTGGGCCTAGGCCTACCTCCATGAACTTCTCTGTTCACCTCGGTTTTTCTAGATCTTACACATTCAGTAGGACTCCTTTTGGCGGTTGATCAGCTCGTCGCAAGGCCTCTACCTGTACATAAACACAGAAAAACGCACACACACAAACTAAACATCCATGCCCTGAATGGGATTCGAACTCACGATCCCAGTTTCCAAGCGAGCGAAGACAGTACATGCCTTAGACCGCTCGGCTACCGTGGCCGACCGTAACATTACCTTACGTATGTAATATTTTGGGGAGTTACAAATTGACTACACTAAATGTCAATAAAAATTATTATGTAAGAAACACAAATCGAACAATAGGAAACGCTAGTCGCGACCTGCAGCTCCGTCAGTCTTCTCGCTTCATATTCTGGAGGTTCCTTTTCCAAATATCGCTCCGGAGTGCGTCAATTTCAATTAGGATCATTAGAGTTTCCTAATTAATTTCACGCAAATAATAATATGAATAGGTTACGAACACTTCCTTCTAGACTGTTCCAAATTCTTCACGCACATAATGATCCAATCATTTAAAATTACATACCCCAGGGATCTAATAACAAATTTTAAAATCATTTTATCATCAAATTTTGGATCTAGGATCACCTAATTGTTAAATTACGTTTAACCTTTTGTTGAGTATACGAGTTTATCACATGTGAAGTTTCTATTCTTATTTTATATTACTTTGCTGTCTACTCTAGAATTGTCTAGTTTGTGAACTGAATAGAAACTAACTCGTCCGAAGAAGTGTATGTTCTTTCCGCTTTACGGGAGAGTATTACTGTTCATTTTTGGAACCCAACCTGCGACCAACTTTCAGAAAGAAGCGGCGACACTTTCTGCAGAACACACCCATCATTTTGCAGGACAATGCTCGGCCGCATGCAGCGCAAGCTGTGGCTGATTTGTTCGATCGATGGGGCTGGGAAGTGCTGTACCATCCACCATACTCCCCGGACTTAAGCCCTTGTGACTTCGACTTGATTCCTAAGATGAAGGAACCACTTCGTGGCATTCGCTTCAGAACTGTTCCAGAGATTCTTCAGGCAGTAGACGGCTCCATTCGGACTATCAACGCAACAGGGGCTGCTAAAGGTATCCTACGACTTCCACATCGCTGGCAACGGGCCCAACTGAGTAGGTTTATCCTTCCCTATCCACCTGAAGACGGAGACAGATCCAGTTTCCGAAACATCGTGGTCTTTTGTCTTTTACATACCAGACGATGGGTGAAGTCCAAAATAAGCCAAAAGAAATACAAAGTTAGTAAGTGTACCAACAAATAAATAACTCCACCTATTCCTTTTATGTTGCGTCGAAGCAGCATAATAGCTTTGTATGGTTGTAGCTTGTTTCATTTCTGTACACTTTTTGTTCGGTACATTATTGTGTGGGATAGCTCAGAGGGTACAGGGACGGGCTATGTGCCGTTTGTAGGTGTTCGTTACCGGGTACTTGCAAAAGATTTTTCTATTCTTCACAGCGCCCAGACGGTACATCATTGTGTACCGGGGGCTAATTCCCCGGAAGTAAAATGGTCGGTGTGTCAAGTTGACCACCCACCCCAATGTATTGCCGAGGTTAGGAACGGTGGACCTGTACCTCCATTCCCCATTCTTCATGGTGTTTTTCTTAATTAGTTAAGCACAGGGACTAATTTGTTGTCATTTACTTGTTACATTCTTATATGTAGCGAATTAGGCGCAGAGAAGCGATTAGGCAGTAACATAAATTCTTATCTTGTTCGATAATATCTAAAACTGAAATACTGGAGTTCAGTAAAACCCATCAATATCGAATTTTATGAAGTGGTTATCGAGTTTCTGTATGCGGAAGGATAAATGGATGTGAAGAATCCAGGCGTAGCTCCATGACGTTTCGTCGCTAACGTGCCGAAAAGAACGCCAGATCATTGCATCACGTTGAGAGAAGCGGGGAGCTCGCAATGTGATAACCGGCTCCATCGTGCGGCTCACTTTTCCTTTCTATGTGCAATGAATGGCGACGCGCGCGTTAGATTCACGTGTCTGACAGGCACGCTTTGCAGGGCTTCAACTTGCAAGGACCGTAATTGCCTCATGAGTTATCCAGCCGATCTACCGGTAATTGCTACGAGACTTTTACACTGTCTACATGGCCTACTGTACTGAAGTCGATTTCTTAACCCTTTCGAGAATGATAACCTAATTCTGACATATTTCTGAATGCTATTAGTCATATTACTCGAGGCTAGGGAATGGAATATTCTTATATATTTAATTTACTGTACTTCTACAATTTATTTCTTGAAAAAGTATGAGATCAAATATATTATGAACAATTTCTCCGTATGGAACTTACTTACAAGGTATTTATTTTCAGGTTTTGCTCAATGTGTCCGGCATTTTGTCCTTTATTTTCTTACTGCTGATTAGGCGAATGGGCACACGGACAGTTCTTGTATTTTGCATATTCATACGAGATCCATATAGGGGTCTTTTGTAATCCTTTTTTTTTTTTCATTAAAAGAAGACTGGGATGGTTAAGTATAGTGACGGTGGAGACAAGGGTAGTGCAGCGTTGAAGCCTGAAATACGTCTAAATCATATTTAGGAATCCATTTCATAAATGTTGAGAACACAGTGCGTCCTTGTTACAAAGACAAGTGAATAAATGTTTAAGGAAGTGACCGCCGTTTACTGTGAGAATAGTGTGAAACACAAAACACACTGAGTGAGAAAAATGCAGAGATTTCAATCTTTGAAGTGAGTATCACATATCGGAGTCTGTGTGACTAATAACAACGGGTTCTGGATTAGATGATTGGATTTATTGGCACTTCTCTTACAATTACAACCAATTACGACAGCTCACACTCAAGACTGCCTACAACTAGCTCCATTCCTTACTGGACCACGAGCGGCTCCTCTTCCACTGTGAAGATCACTGATCACACACTGAAATGCCTTACGAATGAGTTGCAACTCCTTTATAACACCCAGGCGGCCCAAATAGACGTCATCATCACAAGCGTTTCGATCATTCTCTTATTATTTATTTTGTCCGTTGCTACGAAACGTATCAACCTGCTATGGACGTTTTACTGTTGACTGCGTTGCCTGGAGAATGTGTTTACAGAAGCGTTATCTAACAATGGCCTATTCCGGTTTTCAAGCTCCATGTCACAATATATATAATAACCACTGTACTTTGATTGGTTAAACAGTTCGCTGCAACTTAGCAGAATATACCGTATTTACGCATGTATAGGCCGCACATTATTTGCCAAAAATTCAAGAGGAAAACTTGGGTGCGGCTTATATTCGAAATATTCGAAATGACACTTCATTTAAAAATATATATATTCATAATTAGTAATACAGGGTGTTCTACTCCTGAAATAATATTCCAAGAAAATTATTTTTTCTATAATTTCTGTCTGAAAATTGTGCTGGGGCCTATACACGCACGCGGCCTATACATGCGTAAATACGGTATATCTCTTCATATCTTAACTCGTAGTAAGATATGTAATCCTTTTTAAGTTGAAAATAAATGTACAGTCGAAAGGAAACAGTTTTATATGGCTTTATCAGTTCGTATGTTCATTTAGTTACGAAGATGACTGCACCACTGTTACGGATTCGGCAAATATTTCAAATTTCTTTTGTAATATGATTTTGATATATGGTACAATTTATGAGCAAATGTAGGCGTATATATCGAATGGGGCTTTACTTAGCCTGTAGGTCCTATCGTATAGAATTTTACTTTATTATTTCCGTCATTATTAATTTCGCAGCATATAACACGACACGGAGCCTTCCACTCTGCCTCAGCGCATTACACTTTACGAACCAGCCTGTTGCGCGCCTTTTAACGTAAAAAGGTAAAATTATCTCTTCTCTTAATTAATTAAACACCATGCCACTAAGATGCAGGGGGGAGTGGAGGGATACTTCCAGCATTTTTTACCTCAGTACTGGATAGAGGTGAGTGGTCAGCTTCACACCCCCTTGTGCTCCTCCTTATATGACCTATAATTTTCCTTACTTCAGCATAAAGATGTTCGTTCTTACCCCTCGGTCGGAGCTGGAAATGCACTGAAGATGGTTTAGATCCTTCATGGTTTGGGGCCCTTCTAGTAATCATTGTCCCTGGACTGCAGTCCTGATTGTAGGGCAGTTAGTCTAACCTTCTCTTTCTAAGGGGCGTGAAGTGAGTGCTGTTTATATTCAAATTATTTCGGCCTTGCTAGTTGTGAATTTGTCTTTAGACTTCTTAGGCATATCCCCTTAACTGTTCTTATCGTCCTGCTTCTCGGACTTATTTACGCAAGTTTAAGTTTCTCTTCCTTTGTTGTCTCATTTAACGATATTGTTTATTGGTCGCGGCCCTGTCAATCGTGCAATGCATAGCTGAATCAGATCCACACAACGAAGGAGGTCAGAGGTCGTACTGCTTATGTTATGGATTCATCACTGTGTTGAGTCTCGTTGGTTTCTTTATTGCATACTCGTTTAATTTCCTTACAACTGTGTCAGTCGCCTCGGTCACTGGTCTAATTGTTGAGACTAGGTAGTCTAGCGGAACCAGCTCAGCAGGTGACATCCCGCCCATTACTTTGACGACGGAAAAATATCGAGTTTCCGAAACGTTATGTTTCTTTAGAATATTGGACTACGGGCAATGACCAGAAACCCATTAATCCGGAGTGTAATATACAGGGTGATTCAGAAAGATGGACACAAATTCAATTGACTATATTTCCTGAACTGTATGTTGCATTTGAATTCTGTAAAGTACATTTGAAAGAGGATGTTACAAAGTTTCTAGTACTACCGCTAGTGCCCTCCATCACTGCCTCCCGGGCCGATCACGTGTATCGGAGGAGAACGTGGAGTGCATTCGAGTGAACTTTGAGCGCAGCCCAATGAAATCAACCCGTAGTGCTAGTAGACAACTTGGACTATCCTAAACAACTGTGTGGCGTGTACCACCTCTTCCCACAAATTTGAATGACCTAAGAAACTGTATCACAGCTGCGGTGAACTCAGTGACACAAGATATTTGTCATCGAGTGTAGGATGAATTCAGCTACCGTCTAGATGTTATCCGTGCAGCCGGAGGAGGGGGGGGGCACATTGAACATCTATAAACTTCCATGTATGTATAATCAAGTGTAATTTACAGAATTCAAATGCAACATATAATTCAGGAAATATAGCCAATTGAAATTGTGTCCGTCTTTCTGAATCACCCTGTACAACTGTTAGGACCAGTATTCTCTTTAAGCTGCGCGCGCATGCGGCGCATCCGCGCAACGGCTGTCGTACACATGCGCACGAGTCTGTCTCCCACGCACTTTTGTTGGTTTAGCATGTAGTATATTTGAATTAATAAAAATAAAATTAAAAAAAGTGAACTACAATTTTTTTTTTTTTTTAGAACTTATGAATTTAATGTCTGTTTACGAATTTTTCTTCGAAAATTGCTGGCCCCATCCACTAATTTGCCCAAGCGAGCCCAATTGCTGCTCAAAAGACGAAACGACTTGCTCACGCGCATCCCTGACTTAGATGAAATGCTGGTCAGAACCCTTCAACACTGAGTCTGAAAACTATTTAAGTCGTTTTGTTTCGTAAAAATTTAACTTTCTTTAATGAAATCCGCTCTTGACATTTGGTTGCTTTCTTTAAATATGCATTTCTTAGTTTTTCTTCACCGAGCACAACGACTTCATTATCCTTTCTAGTCTTTGTATCGGCGGCAATTTTTTTTTCCTTGGCACTACAGCCCCAGTGGGCCTAGGCCTACCTCCATGAACTCCGTTCACGTCGGTTTTTCTAGATCTTACACATTCGGTAGGACTCCTTTGGCGGGCGATCAGCTCGTCGCAAGGCCTCTACCTGTACACAAACAGAAAAACACACACAAACATCCATCCCCTAAGTGGGATTCGAACCCACGATCCCGGCTTCCGAGCGAGCGTAGACAGTGCACGCCTTAGACCGCTCGGCTACCGTGACCGGCATCAGCGGCAAATACTAAGCATTAATCAAAAGGAAAATTCCTAGTGCAGTTCACTCTGAGGCCTTATAATAATAGACTGCTGTTAGGTATCACAACTTCATCACGCCACGCTTCTGCGAGCAAGCTTGATCGACAGTTTTGGGTCACTAGATGTGCAAACTGAATAGAGAACCACAAAGAACAAAGAAAAAAATGGGTTCTTATGAAAATTTGACTTTTTTTAGTGCTAGTCCGGTGGGAATAAGTCCCTTGTACTGCGGCCACTTCTTGTCTATTGTACCAGCACCAGATGATAGGCGAGGGTAATTGTGGAGTAATTGGTGGAATGAAGATTGGCAGGGGAAACCGAAGTACTCTGAGAAAATCTGCCCCAACACCACTTTGTCCACCAAATCCCACTAGACCAGACCCGGGATCGAACCCGGGCCGCCACGATGGGAAGCCAGCGACTAACCGCTTGAGCTATGGTGCGGCCAAGGTTTCACTTAATTCATCCTCCATTGTCATGTTGTAGTTTCACCTTTAGCTTCATATTCTGTAGATCCCAGGTTCGAATCTCTACCGGGATGCCGACTAACTTCACTTATATTTTATATGGGTTATTCTTAGTACCTCCAGGCAATATTATCATATGACTATTTCTGCTGGCTTCCTTTCCATTTAGTAATTCACACAAATCTTGCTATATGCCTTTTAGCTGCTCAGTTGAGAAAGCGTCATGTAATAAACTGATAACTGAGAAGACGGGTGCTTCAGGGTGATACTTTCCCCACAAGAGCAAACTACTTCTTACGTTTTCTGTTTGTGATAATTATAAGTTTACAGAGAATTTTATGTTGAATTTGACTTTAGTAAATCAACGTAAGTTTTTAAGTTTAAAGTACTTTTGTAGGTGTGCAGGCCTGTGCATACACCAAACTACATCCCGCCATATTCCAGGAACATGTAATTTTTATGTGCAACATTTTCTTAAAATTTAATGAGAACATCACGTCACCAAAATAGTAATCAGGAAAGTTTTATTTCAAACAGAAAGTTTTCCGATGAACAAGCCAAACGAAAGCTGATATAGCATTCAGTATGTATGAAAAAAAACTTCGTGACCTGTAGTCCGCAAGCGAACTATACCGACCGAGCGACCACCGATTATCGGCGAAGTTAATGCCAACTTTAGCGGATACAGGGTGCCTCGTGGTCAGCGCAACGGATCCTCAATGCCGTTAATCTCGGTTTTTCTAGACCGGAGCCTCTATTATCTTGACATAGTTCGTCACTTATCCTTACGAGGCTGAGTGGACCCTGTTCCAGACCCACTACTTCTCAGAAAATCTGGTAGCGTGGAGAGTCAAACCCGGGTTCTCTGGATGTGTAACCAGGAACTTATATTTAAAGATAAAATAATTCAAATAATTTTAATGCGAGGAAAAATATGACGATATAATTCCTTGAAGTACTTTCTTACTGAGAAGATGACCATCGTTCATCTTCTCCACAAATTCCCGAAATTTCATTACTTTCTTCACACAAACACGCCATTTGTCATAATGAAATCTAGACTACACACTCACGCCCTGTTTATTTAAAATTCAGTTTATTTTTCTCGCATCTATATCACGGTCTCCTAAGTGATCTCTTTCCTTGAGTTTTTCTCACTGTAAACTTGTATATATTTCTTATCCCTTCTACAGGTGTTACATATCGGACCAATTTGACCCTTTTTTTGTTGTATCTCTCTAACAATATTTAGTACAGAATACAAATCGCGATTCTTCTCATTGTAAAGTCTCGTCTTAATATGAATATTCTCTTTGGCTTTCTGTTCCCAAACGCATGCAGTCAATGTTCCATTGTGAGGCTTTGTAGGTCTTAGAGTAATTATGACATGGCAGCTTAAAACCCAGAATTATCAGCAGGGTTTCGATTATGAGAAGCTCGATGGAGTTTGTATTCATGTATAGCGAAGCTAGAACACCACAGGAATTGTTCACACTAATGGATATATTTTTCTTCCATTTTGTTAAAACTATTTAAAATTATATTAGGCTTTCTGCAAACAGAATCGCCGGTTCTTGAACAGAGATATGGTTGCTTTCCGTGTCAATATAACGACATATTGTAGCCAAAACTTGAAAAAAATACAACACTCATATTAAGAAATTAGTACCTACTTATTCAATTATAAAAAGCGATTACAAATGAAGATACAAGTCGCATTTAACGATCGGTTATAATGCCTGCATATCGATGCAACAGACGTTCTTGTCGCAGATTTTAACAAAATTATTGAGTACATTACGTAATATCCTGAGGTGTTTTCTTGTAGGTCCGCGGCAGTAAACAAAAGAAGCGGAAAAGTTTCAATTTCGTACACAAGAGTTACACTTGTACAGAGAGAGAGAGTCGGGAGTGAGTGATTATATGTGTGTGTGTGTGTGTGTGAAGCAGACCAGCTAGTAAGTTAATATCCTTGCGAGTGACACCCAGAAGAAGGGGGTGACGAATAGTAGTCTGACCCCCCCCACCCTTCTCGTCTAAGAGCAGTCCTAATTTCAAAACAGGTAAAATACTAAGAAAGAACAAAATTATAGTCACGGGTTCCAATGGGACCCGAAACCAAAATTGACTGCACTGACTATGGTCATCAGAATTTTCCCGACAGACCCATTTTAATGAATATCAGATAAAATGTATTCATTAAATAGGACTTGTATTGTGTAATATAGTGTTTTCTTTCAAATTCAGTCGTTTTAAAACGAGAAAATTGCAGTTTTCTGAGATGTGACTCCAATTATTCTGGTAGAAGTTTACCGACATTCTTCGGAATCATGATCACCATCCTGTGAACTTAAAACCTCACGTTTCAGAACTTAATATAAATTTATGTAAGTTTTGAGGTTCTCACGGCGGTGACTTAATATAAATTTGGTTAGAACTTTGTGCCGGAGTTGTATTAGACAGTATTAATCAAAAATGCAATAAGCTCAACAATTTTAATGCAGATCTACGATTTAAAAAATTATCAACATTATTTTGAGTAGTATTTATGAAGGGCCGTAAGAGAGAGACACACATACCATCATCGCCTTATGCGTTCACCTTATTCTCTTCGTCCTTAGAACAAAGAATATCAAACATGACGTTTATACAGTGCGTTCAGTTAAGGAGGAAACTTCGCAACACCGCTGACCCGGCCCAACAATCCTCACAGATTGCTGCTGTAACTGATAATAGAATGAGTCATTAGCGCTGATAAACACGCTCCATCAGAGTTACAGTTACAGCAGCAATATGTGAGGAATATGCGCACGGTCAAAGGTGTTGCGAAGTTTCCTCCTTGATTGAACGCCCTGTATAAATATAGCAAACTTATTTTGTCCAGTATCAGAAGGCACATCTTTCCCTTCGCCAAGCTGCATGACCTACATAACTGAAAGGTCCGCGAATTTCTCATCTGAGGTCAGTATTTCCACTGTACGCAGCGCAGTGATGCAACATGGCGCTCGGTATGCGCTTGGAACAAAACATATATGAACAGAGATTAGCAACGAATATTTTCCGCTTTTGGTTTCTTAATAAAGCCAAGTATGATATACCAGAGAGCTGAAAACAGATGTTGAAAGGGGCTGTCGTCTGTTTTTGGATTAGCTGATAAAATCATGAGGAAACAGAAGTAGTTGTCTGAGTAACTAACAGCGTCACGACATAAACCATAAATAAACATATCATTCTTGGAGCAGCAATTGCAATAAATATATATATATATGTAATGCCGCTAAGGTTACGTACATGTAGATATAGTTTTTGGGTAAAATTGGAATAATAGTAGCTAGAACGTAAGATTAAGAAACAGCCATGATGAAACGAACCAGGAAGCTTGGGTTTACAAAGAATTTAACAGGGAATGCCTGAGTCATTAGAATGCTAGTATGGCAGCGTAATAGCGCTGACTTTGAGGAACGAGCTATATGAAGTAGGTTATAAACACTATGGCAGGAGGAAAACGCTGAGTCGGAGGAGGCGGTAGACCCGAAAGAGTCAACCCCTTCTCGATGGGCAACGAATGAGGGGGGCCAAAATCACGTCAGAATGGGCAGGCCAACATACCCGGAACTCAACGAATCAGCAAAGAGAGGTTATATAAACCCTAGAAGACTTAATCAAAAAAACCTTTTACCTTTTTGCCTTTAGACTTTTGATTAATATTAAGTAACTTAAAGTTCAGGGGAGGCTATCGCCGAGAGAGCGATGGCCGTGAGTGTGCGCTGGTTGGTGATGGCGAGCATCTGTTTCCTCATCTCAAGTAAGTGAAACCAACTTCATATAGCCATGAACCTTAAGTGTGATAGTGGTAAATGTAAAATGTAAACCACAGGGAAAGATAGGCTAACTAGAGTGACTAGGTTCATTCGAGATACAGAGGCGTAGAATACCCGCCAGTAGGGTGACAGGAGGCAGAACCAATGATGACTGCAGGTTCATTATCCAGTGTAATACAACCGACGAACGTCGGTAAGTGTGTATATAGTATGTATATAGTAACATAGGGCAATAGAATAGGCTAGACCTGTGTGTGAGTTTACTTTAACCTAGCAATTCCTTAAGTGTACCCTCTTCCCTGACGACTCCAGGACCTCCCAAAGCTTCGGCGAATTACGAGTTAAGCCAGGACAGTGACGTAAGCAACGATACGTTTACTAGTTTTCTTGATATAACAAGATGGTGGCAGCATACTAAACCGGGTGACACAGCGGGATACTTCCACGCCCCCTGTCGCCACGGCATAATAGAGGTGTAGCGACGGCATAACAGTGAAGACAGCGGTGAGATAACCCATCCACCCCTGTCGTAAGGACGTAAGAGAGTAACAGTGGTGGAAGCGGTGGGGGATTTACCTCCACGCCCCCCTCTACGACGTAATAATATACATAGCAAGAAGAAGCGAATTTAAAGAAATGGGTAAATTGAAATTGAATCCCTAATGTATAGTGCTCACTATAGTAACAATGCCGCGCCATAGCCCAGGCGGTTAGTATCTGGCTTCTCACCCCGTCGACCGGGTTGAAACCCGGATCTGGACATGTGGGATTTGTGGTACACGAATTGGAACTGGGATAGGTTTTCTCCGAGTACTTCGGTTTCCCCTGCCGCTCTTCATTCCACCAATTGTTCCACAATTACTATCGTCTATCATCTTGAGCTGGTACAATAAGCCAGTAGTGGCCGCAGTACCAATTTGACTGTCTCACCCCACTAAGAATAATAATAAAAAATACTGTTGTACCACCAGCTTTGACGACGACGAAAACAACAACAATAACAACATCAACAACTGTATCTCTCAAAACAATGTAACTTATTTTTGTGTTATGTATGACCCTCTGAATTTTTTACTAGAATCATTAACCTGCTTGTCATTCTAATGGAAACGGGTTTGGTTTCGCTGAGATGGGATTTAAATTTCACAGATTATTTCACTGGACTTCAGTCCTAGCAGAATCTTTGACCTCAGACAATTATGTGGATGATTCTGATAAGCCGTCTGACTGATATGTGAGAAATTATCAGCTTAGTCATATATATATATATATTGTTTTTTCCTTGGCACTACAGCCCCAGTGGGCCTAGGCCTACCTCCATGAACTCCGTTCACTTCGGTTGTTCTAGATCTTACACATTCGGTAGGACTCCTTGAGCGAGTGATCAGCTCGTCGCAAGGCCTCTACCTGTACACAAACACAGAAAAACGCACACAAGCATCCATGCCCTGAGTAAGATTCGAACCCACGAACCCGGCTTCCGAACGAGCGAAGACAGTGCATGCCTTAGACCGCTTGGCTACCGTGACCGGCTATTCGTATATATATAGATATATATTAATTATACGCTAATGCCTTTAGCTTCAAATCATAGGCGTTCTTTGCATGGAAAGAGAATTCCATGGATGCACACGTAAGCTATATCCTTAAGTACATGTTGTATGCTATTTTTCTTCTGTCATTAGACCTGATTTTCATTTATTGCAGGTGAAAGATTCTTTGTGGGAAGATAAATGAAACAAACGGGATAAATGTAAGGTTAAAAATACTTTTTCTTCTTAAATATTCATGTTCTAAAAATAGGAATTATAAATCCTATTTTATCTTCTCGTCTGCTGTCTAAAAATATAAAAATTAGAACATACTGAACTATAATTTTGCCTGTGGTTCTGCACGGGTGTGAAACTTGGTCTCTGACATTAAGGCAGGAACATAGACTGAGGGTGTTTGAGAAGAGGGTGTTGAGAATATCTGGACCGAAGAGGGGTGAAATGGCAGGAGGTTGGAGAAAACTGCATAATGAGGAGCTTCATAATTTGTACTCTTCTCCAGGCATAATTACTAAATCGATCAAGTCAATGAGAATGAGGTAGGCAGGGCATGTAGCACGAATGGGTGAGAAGAGGAATGCATATAGTATATTGGTGGGAAAGCCAGAAGGAAGGAGACCACTGGGAAGAGCAAAGCGTAGGTGGGTGGGCAATATTAAAATTGATCTTAGAGAGATAGGATGGGATTGTATGGATTGGATTGATCTTGTTCAGAATAGGGACCAGTGGAGGGCTATTCTGAACACGACAATGAACCTTCGGTTTCCATAAAATGCTGGGAAATTCTTGAGTAGCTTCAGAATTGGCGGCTCCTCCAGAAAGGCTCAACTCCATGAGTGAGTAAGTAAGTAAGTAAGTAAGTAACCCTTTAAAAAAGGCCGCGCCATAGCTCAAGCGGTTAGTTGCTGGCTTCCCACCGGGGTGGCCCGGGTTCGATCCCGGGTCTGGTCAAGTGGGATTTGTGGTGGACAAAGTGGCGTTAGGACAGGTTTTCTCCAAGTACTTCGGTTTCCCCTGCCAATCTTCATTACACCAATTGCTCCACAGTCGCTCGTACCTATCATCTGGGGCTGGTACAATAGGCCAGATGTGGCCGCAGTACAAAGAACTTAGTCACACCCCACTAGCAATAAAAGAACTTTAAGAAGAAAATGTTTATCATACTCGTGTGTACCTCCTGATGCAACATTAAGTAGCTCTGTTATATCCGCATTGTACCCCACTTCGTGTGTGATTTTCTTTATGGCTCTGCTAGTAGATCATACCGATAGGATGATTGGTTAGTAAAGGATTGGACAAATTGTTGTGGTAGTGGTAGTGGCCTACTTGAAGTAATTTACCTTATTAGAATTTGCCCTGGAGAGACTGAGAAAACTAGGAAACGTGTCACTTAGGTTACGTAGTCTTTCGGCCGAGATTCGAACGACACACATCCCGAACACACGTCTGGAGCTTGACCAACACACAAACCCGCTCGTTGTGTTTCCAGTGATTCAGATGATACGTGACTATTATAATCAGGAAGTAGGCATTTCCCTAAACAACATTAACCATTTCGTCTTTCTAATCCAGACGTGGTTCTGTTTCAGTAAGATCTTAATTTATGGATATTGCTTACATGAATTACAGACTATATTTCAGTTTGCAGGGCAACCTTGTATGTGGAACATCTCGTGCTCGTAGGCTGTTAATGTGCTAGATTGTCATTTCTTTATGAAGATTACTTCTACGATATCTTTAGACCTTATAACTACGTCATAAAATAGATAATTGCACAAATTTATGTAAAATATTTTTTTCTTAGTTTACTTTTCTAAACTTGTTCAAACCAAGCTTTATAACAGTGAACTATATGAGGCATTTCCTTCCATCAGTTGCGTAAACGTATGTTCCTGTTGATGACTTTATAAGGTCGAAATATTTCGTAGAAGTAATATTTAAATGAAAAACAATTGCATAATAATTTACTGCATGATGTGCGTCTTGTTAATCTATGCATGTAATTGGGCTTGTTGTGAGTTTCATGTAGGTAGGCCAAGGCCAAAATTGGGGGCTGTAGCGCCAAAGGAGGACATTTGGGTTTGTCGTGAAACAGAACGTATATTTGACTGGCACGGACGAATGATTATTTTACCTTGCGTCTATTAGTGCAAAAGCCCAACACTAAATTTAATCTTAATACGTTAATCTGTGTCGAAGATAAAACATATGGACAGACTCATGGACGTGGAATTTCCATTTTGTGTTTATAAATTGCACTTTTTGTGAAGGGCACATAATAATTTCTTAGTACAATAAATGTCTTTATTAGCAGACATTAATTGAAAAGTAACAGCTGTTGATCGTTAGCGGAATTTGAGTTTCAGGTTATTAATCTTATATAATCCCGTCATTTTATTTCCGTTTATTGAAACAAAAAGTAAGGAGTAAGGAAGATGGCATGCCTGAGCTCAATCTTGAACAACGTGCACTTCAGAGGTACACAAAAACATGTTGCGGAATGGAAGATAATGTCATTAACTGAGTCTCCACCTTCAAAAGCTATGTCTTGTTCAGTGACAGTAGTCTGTCACTTAAATCAACTCTAAACGGACAGACACGAAAAGAATGTTCACTTATAAGATGTCTGTAATAAGCTGTGTTCGTGAGCGAATTCATTGGCTTAAAGTTCTATTTTGTTTGTCTAGAATCAAAACTCGAAACTTGTTGAACATCGCGAATATTAAAATACAGCATTGAAAAAAATACGCACACAGTATTATGCATCTCCCATCCTTAAAACTAAAATTTCTAGAGAGACCATACCGCTTACATAAATACAGGGTTAGCCTAAAAGAAATAGACAGTTTAAATGACTCGTGTTCGTGAAACTTACAAGCGCAGTCAAGCGGCCTCCGTAGTGTAGGGGTAACGTTCCCACCTCGTGACTCAAGGTACGCGGGTTAAAACCCGGCGGAGGTCGTGGAATTTTTAAGGGCGGAAAAGTCCTCCGGGAGGGACTTTAAGCCGTGGGTCCCGTGTCGTAGCTTTACGGCATGTAAAAGAACCTCATGTCTCTAGGGGACCTCTGAGCCAAATTCAGGACATTTCCCGCCCAACAGTAATCTCTAACGCCTCTGGTAGATGGGGGAAGCATCAAGATACCGCTGAGCCAGTAGAGGCCTAACTCGCTGGCTGAGTCGGGACTGATGGCACGCACCAGTACCGGTAGAGTATAGAGACTGGTAGAATATCACAGGGGAACGCACAATGGACCAATATCTGGTCTAAGTGCATGGGGAAAACCCACCCTCTCCAATAACAACAACAACAACAACAACAACAAGCGCAGTCCAGGAAAGTCCACAACACGAGCAAGTTTAGAACTTCAGTTCCACAAAACACTGTGCGGAATATCTTGCGTAAACGTTTACGAATGTTCCCTTACCGGCTGAAATTATTGCAGAACCTCACTGAAAACGACAAAATCCTCCGTCATTCTGTATGAACATGCAGCAACGGAAGGAAGGAAAAGGGTGTACCCATGTAAACTTCAGGGCTTACTTTTCAAATCGTGTAAGTATCTTGGCCATGCTATTAAAACTCTTCTTTCTATAAAACTTTGAAAGTGTCTATTCATTTTAGGGTAACCCTGTATATTTCGGGAAGGACCGCGAGATAAGCAAATACATAACAGCCGTTACTAAGTGACTGCTTTCGAAACAAGCGTGTTTAGTTGAGTGGTGTTAGTAAAGAGAGTTGGTTGGTTAATGACTGAGTTAGTCAGTTAATGAACTGCTGAGGTTCAGTCGTTATGAGCAGTTGTTGTGAGAAGCTGGTAGCTGAGAAAGGGGGATAGTTCGGGAAACCATAGCAAATGGAACGTTTGCCATTGATGCCGTTACCGAGCAACGGCTAGTAAAGTCGTGACTCTGAACGCTAGCGTTTGTGTGTACGTACGTGTAATAGTGAACTGTAAATTATAGTCACGCGTTGTATTAAAGAGTCAAGTAATCCGACCATAATTCCAAAACCAGTCTAGTCACACCCCATCACGTGACAATATGCTAAAATCAAAGCTTTTGTGAGACACCGTCGCATTCTCACAATCTAACTAATTAACTAACTCTGTAGCAGCAGTGCATGGAGGCTCAATAACTCTAACACTAAAACCTGTCTTTGTACACGTTCCTGAGCCCGTTCCACCAACCTCTCATCATCGGAACTTAATGTCGCGGGGTTCATCTTGATTTTTTCTCCTGCTCCCTCTAATAGACTTATATGAGTTGTCGGTTTGCTAGAAAATTCTAACCACAATTCTGTACGTAATTCTTGTCTCTCTCCGCCCACGTGTCTGCCTATCGTGGTATTCTGTATTTCGCTCTCCTGACAATGACACGTGACCTTTGTCAGTTTTGAATTGGCTGCATACATTAAATTAGAAGACTTCACGACAAATGCATCAAAAGTATCTCGGAAAATTTTATCTCTGTTACTTTTTAAATATTCCACTAGCCCATTCAGTTTTTAGATACAAGATGGGTTGATAACATAATGGGAACTTCATATTATAAAGCGTGCCCCGGAATTAACCTGCTCGAAAATTCTTCGTGAATGAAATTTGATTTTGTGTCAGTGCTAGATATTATAAAAGTGGAATCATCCTGATAGGCTTTCATTTTCGAGTTTCTTACTATCAAAATGCGTGTTTTTCGCATGTGCCATAACTAACTGAATGCATGGAGTAGAATTGTTTAGATAAATTCATGTTTTCGCGATAATAAAGAAGTAAAAACAAGAAGCAACATTTTGCTGAATGGGCAAGGAAACTTCTTTCTGTATGATAGGCTTACCACTGGTGTCCATTCTCTACTGCTCTAAACGAATCGAGTTTCGAAACAGTAAATCTCTCTTTTCAAGACATTTCCATCTTCACGGATTAGGTCCTCTGACTTCATTACTTACTTACTCATGGAACTCAACAGTTATTGAGAAACCGCCAATTCTGCAGATACTCAAGAATTTCCCAGGATTTTATGGGACCCGAAAGTACATTACCGTGTTCACAAGAGCCATCCCCTGGTCCCTATCTTGAGCCAGATGAATCTAATTCGTACCAACCCATCCTATCTCTCCAAGATTTATTTTAATATTATCCACCTACCTACGTCTTGGTCTCCCTAGTGGTCTCTTTCCTTAGGCCTTTCCCACCAATATCTTACATGCATTCCTCTTCTCTCCAATTCGTGCTACATGCTCTACCCGTCTCATTCTCCTCTAGAGCTGTTAATCTGTTAGGTATTTAGTAGAATTCCTTGGGGGGGGGGTATGTCCGTCGCAAGACCCGTACCTGCACAAGGCAACAGATACGCAGAAGAAACAAGGATGGTAACTTATATTCATATTCGTATTTAAACCCATGCTACTAGTGTTCGATCGGTCAAAAATATTACGTGCAATAGACTGCACGGGCATTTGAAATGTTTCAAGATATTTATAATTAGACATGAGCTACAGATCAGGTCTCGTCTCTTGCTCTGCTAGTACTCGTAAGTTTCAATTTCTATGGGGTCCACCCAACTTCCTGTTTAAATAGTGTAACACATTTCGACCCTGGCAGAAACTTGCCCTGATGATGAAGATTACTACTCAATAAATGTGTTGCAGAGAGTGTCAGTGTGCGCAGGTACCTTGCGCACTGATATTGCATGACATAATTTTAGTGAGGCTCAGGTGAAATCTTCTTCTTATTTTCTCCTTTTTCCTCTGACGGAGTAGGACCTCTGGCCTATCATCATCATCATCATCATCATCATCATCATCATCATCAGTAATCTGTCAAGACGACAGGTCCACAGTCTCTTTCAAAACAATTCCTCCAATTAATGCGATCTAGAGCTTTCTCCTTCAAATGACAGTATCCTCTTCTGTCCCCAAGGTCATCCAGCATCTTCTTACGTCTTCTTCCTCGTCTTCTTGTCACTTCTATCCGCCCATCTATCTTTCCTTCGATAGCTTCTTTTAGAAGGCAGTTTCTGCGTAAAACATGACCAATCCAATTAGCCTTCCGTTTTCTTATTTCATGTAGGATATTCCTCTGCTCACTGACTCTAATTAACACTTCTTCATTTCTCACATAATCGGTCCAACTGATCTTCTCCATTCTTCTCCAACACCACATTTCGAAACTTTCCAGATGTTTCTGATCTACTGCCCTAAGTGTCCATGTTTCAGCCCCATACAGAGCTATGCTCCAAATGTAGCATTTCACTAGTTTCTTCCTCAAATTTAAGTCCAATTTGCTGGTAAAAAGATGATTCTTCTTCTTGCTAAATGCAGCTTTTGCCATGGCAATCCTGGATTTAATTTCACAAGTACACCTTCCATCATCTGTTAACAAGCTACCCAAATATTTAAAACATTTCACATTCTCCACTTGTTTTTGGTCTTGGCCTATAGCAATTTCATAATTAAACTTCGAACTATGAACCTTAAGGACTGCTGTTACGATTCCTTGGGCTGCTGATCATCCCGTAGCAACGCAGCGATCTGCACATTAGAACACAAACATCCATGCGCCGAATCGGTTACGAACCCTCAATTCCATCCTTCCAGTGAGCAAAGAACTTCATGACTTAGACTGCACGGCAACTAGGATTGGCTCAGTTGATATTTTTAAAGTAATTAAGGCCTATAAATTCCTCAATTTGGTATATACACAGAGTAGAACAGGTACTGATTTAACTCTAACTAACTAACTAACTAACTAACTAACTAACTGCAGGGAGCTGAGGCCTTCTTCAGAAACCGCCAGTAACGTAGCTACTCAAGAACTTCCCAGCATTTTATGCAATTTGAATGATATTTATCGTGTTCACAAGAGCTCTCAATTTGTTCCTAACATGAGCCAGATCAATCCATATCATACCACCCTATTTTATCTCTATAAGATTCTCTTTAATATTATCTACACACCTACGTCTTGGTATTCACAGTGATCTCATTCCTTCTGGCTTTCCCACCAATATTCTATATGCATTCCTTGTCTCCCCCATTCGTGCTACATACCCTGCCAACCTCATATTCATTGACTTGATCAATCTTTGAAAAGAGTACACGTTATGATGCTCCTCATTATGAATTTATCTGCAACCTCCTGTCACTTCATCCCTCTTCGGTCCAAATATTCTCAACACCCTGTTCTCAAACACCCTCAGTCTATGTTCCTGCCTTAATGTCAGAGACCAAGTTTCACACACACATGCAGAACCATAGGCAAAATTATAGTTTTGTATATTTTAATTTTTATGTTTTTACACATCAGACGAGACGACAGAAGGATTTTGTCTGAATGGTAACAAGTATTACCCGAATTCAATCTCCTCTTAATTAACTTCTGAATAAAATTTTGATTACTGATTTAACCCATGAATTTCAATGTACGTATATTTGAAATTAAATTACAATTTTATATCTTAACGTTTTATAGCCCTTTCAGCATACATCACTTTCATGTAAGGCTGTTACTATATGTACTGTACCACTCACTTTAAAACTTAGAAAATCCTCACCAGTCACCTGAAATGGAGTCCAGTAGTTCGATGCACTCTGCCAGTTCAAAAACGAAACACGGACATACGTTGAGAATTAAAAATATTCAATTTAACTGAGAGAACAGGC
Source organism: Cryptotermes secundus (assembly GCF_002891405.2). Lineage (NCBI taxonomy): Eukaryota > Metazoa > Arthropoda > Insecta > Blattodea > Kalotermitidae > Cryptotermes > Cryptotermes secundus. The sequence continues at coordinate 267,194 of NW_019745079.1, forward strand.
ACGCAAAGAACTAGTACGAATATGTACGTATTTCAAGCATGATAACTGATAGACTCCCAAAGATATTACTAAATCATGAAACCAGAGGACGCCGAAGTATCGGACAACCCATAGCGAGATTGGAGGACATCTTCACTTGAAGACGGAAACAGGTTATGGTCGGTACCCTTCAATGAGATGGAGAAGAAGGAATCCCTACTTTACAAACAGAGTGTATTTATGCACAGAGTTCATATGGAGAGGTTCAATCTCAAGAAATTAAAAGGGATAGAGGATAGAGAGCAGTACTGTGTTGAAATCTCAAGTAGATTCGCGGCTATAGAAACCTTAGACACTGAGGAGGATCTAAATACAGCTTGGGAAACTATTAGAGAGAATATAAAAATTTCTGCCAAGAAGAGTCTAGGTTATTATGAACTGAAGAAACATAAGCCATGGTTCGATGAAGGATTCTCAAAATTATTAGACCAAAGGAATCAAGCTAAACTGCAGTAGTTACATGATCCAAGCGAAATAAATGGGGATAATCTGAACAATATAAGACGTGAAAACAGCAGGAGTTTCTAGAATAAAAAGAAGGAATATCTGAAAGACAAAATTGATGAGCTGGCATCGAACAGTAAAGACAGGAAATATTGAGGACCTGTATATAGGAGTAAATGACTTCAAGAAGGGTTACCAAACTAGCAGATTGGTGATCTGCTTGCAGATTCCCAAAATAATTTGAATTGATGAAATAACTACTTCTCTCAGTTAATGTGCATATGGTCAGTGATGTTAGGCAAGTAGAAATACGTATACCTACAGCTGAGAAGTTAGTTACTGATCCTAGCCCTTCTGAGGTTGAAATTTCTATTGCAAAGTTGAAAAGGTATAAATCGCCATATTGTGATCAAATTCTGACAGAAATGTTTTATAAAGGAGGTGAAGTATTATGTTCTAAGATCTATAAGCTAATTCATTCTATTTGGAATAAGGAAAAATTGCCTGATCAGTGGAAGAACTCTATTACTGTGCTAGTGTACAAGAAGGGAGATAAAACTGACTGCAGTAATTATCGGGGGATATCACTGTTATCAAATTCATACAAAATTGTATCCAATATACTTCTCTCAAGGTTAAGCCCATACATATATGAAATTATTGGGGATTATCAGTGTGGGTTTCAACGTAATAGATCAACTACTAATCATATCTTTCTCATTCGTCAGATATTGAAGAAAAAATTGGAGTTCAATGAAACAGTACATCAGCCAATAGTCGAATTTAAGAAAGCCTATGATTCAGTTAGGAGGGAAGTACTGCACAATATTCTCCTAGAGTTTGGGTTATGCATGAAATTAGTTAGGCTGATTAATATGTGTTTAAACGAAACGTCTAATAAAGCCCGTATAGATAAACATTTGTCTGATAATTTTCCTATCCAGAATGGTCTAAAACGTGTAGACGCTTTATCGACACTCCTTTTCAACTTTGCTTTAGAATGTCCCATTAGGAAGGTGCAAGAAAAGCAGGTGGAACAGAAATTAAACGAGACATATCAGCTGTTGGCCTAAGACGATAATGTGAATCTACTGGGTGATAATGTAAATACCATAAAGAAAAATACACAAACTTTAATTGACACAAGTAAGGAGGTTGGTCAAGAAGTAAACACAGAGAAAACTAAGTATACATCGGTCGGATAAAAAGTAGTGGCAACACCTCTATAGTTCTGAAATGACTTTATTACCTGAGGTAAACACACTTACATTCCTTCAGTATAATTGCCCTCCATGTGTTCCACCTTCTGCCAAATTTGTGGAAGGTTTCGTACACCATCAGTGCGTCCACTTCTGTTGATGTCCAGCAGTGACCGTCCTACAGCACGAATAATCTCCTCTCTTGTGTTGTAACGTGTCCCTCGCAGTGGTTCTTTCATTTAGGCAAAGAGATCCTAATCGCACGGACTCCTATTTGGTGAGTATGGCAGATGTTGCAGTATCTCCCATCGCCAGCGGCGGAGATCCTTGACAGTGTCATCAGTATGAGCCCTTGCATTGTCATGAAGGATGATGGGGTTCGTTGCCAACAAGTGTCGTCACCTTCTCCTGAGTGCTGGACGAAGATGATTGCGCAGGAAATTGCAGTAGTAGGCAGCGTTACGGACTGTCGTTGAGGTACAGTGTGGTGCAGTATCACTCCGTCAGTGTCATATGCCACAATGAACATCGCCTTCACATTACTCTGTGTAGGGCACACTTTCTTTGGACGAGGAGAGCCAGGATGCTTCCATTCATTTGGTTGTCACTTCAAGTGCGGTTCGTATGAGCGAGCCCAAGTTTCGTCCAGAGTGATGATCCTTCCAAGGAAGTCGTCACCTGCCCTCTGGTCCCGGTCCAACAAGTCCTGTACAATTGCATAACGTTGCCACTGTTGTACCTCGGACATTTTATGGGGTACCCAACGCGCTGCAATTTTGCGGTATCCAAGAATATCGTGCAGAATGTGGAGCACGGTTTTGTGACATACGCCTACCTCAGCAGCTAACTCCTGCGCAGCCCATCGACGATCGACATCCAGGAAAGAAGCAAGAAGCTGAATTGTGTTGTTGCCAACATGGGGTCGTCCTGAGCGACGGTTGTCCTGAATGGCATCCCTCTCTTCACGGAACAATTTCACCCATCGTGTCACTGTGCAATATGGCAAAGCAGCATCACCACGTGCTTCTCGCAGTCCCTGATAACAGTTTTGTGCACTGCGACCTCGTGCAACTTCAATTTTTATCCAGGAGCGTTGTTCTTGTTTCATAAACATGTTGTTAGGGTGCTTGAACTGGGCTCCTGCACTTCAAGACGATGCACAATGCAACACAATGAAACACAACCAGAGCCACTCACTGCACTACTTCAACTGAACTTCTGCTATCAGCTACAGACGGCGGTAGTGCCACCTGACGCACATCTTTCATGTTACAGCAGTGTTGCCACTACTTTTTATCCAACCCTTGTATGTTGCTGTCTAGTCACCAAAATGCAGGGTAAAATCATGACATAAAGAGAAGAAACAGATGTTTTGAAAATGTGGCACAGTTCAGATATTTGGGAACAACGATAACAAATCAAAACCTGATTCAGGAGGAAATTAAGAGGAGACTGAACTCGGGGAATGCTTGCTACCATTCAGTCCAGAACCTTCTGTCTTCTCGTCTGCTGTCTAAAAATATAGAAAATTAAAATATACAAATTTTAATTTTGCCTGTGGTTCTAAATGGTACTGAAACATGGTCTCTGACATTAAGGGAGAAACATAGATTGAGGGTGTTTGAGAACAGGGTGTTGAGGAGAATATTTGGACAGAAGAGTGTTGAAGTGACGTGAAGTTGTAGAAAACTGCATAATGAGGAGCTTCATAACTTGTACTCTCCTCCAAGTATAATTAGAATGATCAAGTCAAGGAGGATGAGGTGGGCAGGGCATATAGCACGTATGGGGGAGACGAGGAATGAGTATAGGATATTGGTGGGAAAGCCAGAAGGGAAGAGACCACTCTGAAGACCAAGGCGTAGGTGGGTGGACAATATTAAAATAGATCTTAGAGAGATAGAATGGGATGGTATGGATTGGTTTGATGTGGTTCAGTGGCGGGCTTTTGTGAAGGTGGTAATGAACCTTCAGGTTCCGTAAAATGCTGGTAAATTCTTGAGTAGCTGCATAATTGGCGGCTTCTCAAGAAAGACTCAGCTCCATGAGTGAGTGAGTCACTAAGTCAGTGAGTGTATGTATGCGTTTCATACGATTCTCGCAATAAAAACAATTATTTCCCTCAACACCCTTGACTGAGTTGTTTTTGCAATGGATGTGAAATATGTTATTTTTGAGGATTTCATCAAATTTGAAAATTATTTAGAAGAGTTTCATGCTTTAATGGATCGAAACTGAAAGAAAAATATTTATAATTCTCGGAAAGAAAATCTGCTTCTGCCCTGAAATGAACTTTGAAATTTTGTCCCAATATCCCTTAAACGACGCCACCTAAAAAATATTTTTCTTCCTTTCTTGTAATTCAGTCATATTTTTCTCTGCTTCCTTCTCTTATTTCGCATGTCTTCCCATTTATTCTCTACGTCTGCCCTAAAATCATTCCTGTCCCCCTTCCATTTCCCTTCCGTTTCTTTCTTTCGTTTCTTCATCTCTTCCCATTCTTTGTCATTCATTCCTTCTCCATACCTTTCATTTTCCCCTCCTATCACACTTCCTCTCAATCTTCCTTTCTCCCTCTCCTTTGCCTATCATTTATCCCATTCGAACCTTTGTCCCCTATTTTTCTTTTGTCCTGTATTATTTTCCTGTTCTATTCATTTTCCGTCCTGTCGCCATTTCTCTCCAAATACCTTCTTCCTTTACCTTCATATTAAAACAGTTAAATGTGGCTTGCCGTTCTAGTATTATCGCCGTGACTATCCTAGCAACGGAAATACAGTTGAGCGTGACAGGAGTAGCCTGTTATTATGTCTACTTTAGGTTAGTTAATCTGTCCACTTATTTTCGCGTGAGTGTCTTCTAGCATTCAGACCAATCATAACCCCTTGCTCAAGAGTTTCGCCACCTACGATAAACTATCTGCAATCTAGTTCTTATTGTCTGAGCTACTTACACCTAAGCTTTATGTTCTTCCTACGCAGCTGTTTGCTTCGCTTGGAGGTTATTTGGAAGAATGCATCCGCACTCCAGAAGTAAGCCTACGCACATCAATGATGTAGGCTTACTTATTTCACTCTTGCTTTCCCTATATTTCTGAATCAATTGTTTTCCTGACTCCCATCTGACAACTTAAAGTCTGGAAAATGTACAAAATTACGTGTTGTTTTGAAATTGTGTGAAACTTGACTCTTCTCATATTAAGAAAATGTTTGATAACATGGCGCTCAGGGGAATATCTAAAAGATGGGAGGAAACACAAGGAGTATAAAGGAATTTCAGTGATGAGGAACTTCGTAATTTTATCTTACCTCCTGATAATATTATTATCAACAAACTAAAGGAGACTAGATGGGCAGAGCATTCAGAGTGCATGATAGCGAAGAGACATGTATTTGCTTACCAAGTTTTGTTGGCAAACCTGAAGTGAAAACATGACTTGGAGGATCTAGGCGTAAAAGGAAGAGTGTCAAATAGATTAATCTGGCTGAGAATAGAGACAAGTAACGGGCTTTTATGAATGCGGCAATGAACCTCCGGGTTCCATAAAGTGCGTGGAAGTGCTTGACTAGTCCAGTGATCTTAACCTTATCAAGAAGAGCTTCTTCATGGAGAGGCTCTATTTCACTGAACATTAAGCCTTAGCTCGTCCCGTTAAGTATTGATTCTTAGAGCAGAAGAGGAGAGTTTTCTTTTTTTACGTTACCTATCCACGATGCTTCAACTACAGTGGGACCATGCCAAAGTTCAGGTGATTATGCGTTATATTCTCACCATCCGAGTTTCGGAGTCAATCTCTGCACTGAAACAGGTTTTCCTTCGAGATTGCTCGATTTCCTCTTGCAATCCATTATTCTATCATTGTTGTATACACTTCCAGATCATTCAGCACATTCTTCGTCCTTTACTTCATCTCTCGCCCCGCACTTGCATGGTTACAGGGTCAGAATTTCAGTTTCACTTCATTTCAGCTGCACAGTTTATGTAACACAACCGCAATCGAAGACAGGTGAACTTACTGGAGGTGACTCAGATCTACTGAAATGCACTGTCCCAATATTTTACCTTTAGAGACTGAGAAAAGCCACGAAGGACAACCGACAGAATACTCCGCAACCTGGTTTCCTCCTTCTTCGAAATGAAGAACTGTGATCTAGCCATCTTCTTCTGGGTCTTCCCACTTTTCTGTGTCCTTTGTAATTATATGATTTGGGCTATGCCAGTTTTTATATCAACTCTGTAGCACCCTATTCACATGTTGTTCCTAATTTAACCCCTATTTCATTATGTTCTCAGGCCGATCACAGTGTCCGCACGGTCTAAGACATCAATTGTCATCCTTCGCCAAAATGCTGGGATCTTGGTTTCGAATTTCACTCGATACATGGATGTATGTGTACTTTTATTTTGTGTTGTTCTGTGTGCAGATAGCGGTCAGCCGACGGGCTGATCCTTCGCCCAAGGAGTCATAATGACTGTGTATAGATTAATAAACTGTAAAAGCGGTCAAGTTCAAAAGGGCTGTACAGCCATAAAGAGAGATAACTTATGTTCTCGATTTGCAGTAACTCTTATGTCTGGTTAACTCTGGACTACAGCGATCCAACTTTCCCCACTTCTACCCCAGGACGACCACTTGGAATCTGTGATGGACGTCATACTGCAGCATTCTTTTCTCCAAGTAACTCATTCTTCCTGTTCAGCCGCCATTTCACCAGTGTTGCATATGCACACTGCTGTAGAGACCTGCGCTGCTCCCAACTAGTGTCCTCATGAACATGATCTCGAGGTTCCATCACGGGATACGCCACTCGGCTTTGTATAGATAAACGAAGTCTGTCTTCTTCTTCCAGGATGGAGACTTGTTCACGCTGGGGCCTATTTATTTAACCCTGGAACTTGTTGATCCTAATTTCGTTATATAGACTATCTGTTCCTGGGGTCCGATATACCCCCAATTTTTTTTTTTCCTTTTGAAACCTTCTACTACGAAAGAAAATATTTAGAGTTGTGTTCAATTTTTGTCTTTTACAGAGTTTTTTCAGAAGTTAGCGCATCAAATAAGACGTAGGAAATGAAGTTCTGTTCTTACTACAAGACTCCAGGGATATTTTCTTTGAGAAACAGTTTATACAAACATAGAATTTTTAGAAATGTGTAGAGAGCTAGGACTAATTTGTTTCTGCATATTAAGCTACAATGGAGCTTTACTTTTTACTCTCTGTAATTATGTGAAGATAAGAACTTTTCTACTCAGCTGATAACCTATTAACGGGGCCTCAGTAACCCTACTGCCTAAATTGGCGTGAAATACAAAGATCGAAAGCACAACACATTAATAAATTGAGAAGTTCCCCAGTCGAATGAATTCTCACTAGGAGGCAGCCTGTTACAACGCGCTATGCACATGCGCAATAGGAAAAGAACCATGGTGTCCGCCAGACCCCATTAAGAGGTATTAATTTTAAAAATGTCCACGTTTAAGTTGATCCCGTAATACCACGCCAAGGCGCACACTTAGATTGCGGAAGTAGCGGCATCGAGATGTGTAGTGAAGGTGTCAGAAAACGTCGTGGACAGCTGGAAATGTGTGGTTCTTCATATTCGGTCTTGGGCATTTGGCTAACAGGGCTACATTAAAAACATCGGAACTTGGCAAGTTCTATCTAGTGATTGATTCGAAATTTCAAGAGAATTATTGTCACGCTTGTGAAATGAAAAGAGCTATAATGAGCTGGATAATTAGCCCGGATAGTGAGTACAACTAATGGATACTTAAAATAAGCCACGACTGCTTCTATGCGTTTACTTTACAGTTCGTCATTCACTGTCATCTCTCATTGTAAGTTACTTAACTTAAGCAGTTAATGAGGGTCGTTAAATAAACACAGGAATAAGAAAATAAAATATAGTAGAGTTTCGTAAACAATGTCAAGGAAGACCGATCAGCAGAAGCTAAAGAACATGGGCGTGAAGTTAAATTACTTTAAAGTGTGTATTCTTACTGTCGCATCTCAGTGCCCTGTCATTTGGGCGTGTATCATCTTCAGGTAGAGTCGGGCCTTGGGGATAGTGTGAAGGTGACCAAGCATTGGAGTGACTCTTAGTTTTACAATGGCGCCACGCCTACCACACTAGAGCAGGGCGTTCTTGGACAATTTATTAACTATTTGAAGCTTAATATTCATCAAAATAATCATTTAAAATTCATTCACTTTCTTATAGAAAAAAATAATACGTTTGTATTTAATGGAACAGTTTTTTTATTCTGAAATTCATCAAAACACACAAATTAAACCTGCAGTTTTTGGTTGTTAAAACGGGTGATACATAATAACCGGTGTGCTTTAAGTGGCAATCAAACCTGGATCTCCGCTAGAGAGATAGTCATGTTATTTAGCTCCATAATTTGGTCACCCAGCGTTGGTACTGTGGTTAAACAAACGAGGATTGGTGAGCTGGACATGTAGTACGCATGGGAGAAATGAGAAAGACATGCGGATTTTAATAAGGAAGCATAATAGTAGATAAAGCAATAATGTTAATCACATGTCATACAGAAGCATGGTACGAAACCGTTAATCTGGTTTAGGACAAATCCAATGATGAAATTTTATGCTCACGGTAAAGAATATTAAGATTCTTTAAAATAATAATAATAATAAATAATAAATAAAGGGAATTTTCTGTGATGTAGGAATCGAAATTTAAATGTTATTTCTCTGAACTTCTATAATCACAATGATCAAGGCCAGGAGGATGAGGTGGGCAGGGCATGTAGTACGAAAAGTGGATAAGAGGAATGCATATAGGATATAGGTGGGAAAGCCAGAAGGAAAGAGACTACTGTGAAGACCAAGTTGTAGGTGGGTAGACAATATTAACATGGATCTTAGAGCTATAGAATGGGTTGGTATGGATTGGATTGATCTTTCTCAGGATAAGGACCAGTGTCAGTGGAAGATTCTTGTGAACACGGTAATGAACCTTCGGGTTCCATAAAATGCTGGGAAATTCTTGAGTAGTTGCAGATTTGGCGGCTCCTCCAGAAGGGCTCGGCTCCATGAGTAAGTAAGTAAGTAAGTATTTCCTTGAACTTCATGCTTCGAAGAAATATACGTTACATGATATCGTGGTATAAGAGCCAATATTCTTGTTTTTAATCTGGAAGTCCACTGTTCGAATATCGATACAAAACACGCTAATACAACTGTGGGTTTAGAGGTATTCTGTAAGCGTATGCCAGGAAAGTGCTTTAAAATAAGTTCCTACCCCTTCAGAATCCATTTACAGTTTCTACTTACGATATCATGTCACTGATCATCCCGTAAAAATATTAAAGTGTCCTTAAATAATAAGTCATCAATCTGGCCACCGCCATCTTGAGATATCATTCTGTGTTCTCGTAAAAGCGAAACCATCGCCACGCCTCAAGTCTCTGTACTCTCTGGTTTAAATTCTTCATCCAACAGGAACTATATCTGTCGTTAAAATGTAATTAAGACCTTTCAAGTTGTCGGCCATGACTGCAGTAACCATGACATTTTGTTACACATTCATTTATTATCTGTGATTTTAGATTCATCCAGATAGTGGTTCTCATTCCAGCAGTATTTAAAATTCATAAGAACGCAGTTTCTTGTGTCTTTATTGCGGGCAGAAACTCTCCTTCTTCTCTTCATATATACATAGGACGACGCACGTCAGGAGCCATTTTATGTCTCCAACTTCGACCCTTTGTGAGGACAGTACAAGATTCTATATCATCAGCCTTTGGCCTGTCAGCTTACACGTACGAATCTTGAGACCGAAATCTTTGTTTGGATAAATGAAACATTCATCTGTTAATTAAATGCCATTGTAAATCAGTTATCAATATCTTCCTGGAAGACCTTGGTCTTAGACGGTAACAGAAAAGAATTCTTCTATTTTCTTGTTCTTCTTTTTCTTCTCCTCCTCCTCCTCCTTTTACTTCTATGCGAATCGGACAAGAGAGTGACTAAAACTTTGGCGTCATATCTAGGATGTTCTGGGTTCGTATTTGGATCTAACAGGCCGTAAATTCTGCCCTGATGACGACAAAACATTTCCTTCTAAATCCTTTCCATTTCTTCATTAGTCATTCCCTCAGTCGATGATACTGAACGTAAGAAGCTGAAAGGGAGTCGTTGAACTTAAGTGAAAAACAAGTTCCTTCAGGTTGCTCCTGCAAACTATAGTTTTTTGTCTGTTGTCTAGACGCTGCTGAATCCTACAGGTAACACTGTCCATCCCGAAGTGCCGTACTAGACAGGACTCCAAACAAGCTCGGTGAAATATCCATGTCTCAAGTGGGATTCAAACCAGAATACACCAGATGTCGTCCTTCGTATTTGGGAACCATCGTGTTAAAATGTTTACCCGGATATCGGAAATTTTGAACGACCTTTCATGATTTTTCTCAAGTTCTTCTTCCAATTGCTGCGGCAGTAGCTCAGACTGAACGACGACCCCTGCCATCCAAATCCTTTTAAATTAAACACTTAGTGATCATCATTCGACACTACACAATTTGAGTTATTAAAAAAGTCATTACATAAGTAACGAATCAATGAAAAAAAACTCCGTGATTTTAGTCAGCATGAGAACTATACCGACCGAGCGACCGCCGCTTGTCGGCGAAGTTTAGTGCCAATTTTTACGGATAGAGGGTGTCGCGTGGTAAGTACAACGAATCCCCATGGCCGTTAATTTCAGTTTTATAGACCGGAGCCGCTATTTCCTTTAAATAGCTCTTCAATTATCATCACGAGGCTGCGTGGACCCCGTTCCAGACCCACTACCTGTCGGAAAGAAAACAGATAGAGCCGGGAATCCAACCCAGACCTCTGGATCTGTAGCCAATAACGCTGACCACTAGACCACAGAAGCGGTAACGAATCAATAAATAAACAGAATACAGATTTCCTGTTTGAGCGAACTTAAGGCAATTTGATTATTTCAATTTGAAAACTGGATTCACGCAGAATATAGGAAGGTTTCCTAGTGCATATGATGCCACATAGTTTCTTAAATAGGTATGAAAATTTCGGAGGCACGAAAGGCCACCATCTTCAAGATATAAGAGTATCTCACAGTATAAAAATATACTGAATTATAACTTGAACAATGAAACAATAATGTGTTCTAATTTCGTGCAAAAGGGAACGTAAGCCTCATGCCATGAGCGGGTGTGCCACGCCCTGTTACATCCTTCAATGCCTCCTCCCCCTCACTGCCCCGCCGTGGCCTCCTGTGAAGGTCTTCCTCTCGACAATAAGAGCACCTTGCAACTGGACCGGTCGGTCCATGCAGGTTGGCAATGCAGATTCCTGCAGTTACTCCTGTGTGTTTAGAGGATATCTGGCTCTACGCCGGCGGATATCTTGACTGATGTTTCTTGTGGATTTTCTTAGTCTCTCCTGAAGAACACTGTGATGTGCCTTCAGGGGTGCCACAACATCTTCCCTGCAGATGCTTGCTTTATTCATCACGACGTTCGCACCTCGGTTTGTGCAATCTACACAGCACAGAAAACTGCCTTAACCCTTTAAAGCGAAGTCAAAACTCTGTGTGCCACATTTCTTAATTTGAATAGTTAGGATGTAACTCCGCATAGGCCGGTAGAATTTAAATGACGTTTCGAAGGTATATACTACTTTCATCTTCAGGGTCGAAGAGTAAGCGCCAAAAGATACAAGTAAGAAGCAGGAGTCGAAGAGAGCCCCACACAGTGCATCTGTGTGTTTTGTGTTATCTCAGAATAAATATCGATTATTTTCTTAAACTGCATATACTAGCAGGTTTTTATAAAGGAGAACAAGTGCGTTTTCTTTGAGGTAGAGACTCGCCTTTAAATGTTCTTTGACTGAAGTTTAAGCCTTATACTATGCGGGAAATTCAACCAATAGTTCTCTGACTACGGTTGGACTAACGGGATTCTCTTCCATGTAGGGACAACAATTTTGGTCTTAATGCCACGGTGTTGAAACCGATTATTAGTCCCAATCGGTCTATTTATAACGGATGTCGGAAGTAAGAGAGCTTGGACAAAACTGCATAATTAGGAGCTTCATAACTTGTACTCTTCTCCAAGTATAATTAGAAGAATCAAGTCAAGGAGCATGAAGTGGGCAAGACATATAGCACGAATGGGGGAGAAGAGGACTGCATATAGGATATTGGTGGGAAAGCCAGAAGGAAAGAGACCACTGTGAAGACCAAGACGTCGGTGGGTGGACAATATTAAAATGGATCTTAGAGAGATAGGATGGGCTGATATGGATTGGATTGATCTGGCTCAGGATAGGGATCAGTGGAGGGTTCTTGTGAACACGGTAATGAACTTTCGGGTTCCATAAAATGCTGGTAAATTCTTGAGTAGCTGCAGATTTGGCTTCTCCTCAAGAAGGGCTCAGCTCCATGAGTAAATAAGTAAAGTTTGAGGTAAAGGGCCCGAGCACGCATTTCCCCTCTCATCTCGTCTTGTGCCGAAGTTACCCTGCATTACTTTTATCTCTCGTCAGTGAACATCGACTTCTGAAACATTGCTGATCAAGTGCTTTGTATGTATTTGACGTCTGTATATGGCGGAACGAGATTTTCAAGTGTTTGACACTCTGGAATTTGATTGGGTGGTCCGCCACAGTCGTGTAGCAGTCAGTGAGGTACTGTCGGACATTATAAATCATTCCACATCCAATTTAAACAACTTCTAAAGTACACGAAGGCATTTCGGATCATGCAACGTAACAAAGACAATCTGTTTTTATTTATCAAGAGCAGAAAATATATAAGTGGGTAGGCTTTTGCTGCCAATAAACATTCCACTCTTTCGGAGTCCCTAAAATGTAAAAAAGAAGACACGTGAATCTGTTTCTAATTGGTGTGTACCACCCAACAGGCTACTTCTTTTGTAAATTATGACTTTAACTTAGTGGTGATACAAAGAATGCTCCTTATTATGCTCCTGAATAATGAAATTCATCTAAATGTTAAACATTATGCTCCTTCCTCACAGGAAACACTACGTTTCCAATACAACAACCAATGCTCCTTAAGAGAATAACCAGACCACTGGGAAAACCAAGGAGTAGGTGGGTGGACAATATTAATATGGATCTCAGAGAGATAGGATGGGGTGTTATGGATTGGATTGATCTGGTTCAGGATAGGAACCGCTGGAGAGCTCAGCTTCATTAGTGAAGGGAATAATCGCTGTTTATTCTGAGAATCAAATTAAACCCTAAAACACACACTGGGGGACAGCTCAGAATATATTTATGTGAAAGCATGTGGTAACATAAGTACAGTAACGGCTGTGCTGCAAAAGGATGAGTGGGAATGCAGTTTGCTAGAATTTGGTCCTTTGAGAATATTTTTTTGGAGCTGGACATATAATTAATCACAGAACTAAGGTTCGTATGGTAATCTTTTACCATAAAACCCATTAAGGTTTCAACCGGAAATTGATGAGGTTATCACTGTCATGGTTGTCCATACTTTAGTTACCTCACTGTGTCACAGTGTTTTACGTTGTAAGTCTTGAATGACATTTTGAAAACACGATCTCACTTAATGTACCCACTGTAAACATGAGAAGCTGCGGAATTACAGCTAGAGTTCTACTAGGATACTGTTAAATTGATAAAATAAAACTATGCTGTAGTTGATTCTGCTGTACACACATAGACCTTACGCTATGCAAATTTCGGCAAAAACGAGCACTGCAGTACCGACTCATTGCTACGATTCACTGCTGCTGTATTCTGCTCCTTATCGTAGCCAATTTCTACATCGACTGCTACAAAATTTATTGAGAAAAGTGACAGAAATGAGGGGTAAATGGCGGAGAATGAAAGAGTGGAATATCCTTATGTAGGAGAGGCGCTGGTTGGAACGTGTATGCTGAACACAAATAACGTAAATAGCCAATAAATGTCTATAGAAATGAGCTTAATTTATATATGCATATATAAGTTATATTTCAGAAAGCAATTTATTATTTTGTCTCTACAGCCTCTAAGAGAAATGAGTACCAGGAATCTTCCTGAGTGTAAAGGACGGCCGGCACGTAAGGCTCAAAACCTCACCTCCATCTACGAACCGATTGTCTACAAAATGTGGGAACTTCGACTTCTCACAGTCATATGGGCCTCCACAGCATGGTACAAGGATAGCTTCACCATTTTTGTTTTATATTTAGAAATGAGATAGCGACATTTAAAAAATCTTGGCGCATATTAATGCATAGTTTTAATAAAATTAATGCAGGTTTCAGAATGTTTATATATACGTATATTTTTCTGTATGTATGTATGTATGTATGTATGTGGCCTAGTATATATTGCTTTCTAGTAATTAATGCCGTGTTGCGTATATGAATTACTCCTGCTGCTCTGGAAGGTTTCGGTAGAGACGAATACATATAACAATTGGTAATAACACAGGCCCTGACAGTGCAGACTTGATGCGCAATACTTTCACTGCTGCTCCTGTAGCCTTAGTGCAGAAACTACATCGACGCGGCCTGCAGACAGCACAGTCCAACAAGCTTCATCACCGCTTCAGGCCCAGAGAACGGATTTGCGCAGGTCAGCACAGAATGTTTCTCCTTGCACCACGAGTGGCAGGAGTTGTAATCCCATGGGCCATTGCGCCGAAGAAGAGGAAGATGAAGCACAAGGTATAGATTTTTTTTTACGACTCCTCTTTTTTTTTTGCAATCTGTAAGAATTTACAATAAGCAAAAGGTAGGTTGATACAATGGCATGTAGGAGGCTACTCATTAGTAGACACCTTTCGTATAATAATCAGTGCTGATTAGTTTTGTTTGACAAGGTATAGATGAAATAGAAAAAGAACCGAGTAGTAGAATGAGGACCGGTCACGGTAGCCGAGCGGTCTAAGGCGTGCACTGTCTTCGCTCGCTCGGAAGCCGGGATCGTGGGTTCGAATCTCACTCAGGGCATGGATATTTGTGTGCGTTTCTCTGTGTTTGTGTACAGGTAGAGGCCTTGCGACGAGCTGATCACTCGCCCAAGAAGTCCTACCGAATGTGTGTAAGATCTAGAAAAACCAAAGTGAACGCAGTTCATGGAGGTAGGCCTAGGCCCACTGGGGCTGTAGTGCCAAGGAAAAAAAAGTAGAATGAGGAGAATTTGAAGAACAAGAAGGTAACGAATAAAAGGAAAAATGAGTAGAGATCGATGAAGAGAAAGGAGAGAAAAAAAATTAAAAGATAAAAACATAGAAATTAAAAGAATGGTAGAATAAAAACAAAAGGAGAAGGAAAAGATTGATATTGAGAGGAGATTAGGATAGTAACAGAGGAAGAAAGTGATAGAGAAAAGTTGCTGGATTTATGCCTGGTACGTTTCTTGATTTCAACGGAAAAGTTTTTGAGTCAATGTGCCTTTATTGCTTTGCAGTTACCCTCCATGTTGTTTATCCTGGGGTTGTTTTTGTGTCCCTTCTTTTATGGAAAGGAAGTTTTTCCTAAGAAATCGGAATATTAGGGACCGTGTTAGAAAATCCCATCCCCCGGATCATAACTTCAGTAAGTACAGATCCAGTTCACACCTTCCCACCCTGTTTCCTTAAAATCCGTTTTAACATATCTCGTTTCATATTACGATAATGGTGCTTGCACTTCGGTTTTCCAGACAAAACTCTATCAGCATTTATCATCTCCTCCACGCTTATTGCTTCTCCTACCTATTTCTTCTTCCTTCCCGTAATAAGACTAAATACTCGTATAATATGGAGCATAACTTCATATGTGATATATATATATATATCGTACATCCCTGCAAGTCGTCTCAAGCGTCAGAATTTCTGGCTTCTATTTGGAGCGTATTTTTTTCGAATTCAGCCCTTGATATCGACTATCCGACTCAGATTTTTTTTAACATTTTCTTCAGTCACTCCAGAAAATGTGGACTAATACATACAGTGAGGCAATGGTCACTTTATTTTTCCCCCATATTTTATTTCGTTGACCGCCTCTGTGGTCAGAGTTCCTGGTTACAGATTCACAGGTCTCGAGTTGGATTCCCGGCGCTACCAGATCTTCTGAGAAGTAGTGGGTCTGGAACGGGGTCCACTCAGCCTCGTGAGGATAATTGAGGAGCTGTTTCAAGGAAATAGCTGCTCCGGTCTAGAAACCTGAGATTAACTGCCGTGGGGATCCGTTGCACTGACCACGTGACACCCTCTATCCTCTAAAGTTGGCACTAACTTCGGCGACAAGCGGCGGTCGCTCGGTCGGTATAGTTCGCTTGCGGACTACAGGCCATGGAGTTTGTTTTTATTCCATTTCCTTATTCGTTATTATCCAGCCGTTCGATGTTGAATGTGCTGAATTACTGACAGTTTCGTTAAATACAATGCAAATAAATTATAATATATATAATGTATGAGCGAAAAAGAAAACTTCAATTTGTTATGTATAGCGAATAGCGAAGCTGCATAAATTGAAATTCAATAATCAAATTGATAATCTTAACTGAAAGGTTGCTGGCCGTGTGGACGCAGTCAATGTGAAGAGTTGAGGCATATACGTGTATTCGTAGAAAATTCTTATTCCTAGAATGATCACAGCTCACAGTAAATAAAATTAACCTCTGAGGAAATCTGTAGGGACAAGCCTGAATATGTAGATTTATGTTAAGCACTGCTGAGAAAAGTTTGTTCAAAATGTTGTTAACTTCGTGATATTGAATTGTTAATAACCTAAAAATGTTCAGTATATTGTGACATGACGGTTGACATAGGGAATAATGGAGCAAAAATAGACATTCATTGATAGGTAACCACTCGCTAAACAGGTTCCTACGGAAGTGAACACGCACGTAACAATAGAAGAAATGCTGTTTATATGCAACGGCGAGGTAAGCACACCTCTATAACGATAGAGGAATTGCTGGTAAACGGTGTTTTCTGTTGGGGTCGCCCCGAGACTATATAACGAGGATTTCAGGCCACCGAGAGAAGAATTGAGAGAGTCTCTTGAGGCAGAAGTCGAAGATGGTTGAGAATAAATGGCAACTTAGAGTCAGTTGAGTTTCGAGACGCCAGCCTGTCGGGATATGAACTTGTTAATCGAGGAATTGAGGCATCAGAATTACTGAGCTCAGTTCAGTGGAGTTTGAAGTCTGGCTGCGAAGAGTACCACAATATTTTCAGTGTGTAGTTTAGTTAGATTGTTATACTTCGTGTGTTAAAGTCCATTGTCAGGAAACGGAAAATGAAGACTGTAATAGAATGAGGACACTAGTGTTTGCAGCAGTGAACTGTGATATGCGGGGATTGGCAGTAGCTCTGTATTCCTTATAGTCTAGAGTGGTGTACACAGTTGTCAATAAATCCAATTATCCAATCCAAACTCCGTCTAGTAGACACCGCTACACGTGATAATATAAAAAACTCACTTATTGTCTAATTTTACTAAAAATCATTGTCAGCTAAATCCGAATTTTCAACTTAGCTTTCCCAGGTTTCATGATTTCAACCACTGCCAACCGTCTCTAAACCTCACCAGAAATTATTCACACGATCTACGTTTTGTAGCTTATTCCAACTGGGAATTGAACTGAAGGTAACTTTATAGACTCGATATGGAAGTCTTTGTATAAGTACAGCACATCAGCATATTCAAATTCTCTACTATTAAAGGAGAACATACACAAACGGCAAAAACTATTTACACCTGAAGACCGATTCGATTTTGAGATCCCAGTATTAAGGTAACCCGAAATCCACCATATTTCTTTCATTTTAGCTTTTAATTACTGTTGTTTAATAATTACTTTTACTTTAGTTGTAAAGTTAGTTTATTATATCATTTATTTGGGGGGGGGGGAGAAGCATGTTTCCGCATATATTTTTGCATTTAGTCTGGGATGTAACTCCAAGCGTTCTCACCAAATTATCCATTAATTTTAATTAGTATTAAGCGTTCAGTCCTGTTTCTTTTGTCCTGTATTTTCCGTTGAAACGTTTCTGCATCGTCCAGCTTTCTGCAGTATAATAACGTGTTACCACCACGCCCCTCGATCTGTGTGACCTCTCGAAGCCCGGGGTGAGGGCCGAGCGAGGGTGGGGAGGGGTGCACACCCAACAATTAAAGAGATCCTTAACAATGCAAGTAACGGGGCCCCGTGAGTCACGCGGCTTCTGTTTCTTCAATCACGACGTGACCACTTATTGTCGGCTCTCGATTTTGGCTTGGTAATACATACACACTGACAAGCTTCGAGATATATCTCTCTCAATATCGATACCGCTACTTCTCACGTGTACAGTCTCTGGGTAAACCGAGGTACAGTCTAAGTTGAACTGTTACATAGGCTTCGTGAATGCTTCTCCTCGAGTGATATTTCACTGTAATAAGATATGCATTTTAGGGAGTGCTGAAATATGGGAAAACCGACGCAGTTTCCGAATACATCGGTACCATATTTGAGAGTTATAGACTCGAAGTTCACCTCAAAAATATGTATGCTTGCAGTTTGTGATTCATTGATGATATTTCCTGTAACTCAGCCTGCATAGGAAGATTTCATGGCAGTAAACGGTGAATAGCAATGGATGTGAAAGGAAGTGTTCGTGACGTAACTTAAGGTACTCTTCCCCCAAGGTAGCCGAAGGAACTAAGAGAAATTCCAGAAAAGCCCGTGCGCAGGTCAGAAATCAAAGCTGGTCCTCATGTATAGGCCTAAAAGTCAGAAGCCGTACTGCTTCAGTCAGCTTTCCTGGTAGATATTTTGTACAACATGTGTTCCACAGTTAACTTTAATATTCTGTCAAAGATGACCCTGATTTTGATCCAATGAAGAGCCGGAATAGCTCAGTCGGATTCGAGACGGGCTATGGGCTGGCAAAGGAAAGAGTTTTTGCTTCTGCATAGCGTTTACACCGACCCTGGTGTCCCCGTGGCTTCTTAAGCACTGGTACCAAGGAGACTAGTTCCCTGGAGATAAAGCAGCAGGGGCGTGAAGCTGACCATTGGCGTCCATCTAGTACCAAGGTCAAGAACGGTAGAGCTATACCTTCACTTACATGTACGTCTTGTTGGCGTGGTGTTTAATGAATTAACCACAGGGGCAACTTTCCTTTTTACTTTACTGAAACACATACCTAATTTGGTGGTGACTTTACAGCGTATTTCCCCAAAATAATTTATAAGTCACAAAATGGGTAAATTTTAAGTGAATTCAAATTTAAAAAATGAGATTGGTCTGTCGCTCTCGCTAATTTCCGTACTATTTTCAGGACCACGAATCGAGAGACGTTATTGATTGTCGATACCCAGGTTCATCAAGCCTAGTAGGCCTGCAGTGGGGAGAAGAAACAGAGATAAACAAGAGCGACTGATTAGCTAACTAAATAACTAACAAACCAAATAACTAGGTGATTAGTATCCTTTTTCGTTGTAATAAGGTTACGCGACCTCAAATGTACCTCCTGCACCTGCTTCTGTTGGTAATGAGTACGGAGAAGAGATCGAATAATGATTGCAGGGCACAACAGAACTTCTCGGAGAGATAGCTCCCCAAGTTCCACTTTGCCCACCATAAATCCCACACGGATAAGAAAACTGCAGCATACCGTCTGATGTATGCCATGGCTAAGTGACTCACTCACTCCTTCTCGAGCACATGACAGTTACTCAGGTGGGCAACAAGTGCCAAACATCTAAGCAAGAACCCGAGACCCCTCTTTAGCCATTCCCTTCCGTTCAACATTGTGTCATGTTCGCCATTTTCTGTGGTAAATAATTTTTAGGCCCACACAGATTTGGAAGATCGTCCTTCATCAGCTGTTCGCCGCTGCTATTCAGAAAATCTGCAACTCCATGTCTGGAGGGTGTGATGTGTGCCAGACAGGCATTTGGGCCCATCCAATGGGTACTGAGAGTTCCTTCCCCGATAGTAACACGGCCGCGGCGTGAAGCTGCCTTCCTACCCCATCTATTACTAGTCAAGAACACATGGAACTATACCTTCAATTCCCCATACCTGTTCAGGGACTGTACCTGATTACCAACAGGCAAATTTTACTTTCACACAACCTTTACATATAATTCATAATTTAATAAAATTGCGTTAAGCAGATTTGGAGAATAATGAGGAGCTTAATAACTCTTTACTCTTCTTCAAGTATAATTAGAATCATCAAGTCAAGGAGGATGATATGTGCAGGGCATGTAGCACGAATGGAGCGAGGAGTAATGCATTTAGGATATTGGTGTGAAATCCAGAAGGAAAGAGACCAGTGGCAAGACCAACAAGTAGGTGGGTGGGCAATATTAAAATTGATCTTAGAGAGATAGAATTGAATGTTATTGGTTGGATTGATCTGGCTCAGAATAGGGCCCAGTGGAGGACTCCTGTGAACATGGTAATGACAAAATACATCAGACAGTACACGTAGTAAAGATAAGCAGCGGCACGCACACAAGGAGACTACACAGAATAACACCTATACAGTATTAGAAACAAGAAGAAGCCGCTGCAGCACTATAGACATAGGGCGAGTAACCCTGATATTTTTAAATTTTAAAATTTAGAGAAAAAAATTTAAAGGATTTAAAATTAGAACCGAAGATTTTATAAGTGCTAATCAGGAAGACCTATGGTTTTAAATTTTAAATGTTATAAATAAGTGCAGTGTAACAGATACGTGAGTGTATACACCTGATGATGGCCGTTTGGGGCAGAAACATGTAGTCTATAAAGAAGAACAAAACGGAAGACCTATAAATACAGTTTGCACTTAGGACGGAGTTACATCATATATCGTATAAAGTGCAACAGGAAGCTTAAATATAATATGGTAATAAACCATAAAATGCTGGGAAGTTCTTGAGTGGCTTTACGATTGGCGGCTTCTCTAGCGGGGCTCAGCTCCATGAGTGAGTGAGATTTCTAGACGGCATAAATGGAAAAAGAAGAAAGACTTTCCCATCGTGCTCCGAATCCTCTGAAATCCGAAGACAGAGCAGGAGAAACCGATATGGGGGTGTCACACCAGGCAGACTCCTGGTACCTCAGTGTCAAGAATGGAGTTGGTCCAGAACCTAAGGAGTTCTCGCCACCGTGAATGTTAAAACACCAGTTTGTCATGTCTCATTAGATACTGTTCTGTGAAGGCCGCGCCATAGCTCAAGCGGTTAGTCACTGGCTTTCCACCGTGGTGGCCCGGGTTCGATCCCGGTGGGATTTGTGGTGGACAAAGTGGCGCTGTGGCGGGTTTTCTCCGAGTACTTCGGTTTCCCCTGCCAATCTTCATTCCACCAAATTCTCCATCATCATAATCACCTGGGGCAGGCTACAATAGGCCAATTAGTGGCCGTCGTGCCGAGTGGACCCAGTTGGACTCCACCCCCCAATAAGTCAATTAAAAAAAATTAATGTTCTGTGACCTATCCTGGAAAATGGCCTATAGAAGGTATCATTTTTGTTAATTTATATCTGAAGGGCTGCAGGAGAAGCACGGAGTAGTATGTTGGATCCAGGAAAGCATTTCCGCATTTTCTTGAAGACCGGGGGAAATATAAAATTTCGAATTAATTTTTCGATTTAAAATTCTCGAAACTTAATAGGCCTACGTGGGAGAGCGGAGGGAGAGAGTGAGAGAGATCGAGATCTAAGGCCATTGCAGGGGTACGGATTCTTCAGATATTCGACTATATTCACAATCCAGTTAACATCTAAAATCCAGTTCTTACCACAGAAAAAAGACATTGCCCCTCCATTACAATGACCAATCAGCTAATGTTGTAACGGGTAAAATCATGGTTTATTTTGAGAGTCATGCGAAACACACAGATAATTGTTGCATGTTAAAGGTAAAGCTATCCCTGTAACAGGCCATGGAGACCCATACGGTTGTGAGACGTTGAGGCTCCCACATTTTCTAGACAATTGGCTCACAGATGGCGGCCCTGTATCCCCCAGGAAGACTCCTGGTACTGAATTCTGTTAGAGCCTCAGTCGATCCGAGGGTCATAGTGCGGCAGGAAGGATTTAGTCAATTGCAAAATCGAAGGAGCTCAACGAGAATCAAACCCGTGCTCTTCCGGTTTGTAGCATAGTGTCTCAACAACTAAGCTACCACATGCCTCAATAATTCACGCATAGCTAGTACTAAATCAGATGTTATGTATACTCATCGCCTAATTTTAAAGGGATAATTAATTTATTTTATGAAGAGACCTTCGACATTAAAATGCATTTCATCTTAAGTAACTGTAATAAGATGTTGGATGTGTTAAACGGTTTGTATGCTGGAGCAAACGAAAATACGGAACTGAACGTTATGAACGACGGCATTTATTCATAATTTCTTAGGTTTTTGCTAACCCTCCAATTGATCATTAAGTCTTTACTATACTGAGAAAGAATATACAATTTTTATACTGTAAATAAATAAATAAATACGTTTTCTTTCCGTTTACTATATGTTAAATTACGCTCACGACAGTTTATAATTAACGTTCAAGAATAATGGAGCTTAGTTTATCACTTTGTATTGAAGGGACCTTACTCTTTGCCTTCCTGAACACAGAGGTCTAAGGAGATGTAAAAGTGAGAAGGCTCAATTTAAGTTCAAATAAGAATCAATTGCAGCATAATTATGGCAGTAATTATGCTGCTGCATATTGACAAACCCGAAGGACTATAGAAATTGTGAAATATTTATTTCTTTCGAAAAGTTCTATATTCTGGGACATAACGCCATGTAGTCCGTTGAAAGTCGGAGCTCTGCTTGTCACTCTTTCATCCTGGTTTCTTGCCCGGCTTATTCTTCGACAGTGAAGATGGAAGCGACATATTTCTCCGAAACATCGTTTGACTTTCAACGGACTACATAACATTGCATCCCAGAAGACAGAACTCTTCATAACTACAGCTGTGAGAACCTCAAATCCTACATCTATTGTTTCATTTACTGTTAAATTTATTGAAATTCGACTTTTGTAAAACTGTTCAGTCTTACTGCAAAAGAATGAAATATAGTGGGAAATTTAGAATGAAACACTTTTAACTAGTATTTTTCATGAGAGCCTGGATAGCTCAGTAGGTATAGCGACTGGCTATGAACAGAGATCGAGGGATCGGAGTTCGAGTCCCGGTAGGATCAAGAATTTTCTTTCTTCTATGTCGTCCAGATGGGCCCTGAAGCTCACTTATCCAATGGACGCTTGGGGCTCTTTCCTCAGGGATAAAGCGGGCGAGGCGTGACTCTGACCACTCACTTCAAACTAGTGCCGAGGACAAAAAAACTTTGATCTATACATTCACTCCGCCATAAGTTTTCATGGTGTAGTGCTTAATTAGTTAAAAACAGGGACAAATTTACCTTTTACCTTTATTCTTCATGATATGATTAAAGAAAATTAAATCCAGGAAATACTTGATACTACTTGGAACATACACAGAGATATAAGTCATTATGCTGCCTATATTCATCTGGCCACGCCAAAGCTCAAGCGGTTAGTCGCTGGCTTCCCACCGCGGCGGCCAGGGTTCGATCTCTGTTCTGGTCAAGTGGGATTTGTGGCGGACAAGTGGCGCTGGGGCAGGCTTTCTCCGAGTACTTCGGTTTCCCCTGCTAATCTTCATTCCATCAAATTCTCCATAATCATAATCACCCGGGGCAGACTACAATAGGCCAATCAGTGGCCGCCGTGTTGAGTGGACCCAGTTGGACTCCACCCCCCACTAAGCGAATTTTAGCGAAAAATTTTTAGGGTACCGTGACGGTTCTTTAGAACACAGTGATGAACCTTCATGTTCCATACGAGGAGAGAATTTGTGGAACAGTTCGCAGGACGTGAAAACGTTTCTGCTCCATGGAATTATTTGGTTAGTTACCGAACTACTTTGTTTGTGTGTCTGTATGTGTGAGAAGTAGTCACTTATATCAAAGGGAACGATTTATAGTGATAGTGTTTGTGAAGATGACTCAAGAAAGGGCTTCATAACCTGTACCCTACATTTCTAAATACAGTAGAACTTGGTTATAACGTCATCAAAGGGACCTAAAAATAGTGTCGTTATAAACGAGTGTCGTTGTAACCGAAATGGGCACTTCCACAGTAGCCTTATGTTAGTCACGTAAAAATCTACCAAAAACCGAGTTAAAATGTTGCATTTTTTAGTGAAATACATGGTTAAGTACAGACTAACGTAACATTAACGTGGAATTGCACAAATGTATAATATCAAAGACATATTACAGCGCTTTTCACTGACAATACACACCGCACTAATACTGTATATTAAAGGTAGGCCTACTCACCAAATTACAGTAGATTACATCAATTGTTGTGCCTTACTGTACCTAGATACGAGTACAGTAATCAGTTATCTTCATCTGTTTCCTGTTACTTGCCCAATACACACTTTCTAAATTACGTTCAATGTCCATATCAGAGAAATTCAGGAATGAAAATGACGTTACATACGAGGTTGATGCATTTGTGCATGTCGTACTAAGCAAGATATAAAAACAGTTGCTTTATGAGGAATTAGTTCGTACCATTGAATATTTGACGCAATAGACAAGGTGTCGCAGAAACCGATGTTGCTATAACCAAGTTTTACTGTATTTAATTTGATCAAAAAACTGCATGAGGTCTATGGTTAATGCAATATAGAACTAAGGTGCTAAAATATTGTGTTATATCAGGAGAAGATATTCCTTCTAAAAGATAGATGGATGTGATAAGATAAAATTGCAATAGATTTAGAGAACGAGGATATAAAATTGTGGATTGGATTAATCTGGCTCATAGCACGATGGCGTGAACACGGTATAAATCTTCGGGTTCCATAAATTGCAGGTAATTCATTGAGAAACTGGGTAATGTAGTATGATGTGGTCAGTTTAGTTGCGAGCCTGTTCCTACTGCCTAATGCAGTGAGGTGTGTGTACTAGCCCCTCTAGCGACCACATTTGCCTACCTGCTGAAGCTGCCCTAACGTGTGCGCTCCCCAGTCACGCCTGCATAACACCATCCGCTATTGTTCGCCAATCTAATCGTGGTTTTGGCACATAAATTACCACGGCAAATTGAACACAGGGCGAGACAGAAAATCGTGCCCGAAAAGATAATATAGGTTCAGAGGTTACTGTGTCCGGGGCTGTATCCACTATATGGAGATTGATGACTAGTATTAGTGAGCTTGTGTTAGCAGTTCGTTTCCACTTGTTCCACACCTTCTAAGAGCCACTGTGTTTGTTTCATGTTCGTGGATTCCTGAGTATTTCAGTTGCTGAGTTCTCCAATACTCTCTCCCTGCTATTTCCAAACTACTGTAATGTCCCCCGTCAGTATCTGTGTACAGATGAGGTTATGATGGACTTAACACATAAGTAGATTTTAAAGGTTTCTGACGATGGTGTATAACACAGTATTTCTGAGTACTGAACATAAGCTCAAAAAGAAATGGTTTGCTGAATTTGGTTCAGAATCCTGGAAGGAATACCAGGAGTCATTGTCATTTTCAGTGGTCAGGATTGTGCACCGAATGAATCCAGTACAACTTCTTAGAGGGTTTGAGGCAATGTGTACCAACGTTTCGGAGGAATCTGGTGCCGTAGAAGAGAAGTGTTTTCTATCACGAAGATGGTGGCAGAAGTTTCGTTGGAAATGTTGGCACCAGTTTGGTTAAAATGAGAGGAAGAAAAGTTGTAAAAGGAAAGTATAGTCTGTTTTGATAGTTCTATGAAGGTGATCAGATTGTTACTTCCTGATCAGGTTACTGTTCGTATTAGCTCCGCTAAACGACGTCGTCTGACACTGGAGTTTGGTAATTCCACACAGCTGAGTGTTATAGCAGTTATCCTGCATTTCTTGTCAATATATCCTTTGCTTATATTGCGACAGATTTGTTGAAAGCAAGAATTGTGGAGCCAGCAGAAACAGCCGTTACTAGGCAACGGCTGTGTAAACAAGCAACAAGGGCCGCGCCATAGCTCAGGCGGTTACTCGCTGGCTTCCCACCACGGCGGCCCGGGTTCAATCCTGGGTGTGGTCAAGTGGGATTTGTGGTGGACAAAGTGGCGCTGGGGTAGGTTTTCTCCTAGTATTTCGGTTTCCCCTGCCAATCTTCATTCCACCAATTGCTACACAATCACCCTCACCTATCATCTTTGGCTGGTAAAATAGACCAGAAATGGCCGCAGTACAAAGGACTTAGTCCCACCAGACTAGCAATAAAAAACACGCAACAACACCAGAACTACCGCTAAGCAACATGAGCAGACATGGAATGGAAGAACTATTGGAAGCAGTGTTCTATATGTGGTCCGTGCCGAAGCTACATAAAAAGTCAATATGGTGTTGTGAGTTAAGCGCCCGTGTGGAGGCGGGGTCGAATACCTCCACCGTAGCTCTGCGCGTCTTAGGAGGCGATGAAAAGGGAACCCAGTGACTTGGGGTATAACTGGGCCACCCTACTCCTGTGGAATATAAATACGGGGACCTGGACCTCCAGTTTGGTGGAGTCTCGAATTCTGAGGCAGTAAAATGTGTTCATGAGTCCCGCGGGACTCGGACCTGAGGATGACTGCGTTGGCTAGGTCCAGCAGCAACTGTAAACGACAGATCCATCCTCTCGTCATAGAGGATATTACATAAAGCCTATAACCTCAAGTTTTCAGTTGTAAAAACAATACTTGTCGTGAGTCTCAAGGGGATTGTCGCCAAGACGGTAAAAGGGCAGTCGTAAAGCAACTATGAACCTGGCTTTGTGAGTCAGGGACTTACTGAGAGGCAACTTTGAGGTCCGTAACACCAGAAGCGGGACCAGAGTTGTCACGAAAGAAACTGCGGATTTTTCAGCTATCCACTCGCACTTCGAGAGCAATAACCTCCAATTCTTCGCCTTCCATCCCAAATCCCAGAAGACTATAAAGGCTGTGGTACGACATCTTCCATTCACAGCTCCTCCAGACAACATAAAAAATGTGCAGGTGAACCTTGACTTTGATATTATTATTGTAAAATATCTGTCACCCGTCGATCACCTCCCGAAGGAACAACCACGGTAAACAGTCCTCTTTTCCTAATAACCTTACTTGAAAGTCCCACGAGATATTCAGACTGACGGATCTTTGCCGTATTGCAGTCAGAGTAGAGGAATATTGGCCCCAGACTTGTGTCACGCAGTGTTATAACTGACAAAAAATCGGCCATGTCTGGCCTAATTGGAAGCAACTTCGCAGTTGTATGTGGTGTGGGGACGATCACACGCACATAGAGTGCCTAGAAATGAGCAGTACAGTATCAACACCGAAATGTTGCAGCTGGAAGTTTGGTGGACGTAGGGGAACTTCATCCCTCAACCATCGAGGCTGGATGCACGCCAAGGAAAAGATACGAAAGAGGAAGTCGCAGAGAGCGCCCAAGTCTACGACGGGAAGGGCGTTCTCATCTTCCAGTCACACTACCCCGGGACTAACCTTCGGGGCGACGTTACGTAGCAACAGTCTCAGCCTCTCTTACCGCCCAGGCTATGACCCTCTCCCGGCAAGTACCAAGTCCGTCAGTTCAGGCTCCTAATGTAAACAGTTCGTCTCTGAACGGCATGTTCACAGCAGTCGCAACGATATTTCAGCAGATCATGACGGTGCTCAGTGGGACCGAGTCGGAGGAAGACAGAACAATGGCCAATTGTTTTAATTGTATCAAAACTAATGAAGCAAAATGGCTGCTAGGTTTTATAGGCTCCTCAGACTCGTAGCATTCAATGCGAATGTCATTGTAAGGCTATGAGGTCAGTGAGCAACTGCAAGAGCTACATACACATTCATATACATTTAATCTATCACATATGAATGCGTTATGTCCTAATTTAAAATAATTGACTCTATTAAAATCAATAAATCATATTTATTATTATTATCATTATTATTAATATAACTACATAAAGTGCCTTGTTTTAATTTGTTTTTGTTTTTCTCTGATATTAAGGGACGATCATAGACTAGGGGTGTTTGAGAACAGGGTGCTGAGGAGAATATTTGGACTGAAGAGGGATGAAGCTACAGGAGGTTGGAGAAAAATGTAA
This sequence comes from Cryptotermes secundus, assembly GCF_002891405.2. Taxonomy (NCBI): domain Eukaryota; kingdom Metazoa; phylum Arthropoda; class Insecta; order Blattodea; family Kalotermitidae; genus Cryptotermes; species Cryptotermes secundus. The sequence goes on from NW_019745079.1 coordinate 294,975, forward strand.
AATGAGCAGCTTTATAACTTGTACTCTTCTCCAAGTATAATCAGAATAATCAAGTCAAGGAGGATGTGATGGGAAGAACATGTAGCACGAATTGGGAGAAGAGGAATGCATATAGTATATTGGTGGGAAAGCAGAAAGATCTTTCTTTCTGCTTTCCCACCAGTAGGAAGACAAAGACGTAGGTGGGTGGACAATATTAAAATGGATCTTAGAGAGGTAAAATGGGATGGTATGGATTTAATTGGTCTGTTTCAGGACAGGGACTAGTGGAGGGCTCTTGTAAACATGGTAATGAAACTTCGGGTTACATAAATTCTGAGAAATTTTTGAGTAGCTGCAAAATTGGCGGCTCCTCCGGAAGGGCTCAGCTCCATGAGTGAGTAAGTGAGTGTTTTGTTTTTGTTTCTTCTTCTTCTTCTTCTCCTTCTTACTCGTCCTCACTTTATAATTGTCCTCCGGGCTGCTAAGTTAGGACGTAAATAAAAATTTAATTGAATTATTATTATGTTTGCTGAATGACCATTTTGACATCACTGCGCAGTGGGTTTTCGGAATTTTGGGAACAGAAATGATACATTAAAATTACATTCTAGAAGAAGGGTAATGAAAATTGAATTCTATGATTATTAGTTATTGATGCGTTCGGAAAGTCTTGTGTTTCATTCTGATATGTAAATCCGCGAAGTTTAAAATAACAGAATTGTAACTGCACTTCACCGCTATCTTTGGGCCGATTATCTAGAAAAGGTGGGAGCCTCGACGACTCACAAAACTAAGGACCTCCACGGCCTTTTACAAGGATAGCTTGAGAGTATATGTATGATAACACAGCTTAATGTCTAACGCAAAATGGAACCCTCATTTCATGCTCCTTACTCTACTCATGTTACCTCAATGAGGCTGTGGAAATAAATTAATGATGTACTTTTTCACATGGATATTTTAATGAAACGCACAAAATATTAGCTAAATTGTCCTTTCCATTTCGTAACAACGTCAAAACTTTACGTAAATGAGTAATTTCTTTTCCGGCAGACGACAGGAAGAGTCTACACGCATCAAATTAAAACGGCAACATAATGTATCCCATACTCTGTAAATTGCGTGTGTAATGTGAGATTTCCTGTTGAAAAGAATGTTTCTAAATTAGCGGCATGCATTCGTTAATACACCTACATTTTTACGTTGATAATACTCTGATAATTCTAATGTAGCGGTGACTCAAACAAGACCTTCGCCTCTTATCAGTCTGTTCACATATTATTAATACCAGAATCCGGATGCTTATCCTGTATATTATTAATACTATTCGAAGGATACTGAGTTGTTATCAATACCAGTGTCCCCATATGATCAAATTTATGGCGGTTAGATGGGCAGGGCGAGTAACACACATGGGTGGCCGCGCCATAGCTCAAGCGGTTAGTAGCTGGCTTCCCACAGGGGCGGCCCGGGTTCGATCCCGGGTCTGGTCAAGTGGGATTTGTGGTGGACAAGGTGGCGCTGGGGCAGGATTTCTCCGAGTACTTCGGTTTCTCCTGCCAATCTTCATTCCACCAATTGCTCCACAATCACCCTCACCTATCATCTGGGGCTAGTACAATAGGCCAGAAGTGGCTGCAGTACAAGGGACTTAGTCCCACCCCACTGTCAATAAAATAACCACACACGGGGGAGAAGAGGAATACATATAGGATTATAGTGGAAAATCAGAAGAAAAGAGACCACTAGATGTAGATATAACTGGGAGGGTAATATTAAAATGTAAATTAGAGAAATTGAATGGGGTTGTATGGACTGGATTCATCTGGCTCAGGATAGTCACCAATGGCGGGCTCTTGTAAAAGCGGCAATGAAATTTCGGGTTCCATAAAATATTGAAAATTCTTGAGTTGCTAAGCCGCTTGCGGATTCTCAAGAACTCAGTTGCATGGCGTTAGTTCAGATATTTATAATGTTAGTAAATTGGAAAAGGTGAACTTGTTTTCGAATTCAGGCGAACCTCTACTTACGAACTTTCAGGAAACGAATATTTCGCGGACTAATAAATTGCGCCTCCTGGTTCGTTAAACGAACTCAGCGTCCCATGCTTACGAACATCTTCACAAATTCACATTAACAAATTTGACGATATATCTTACACATTTCAAAGAACACGTTATGTTCTGGGATTCTCCTGTATGCTACATTCGTGATCCATTTTGTATCTTGTAGCGCTCCCGCAAACTCAAAACTGTGTATCACACAGAAGTCTTCAGTCTCGGCTGAACCATCAGTCATGTCTTTTGTCACGAACGGGTGGTCTAGCCTACTTTAATTAGCGGGGAAACAATAAGCAGGATCCTGGACACATCTGCAGTCAAGCAAGACGATAAAGGTGCTAGCTATTCGCTGTTGTGTACTCACACACCTTCTCACGCCGTTGCGTCACACCGAAATATATTGTGTGCTGCTCTCACAAAGTACAGTTTGTTTCACGCCTTTCGACACAGTTACGTCGAGACAAGCAAACCGCAAGTTATACTCGTATTACAAAACGGATATTTTGGTCTGATATACGTTACTTTCCTCCGCTCGTATCGGAGTGTTGCTTTGCAAAGAAGTTATTGAATTAAAACCCTTTAAAGCGAAGTTATTACTTTATGTACATCCTTTTTTTTTTAATTTTAAACTCCCTTAATTTGTCTCGGGTTCAAATCCCGATGAGGTCATTAAATTTTTTTCAGTTTACCTAATCCTTCCAGCCGCACTATGGTCCTGGAATTCGACTCAGCCTCTAACAGAAATGAGCACCAGAATCTTCCTGAGGGGTAAAGGGCGGCCGGCGCATAAGGCTGACACCCTCACCGCCATCTTTGAGCCCACTGTCTAGATAATGTGGGATCCTCAACGTCTCACAACCCTATGCGCCTTCTCGGCCTGTTACAGGGATAGCTTTACTTTTTTACTTTACTTCACTCCCTTAATTTTGCCTAACTAACTAACTAAACTGACTAACTGACTGACTGACTAAATGACTCGGTGGAGCTGAGTTATTCAGAGAAACCAACAGTGGTTCAGCTTCTTCTAGTCTGAAAAATATATTTACGGAATTTGATTCCGAGAATAAACAGCAATTATTTTTCCAGGAAACTTTAACGGGCTGTTCTCTGTAACTGAGACCCAGCACTTTTTGTGTGAAGTATAAACTGCGTCTCTGAATATTATTAAAATGAACTCAGGCTTAAAAATTTTAACTACCGTTCCGTAAAAGCGAGATTCTTTCTAGACCACTTGAGTTACAAACGCAATTTGGCCGAATTATTGCACCTTGCAAAGGAAGGCCCTGGAATAAGATTTTATAACTTATTTTAAGGAACAAAACGTCGACCAGGAAGTTATGAAGTTATGAAGCTCCTCATTATGCAGTTTTCTCCAACCTCCTGTCACTTCATCTCTCCTCGGCCCAGATATACCTACCTACACCCACGTCTTCTAAATTATCTCTTCCGTTCTTCCTTTTCAGTTTTCTGAATAAGTCTCTCAGCGCATCTGGCGTATGCATTTTACACTGTCCAGGAGGATGAGGTGGACAGGGCATGTAACACGAATGGGGGAGAAAATAAATGCATTTAGGATATTGGTGGGAAAGCCGGAAGGAAAGAGACAACTAGGTAGACCAAGTCGTAGGTTGGTGGACATTATTAAAATGGATCTTAGAGATATAGGATGGGATGATATGGATTGGATTGATCTGGCTCAGGATATGGACAAGTGGAGGGCTCTTTTCAACACGGTAATGAACCTTCGGATTCCATAAAATGTTGGGAAATTCGTGAGTAGCTGCAGTTTTGGCTTCTCAAGAAGGGCGCAGCTCCATAAGTAAGCAAGTAGTACTCATTTCCTTACTTAGTCAGTCTCTTCACAGAATACGTTAAACAGTACCTAATTAGCTAAATGAAACAGAATCATTCTTGAGAAGCTAGTAGTTGTTCAGCAATAAAGGAATTCAAAGAATGTAATGGAACGAGAATATTCATGCCGTGCTCAAAAGAGCCCGCCACCTGTCTCTTTCCTCAGCGAGTTCAAAACCTCTAATCGTATTTATTTCTGTCTTCACATCTATGCCTAGGTATTCAAGTGATCCCTTTCCGTTAGGTTTTCATACCAAACATTCTATGCATTTCTCACACATGCGTACTACATGTCCCGTTCACATCTCCCTGATTCATTTTTTCATCCTGATGATGTACGGTGAGGGGTGCGAAGTATGAACGTTCCGTTTACATTAGCTTCTTCCTACTTCAGGATCGAAACGCTCGTGACGGCGGCACATTATTGTCGTAATGACAATTCTGCGGACATATCCTCCATCCTGTTTAAGTTTAGATTAGCGTTTCGGAGACTGGACTCGTGTCTCCGTCCTGAGGTAAAGGCGCGTCCACATTACTCATGCTCGTGCTCGTGCTCGTGCTCGTGCTCGCCAGGCTTGTGCTAGTCGGGAGACTCGTCTGGCTTTTACTTGTGCCCGTAAATGTTCGTCTACACTACTTCAGTTGCTTGTCAGGCTTCGGCGCGTGAGGATCCGTATATTTACTCGTAGTGTGTATAGGCTGTAGTCGTATTTTATTTTATTTGTTATAGTTTTTAAATTAAAAATTTGCTTGTCTCGTGACTTGTCATATCGTCCACATTACTCGCGAGCATAACGAATCACACGAGCACGAGTAATGTGGACGCGCCTTAAGAAGCATACTCTGTTGGGTCCAATCGATAGAACTAGGTTCCAAGATGGGGAATAGTCCTATCGATTGGGTCCAAATTGATTCGACTCTTTACCTAAGATAGAGACGAACCTCAGTTTCGAAAACATTGTTTGAAATAAAAATAAGACAATGTAAAACGTCTAAAAAGTCAGTCATTGCATTTCACTCATATTTGTCAGGTTCCCAGTAGGACTAACTGGAAATAAATCTTGCCGAAATACGCCTGTAGAGAAAAATGCAACATGCAAATTACGACACTTACGCTGAAACTGGCTGAATTCTGGAAGTTAAATTTGTGAAAGAAAGCTACACGATATGTAAGTGGCACAGTAGGTTTTTTTTTTTAGTTTCTTGGGGTGGGTGAGACTGAGTCCGCTTGGTACATGAGCCACTAACTGGCCTATTTTACCAGCCCCAGACGATAGATGACGAGCATGGAGCAGTCTATGGAATCAGAATTGGCAGGGGAAACTGGAGTACTTGGAGAGAATCTGCCCCGATTCCACTCTGTCCACCACAAATGCCACATGACCTGACTTGGGCTCGAACTAACCGCTGGAGCTATGATACTGCCAAGTAGCACAGTATCTATGCTGGAAGATTCATAACCGTACAATGAGCAGCATTCCACTGCACACGAGATGAAGAGCGCTAAATCAATCAGTTCGGCCCATAATTAGCCCTTCTACCGACTGCGGACTAACAATGGCCTTTGTTGCTGGATGTGTATACAAAGCGGTGTTGCTTTACATCGTAAAGAAATGTGGGGGAAGGGGGGGGGGGGAGAGTGAAATTTTGTTTCCATTTAAACCGGTTCTTTTCTTTGATTAATATATACCGAATAACTACTTTCATATCTGTCTAAATGTCTTGCATCAAAATGATGCTTGTTGAAGTACTTTGCCTCAGATACATTCACTGATAACACCGAAGTAGCTAGAGCTCCTTAGAGGTAACTATATGCACCACAGGTGCCGCATTGCACATCCCTGCATTCCACCCGCGGACTGTATTCATACGCCTCACGAACGGACTCCTCTCCCAGAATGCAGCTGAGCGGAGATGCAGTGGCTCTCTCCTCTGTTGCGGAAACTCGACTTACAAAAGGCATTTAGATCAGTTAAAGTTTTAAAGAGTACGCCTCGGGCAGTAGGCCTGTTTTCCTGTCTGAAATGTTTCATTATCTCCTGTCTTTGCAGATAAATCTTAACATTTCCCCGACATCTTTAACCAGTCCTGCCAATGAAAGTAGTACGAAACGTCTTCGCCCGCTCGAACACTGAGATCGTTGTTTCGAATCCCACTCAAAGCGTGGATGTATGTGTGTTTTGATTCTGTGTTTGTGTTATCCTGTGTGTAGGTAGCTGTCTTGCAACGGGCTGATCCCCCGTCCAAGGAGTCATAACGATTGTGTATACCGTAGATTGAGAAACTGACAAAGAGTCAAGGTCTACAAGGACTTTAGAACCATAGATAGACAGACAGACAGACAGATCAGATAGATAGATAAATAGATAGATAGATAGACAGACAGATTTAACCAGCTCTTTAAAGTTCATCAAACACAACTATTCTCCTCCAGTCAACCTTAAACATTGATCCATTTCAGTCTGATACCCGCAGTTCATATAATTGATGGATCTGTGTGTTATATAAAGTCACTTTATCAAATGTGTTTACTTAGTCTTAAATACAAATATCATGTAAATTTCAAAAGACCCAACCTCGTGGTGCCATAAGTGATATTACTGCCTCGCGTTTAGTAAATTCAGTGTTCAGTTTCTTTATCCTAGACAGGCTGATTGAGGTTCATCATGATTTTCCTCATCCTCTACATGTCAATTGTTGGACGAAAGGAAACTAAAACCATCCTTGTAAAAGACCACGGTGGCCCATAGTGTTATAAGACGTCGAGGGTCCCACATTTTCTAGATAATTGGCTCACAGTTGGCGGTAAGGCTGTCAGCCTTACGCGCCGGCCGCCCTTTGCCCCCAGGAATATTCGTGGTACTCATTTCTGTTAGAGGCTGTGTCGACCCTAGGGCCATAGTGCGACTGGAAGGATTAGGTAAATTGAAAAATCTAATTACCTCATCAGGAATCGAACTCGCTATCATCCTGCTTGTTGCATAGTGCCTCAACCAACTGTATTACAGTTTGAATTGTTGGATAGTACATTTAAACAAATCGCGGTTGCTTCCTTCCACAACTTCTCAACTTACTTGTCATTACTCAGCCTCTCCTGCAGAGAGGGTGCTCCTACTGTAGAGCAATACATAGTCAGTTAAAGTAAGAACTGGAAAGGAACCTACAGGAATCAGTCGTGGTTTAACTCTGTTGCTCAGAAGGGGCTCAAGACCAGGACTGGCTGGGTGACATCATCAGCCTAATAGTAACTCAATCTCCGGCCACGACATAACTCAAGCTGTTAGTTGCTGGCTTCCCACCGCGGCGGCCCGGGTTCGATCCCGGGTCTGGTCAAGTGGGATTTGTGGTGGACAAATTGGCGCTGGGGCAGGTTTTCTCCGAGTTTCTCCTGCCAATCTTCATTCCACCAATTGTTCCACAATCATCCTCACCTATCGTCTGAGGCTGGTACAATAGGCCAGAACTGGCCGCAGTACATGGGACTTTGTCCCACCTCACTAGCAATAAAAAAAAAACTCAATCTCCAGCTTCAGTGGATTGGTCGGCAATGGGTTATTCAGTTTCAGTCCGAGAAGCAACCACGGAACGTCTCGGCACACTGAACCTGTGACTTCTGTCCAGACGTTGCACTTCTCAAGATTTCGATTCGAATTGTCATAACCCTTTACAATGGGGGGGGGGGTCGTCTAAGTAATATTTTAATGATTATTATGACGATGATGATTCATTTCTCCGAGAAAACCCATCACTTTTCCATAAATTTGATCAAATGTTATCATGGAAACGAACGCATTTTATTCCGTAAACATAAACAGAAAATCAATGGAGACCTAAGCATAGATGGGAGGATGATATATGAAACACGTGTTAAAGAAAAAACGCATGAGGACGGTTACTGGGTTCATCTCTCTTAGGATATTTTCCAGCAAGTTGGGCGCATATAAATGTAGAAATGAGCCTAGGGGACCTTAAATGAGGGAAATTTTCTGAGCAGCCTTGCAATAACCAGGTTCTCAGGAGTGATTTCCCTCCTTTGTGCTAGATCTTCAGAATTCACCATAAATTACAAAAATGGTATGTTTCGGATAAAGGTTTGCAATCTGTATCAAATGAGCATTTCTGGAACAATTTGAATTGTAAAGAAAGTCGTCTTCTGGGATCTGGCGCCGTGTATTCTTTGTTTCAGCCGACGTTTCGGAGGAACGTATCGCCTCCATCTTCAGGGTAGGTGAATTGCGTTGTGAATACAGAGAGCAGTAGCTGTAATGATTAGGAAGTGAAAAGCGCCCGATCCCAGAAGACGACTTTCTTCATAGTCATCGCCGTGAAAACCTCAAAACTTACAGTTTGAATTGTAATTTATATTGCCTTCTGCGATTTTATTATGTTGTTTCGCATTAAAATATTTTTATTGTTCTTAAATGTCATTCATTGTCCGTATTTCTCGTCTTTTGCTGCTTTAAAAGTGTGGGTTGATAATATCTTCAGTTAAGTATGCATAACTATGGTGTACGTGTAGGGTACTGAAAGCCTGTGTTTGCTGGCGATCCAGATTCGAAGGTTATGCATGTATCTTGCTCTTTTCCTAACAATAGAAGCATAAATCCGTTATAAGTAATTGTATTGGCGTGGAGGACAATTCCTGCTTATCTTAAAAAGCAGACCCTTCGTGAGATAAACGAGATATATTATGGGAACCAAAGTAACCCCCGTATAAGCGGAGTTTGTTCGAAGGTAACCTTGAATGGGAAAACAGTACAGTATTTCACAGTAACAGAAGAGGAAAGTAATTTCAAAAGGTTTTTAAAAACGTTTCCGCTGCATACTAATTAACACTGTGGTAGCAGAACCTAATGGATCAACATCGTAAACAGACCCTGCAGTGGGCAAAATTCTATCCCACAAATTACTTTCAAAAAATTGTTTTAATGTCTTTTTCCCGCTTCTTTCTCGACTTTTTAAATTTTATATGCAGTTCTTTCTCCCTATCAAGCTTCAAATTCATCCATTCGTAGAATCTTGTATGAAGGAGAATCAGTAATTAGGCCACAAATTAATATAAAACGCCTTAACATAAGATATTAAGACCTGCAAAAATATGTATTTCTCCGCTTATCTTCCACCAACACTGAAAAAAATTTCCCATCGGTTTACCAGTCCGTCAAAACTAGTTCCATAAATATCTTTTGACTGTTGTTTCAGGCACTTCCACACTTCCGTTTCAACCTCTTCATCTTCAGTTAAAAGTTTATCACGCAGTTGTGAACCGCTTTACCCGACAAGCACTTTCCACCGTAAACAGTCTATATTTCTTTATGAACGTCCTTTGTATTGAGTCCTCCTGTCCATAAAAATCTCACAACAGAAAGCTGTTCCTCTGCAGCACACTACTCAAGCACGGTCGCCATTTTGACTATTATAACAAGCCTGGAGAATGTGAAATGTTTTAAATATTTGGGTAGCTTGTTAACAGATGATGGAAGGTGTACTTGTGAAATTAAATCTAGGATTGCCATGGCAAAAGCTGCATTTAGCAAGAAGAAGAATCATTTTACCCGCAAATTGGACTTAAATTTGAGAAAGAAACTAGTGAAATGCTACATTTAGAGCATGGTTTTTATGGGGCTGCAACTTGGACACTTAGGGCAGTAGATCAGAAAAAACTGGAAAGCTTAGAAATGTGATGTTGGAGAAAGTTGGAGAAGATCAGTTGAACCGCTTATGTGAGAAATGAAGAATTGTTATTTAGTCAGTGAGCAGAGGAATATCCTACATGAAATAAGAAAACGGAAGGCTAATTGGTTGGGTCATATACTACGCAGTAACTGCCTTTTAAAAGGAGTTATTGAAGGAAAGATAGAGGGGCGTATAGAAGTGACCAGAAGACGAGGAAGAAGACGTAAGAAGATGCTGGATGACCTTGGTGACAGAAGAGGATATTTTCATTTGAAGGAGAAAGCTCTAGATCGCATTAAGTGGAGGAACTGTTTTGGAAGAGACTGTGGACCTGTCGTCTTGACAGGCTACTGATGATGATGATGAACCAGCCTCTGAACATGCGCATGCTCCTTTTCTACCTAGAGTGTCATGAAGCTGGACAATGCTGCTATCTAGTGATACACACAGAAATTCTCTTACTTCCATTTGTGGCGTATTTACTGACTCCCTCGTATCTCTTTATTGTAAGAACCGTAAGTAACTTGCGTTAAGTCACGGAGTTTGTCATCGTGTGCCATTCTAAACTGCTCTCTTACTTTGTGCTTCTTTGGCCTAAGTCTTCTCCTCAGTACTTTGTTCCAAACACTTCTGATTTATTTGAATAATAATTGCAAACCAGAGCCACATACTGCATCTTAGTGTTAAAGTAAAATTTTTCTTGAGCCATACCTCTACTCAACCATACATTATAGTATATTTAGTAGCGTGTGTTTAGTTATACATAGTGAAAATATTATTTTAAGAATTTATTTTGGCTTTATTTATGCTTTGTTTAAAGATACTCTCAGTGAGTCAGTCTATATGGCGTCGAATGATATGGTGACTAGTGCTAAGGAACTTGAAAATAAAATGGCGTTGCCCTAAATTGAGGTTCTACTGCGGCACTTACATAAAAGAATAGAGATTGTCCAAGGAGAACCTCAGAATAGTGTTCTGGGAGAGTTTCGAACCAGCACCTTCAGAATAAAATTACAAGAATAATAGCTTAAGCCATCTTGTTCTTTATGACTTTAACCTTCCTACAAATTCCGCGTACGAAAAGACATTTCAGAGAAATGTGTTACGAACCCTTTGTGCTTTCAGAGACGAAGTTCACGGACGGAGAGACTTACGTGTCTGTTATTCACTTAGTTTATATATAGTGTGACATGTAGACCCACTGCTAGGAAACACCTCGTTAAACAAGCCCGCAACAAATAAGCAAGCAACAATAGAGAAGACCCATTTCTATGCAATGCCTGCAATACAAACACGCAACAATAGAACCAGTGTTGCGGGGTCTCTTTCCTATGTGGGTTGCCATGTATCCATTGCTAGGTAACGGATGTTATCTGAGCTGCGGTCCGACCCGAGGCTATATAACGAGAAGCCAAAAATAATTGACAGTTCAGTTCAGTTCAGTTCGGCTGGAATTCGGAATAGTCACCATGAAGTGTCTAGTAGGAAGAGGACGAGTGTGTCAGATAATGATTTGTGAACTGTTGTAACCAGTTGTGTAAATGTCCTCTAAATTCTATCATTAAATCCAAAACCCGTCTTATTAGTCACGGAAACCCGGGATAGGTGACAATATGTAATGCAAAGGGCTTTGTGCATTAAACAATTATGATATTTAGTGTTGTTTTGCATTGCTCAAAATTTCATACATATTTCTGACTGAAGAACATATATTTCAAGAGTACTTCAAAAGGAAATTCCGAAGCTATGAGGATCAGCTGACGAGAGCTTACCTAGATCAAGTTACTGCTACTGCATATGAAAGTAGCCGCAGGAAACACTTTTATTCTTGCAGAGTAAAAATGCATGTTGCAAATAAAGTAACGAGGTGAACAGTGCATTTTTATGCATTTTTCTTGGAGTGAATCCAAGTTAATTTCTTTTATTTGGCCGCAGTGAAATTGCGCAGAACTATTATAATTACCAGACACTGATGCTTTAGGCTTGCTTGAGTAACAAGTTCTGTAAGACAAGTTCTGCCAATCAGCCGCCTGTCGCCCGACACTCGCCTATAGCAACAGCAAGTACCATTCGTGCTGTGGGGGCTCATATAAGTAAAAAAAAAAAGTAAAGCTATCCCTGTAACAGCCCGTGAAGGCCTATAGACAATCGGCTCAAAGATGGAGGTAAGGTTATCAGCCTTACACGCCGGCCGCGCTTTACAATCCAGGAAAATTATTTAATTAATTTTTAGAACTCATTTCTGTTAGAGGCTGAGTCGACCCCAGGGCCATAGTGCGGCCGGAAGGATTAGGTCAACTGAAAAAAATCCCATGCCCTCATCGGGACTTGAACCTGCGACCTTCAGGCTTGTAGCATAGTGCCTCAACCAACTACGCTACCGTGTGCCCCCGGGGTTTATATGCAGATCAGAATTTGAAATCGAAGATGCAAACTCAATTTACAAACAACACTGTGAAAGATGTCTTGTAAGATTGTCTCCAGTCCCCCTTCAAGCAATTGCGCGTAAAATATAGGAGAAAACCAGTGGATAGATTTGCAGTTGCGTGAGGGTGTTAGACCACGAGAGAACAAATTCAGAAGTTGATTTGAAAGAATTGTTTATTAGTGAAACAGCTGATATTATGAACATTGTTTCGAAAAATTCATCTGAAATTTAAAAATATTTCAAAACTATTGTATCAGGAAAGTGTGCTGGAAAGTGTTGGAAATATTAGGGATCTTACATTGTTATTTAAAAATTAATTTTACAGATTGAAGGTTAATTTTCTTATCTTGTATTATATTGTTAATTGTTCTATGGATTTATCAATTTAGCCCCTCTTCTATGACTACAGTTTTAACTTCGCAAAAATATCCATTTTGGGGGGCGTTTGAAATGAAAATTATGAAAGTATGCAACCATTGCTTTTGTCATTCGGAATTACTGGGTGTTTAGCGTTTATCCATCGTCCGTTATTTTAAAACAACTCATCGTTTCGGAAAGGGACTTAGTTTTCGATACACTGCCTTCTTCAGAATATCTGACGATGAATGAAGTCCAGAAAACGAGCAATCCTAAGTGCTGTACACCATCGCAGAACTCCTTAGAATCTACTTGCCTTTGTCATGTCTCTTAAACTATTGAAACGAGTACTCTTGGTTTAACTCTTACTAACATTTTTGGACCCACTCCAATCCTGGTAAAAAAATGGATAAATTGAGTTAAATCTAAATACATTTCTTCTTGAAAACAATTAATTAAACACTTATCGGATTTCAAACGGTTTCACACTAACAAAATAAAAAAAAACTGTGGTTTTTAGTCCGCAAGCGAACTATACCGACCGAGCGACCGTCGCTTGTCGGCGAAGTTAGTGCCAACTTTAGCGGATAGAGGGTGTGACGAGGTCAGCGCAACGGATCCCAACGGCAATTAGTATAGGTTTCCTAGACCGGAGCCGCTATTTCCTTGAAATAGTTCCTCAATTATTGTTTCGTACTTACGTTCTGTAGAAAATTTAAACTTATGTATGTTTCATTTTTCAATTGTGTGTTCAATACACCTTTTCATTAGACTTACATTTTTCGAGAAAATTATATAAATGTTCAATTTCTTTATTAAAACCGTCACAACACAACTATATTAAAGTCAGTGCCTAGTTAATAAATAAATGTTGCCGAATTAACTATAAATGTTACGCCATGTCTACATTTTCTAAATTATCAAGACCTCTTCCTTACTTTATACAGAAATACACACATATGTTACCATGATCATAAGTCAACCTCTCTCTATAATTTTCCAATTTACTGAGAGATTTTTATCGAACACGGCATGTCTGTTATTCAATTACCAGTTATTTTCGGTTTCATACTGTGGATAACATCAATATGACGGCTGCACTTTCTATGGTTTATTTTACAGTGATGTCAGTATCCAAAGTACGAGGGAGAGTCATTAAATAGGTCACAATGGAAGTGATGCAGATGTGATGGATGTAATAGGTTTTCTCTGTGTATCGCTAGGTAGCAGCATAATCCAGCTTCATGACAGTCTAAGTAGCAGACACGCATGCGCATGTTCAGAGGCTGGTTTCTATAGTGAAATTGGCGACCGTGCTTGAGTAGTTTGCTACCGAAGAGCATCATTCTGTTGTGTGTTTTTTTTTGTAAGCAAAAGTTCTTAATACAAATTACCTTCATAAATTGTTTGCTCTGTATGATGGGAAATATTTGTAGCGTAAAGCGGCTCACATCTGGATCAAGAAATTCTCCCAAGGATCTTCGAAAATGGCAGATTATACCCAATCAGCTGCTGAAGTGGCTGAGACAACACTCCAAAGACTTTTATGCTGCGGGTTTCGACATACTGGTAAAGTTCGGTGGGACAAATGTATCAGTGTTGATGGAGGATATGTCGAAAAATAAATGTTTTTCGTTTTATATCTATTTGTGGCCTATTTACTGATTTTCCCTCGTATATATGGGCAAATTATAGGATGATTGAAGAAGGAAGAATTGCAAGGTATTGTATTTGGAAGTAAATGGTCAAGGCTTACTCGAAGTACTCTCCTGGCATTTACTGGGGGGAGGGGATTTAACGGAAGTCATGACAGGCCTCATTCAGAGTAGCCGTTGGCCCATCAACTATTCGAACTGAGCACTTCCTGAACATTGCTAGTGGGGTGGGAGTAAGACCCTTGCACTGCGGCCACTTATGGCCTTTTGTATCAGCCCAAGATGATAGGTGAGGGTGATTGTGGAGCAATTGGTGGAATGAAGATTGGCAGGGGAAACCGAAGTACTCGGAGAAAACCTGCCCCAGTACCACTTTTCCACCACAAATCCCACTTGATCAGAACCGGGATCGAACCCGGGCCGCCGCTGTGGGAAGCCAGCGACTAACCGCTTGAGCTGTGGCTCGGCCCACTTCCTGAACATACACGTATGTCATAGAACATCACCGCTAACGTCCGTGCGCATGTCTGAGACCTATGTAGCTATACGACAATTATAAAACGTCTAAAGAGAGTCTCAATGAATAGTAATGACGGTAGCCATAGTAAACAAAGTCCTGTTGGTTGGTGAAACAGGTCGCTTGCAGATCTGCTGGTTCGTGTGAGAGCAACGAGAGGACTAGTGTATATCTCTGCTGCTGTCACAAATGGAGCTCAAGTCATGTTAATGTTTCTCTTGAAATAAAAGAGTAAGTGTTATAATTCTGTGTCTGTAGTTATCTGTACTCGGTAACTGGATCTACTCCATGCATGAAAGGCATGCAGAGGGTGCGCTTGACGATGCCTCCCGTCCATCAGAACGTTTTGTGACGCCTTGGGACAGCTTAAACTATTCTTCGTAATTATCTTTGCTCCGCCTCCAAAGCCTTGCCAGGCATTTCTGTATTTCGTACGAGTATAATTGGTAATAATAATGTAGCTGACGCACGATCTTATGAGGTGGGAAAGTCATTTACGCCATTTCCGAAATTCCAAAACTACAGGTACCAATATTTTACGTCTAGAACTTGTGTAAGTGTATTCATGTCTTAAGTAGGAACGTTATGGAAGAAAAGTCATGTATGCTGGACGAGACTCCAATATGCAGATTTAACTTCTCCTCTTATGTTGGAAATAAAATCTAGTATATTTCTAATGATGACGTAACATATTACGTCACTATCTGACACGCACCCAATCAAAGATATTTTAGACACGCTACAGTAGAAGGATAGGGACCATTGGAGGGCTCTTGAGAACACGGTAATGAGCCTACGGGTTCCATAAAATTCTGGAAAATTCCTGAGTAACTGCGTAATTGGCGGCTCCTCCAGAAGGGCTCAGCTTTATGAGTAAGTAAGTAAGTATAGTAGCAATAGTGACTAGTATATTCAGCATGATTCACCGCAGACAACCTAACCTATAATTGTTAGAAGGACCAACAGCAATGACGGTAACCATAGTGAACAAATGTTGCACTTAACACTATTTAAGTGTTCATTAAAGCTATTTAAGCAGCCGGGATAGCTCAGTCGGTATAGCGACTGGGTACTGGCTGGACGATAAGACGTCGGAGTTCGAGTCCCGATAGGGTCAAGAATTTTCACTTCCCCATATCGTCCAGACCGACTCTGGGTTCCACCTAACATCCTATCCAATGGATACCGAGAGTTCTTTCCCTGGGGATAAAGCGACCAGGGCGTGAAGCTCACCACTCATCTCCAACTAGTGCCGAAGTCAAGAAAACATGGGTCGATACAATCACTCCTTATACCTTCACGGCGTAGTGCTTAATTAGTTAAGTACAGGGACAACTTTACCTTTATGCTATTCGGAGCACCTACGTCAATTCAATATATCGATGTACAAGTAATGCACGTTACTCTGTTATGGATTCCAGTTTTCCAATTTTGTTTGTAATGTCTTTTTACATTCTAACACTTGTACAGTTAAGACATATTTCAAATAACACGAGACACGTACTGTAATTTCTTGCTGCTCTATATTATCTTCATATACCGTGACGTCTAAAGTTGCGTCATCATAAATTCCTTGATTTCATCAACCCAGCAAGAAGCAGAAACGTTTATTTTTGGATTTCTATTGAATGCTAATGCAGGTAGCAGAATTCTCTTGAGGACTGAAAAGAAGTTGTTGAAATTTCGGATGTGGAACGCTATCATTACCTGGATGTTTCTGAGTGCATCCGGCGCATGTCAAAACAAACGTCCAGTTTCAAAGTACAATACGGTTACCCTATGGCCATATCAATTGCTAGAGGGAGCAAAATATTCAGTTTGTATTGATTTAAGGTTATTTTATCTATCAAAGTATCATGTCGCTAACGAGTTGATTCTAAATGGTTCTGATGATTATGTCTTCAGAAATTATCCATTTTTTACATGCATTGTTGTCCATGTACTTTGTTTGTTGGCTAGGTTTGTAGCATAAATTTCCGCCTCCCTTTCGATCCTAGTTCCACGAATGTGCGTGCTTTATCTCAATTTTTATTGTATATTTTCCTGCTGTGTCCCTGCAAATGATCCTGGTTTTCAGGTAATTAAATAGGTGTGGTGAACCCGACGTCGCTTGTCTAGTGACTGAATTTAGCTCTTTCTCAAGGACCCAAGAGTGCAGGTATCCCCCCCTCTCCTGAGGGTGTAACAGATCCAGTTTCCGAAACCTGTGTTTTTTAGTTCTCAGAATACAGGATGATGGACAAGGCCAAAAAGGACCCAGGATTTCTGAGAATGTCGCTCACAATTACTTACGGGAAGATAAGTACTCTTTCGTTAACCACAGCAACCGTTTACTGTTTGCAGTTTATGAAAACAGTGTAAAATAATCAACTGAGTTCCTACTTTTGCAGTTACATAAGGAAACTCGAGTAATTGTGAAGTTATTTTTTGTACTTACTTGTTCATTATTTAACTTATAATAATAAGAGCTTGAGAAAAGAATTTAAAGTACATTATTTTGTAGGGTATAACTACCCAAAGTTGAGGCGTACATTATTTCATGGTGTAACACTCTGAAGTCAGCACAAAATTAGGTACGTTTTCCATACAAGTCTCCATAGTTCTCCATAGCTAACGCCATTTCGATACGTCATTGAAATTGGTTGGCTTATTCTTCAGGTTTCTGTGTCGAAAATCGGTGCTCTGTGCCGCTGTAGTGAATAAGAGGCCCGTCTTGCGCTTCAACGTCTCTCCTCTCCGCCTTCCTCTGAAGATATTAACGGTTACTGTAGGCCTGAATTAGGCAGTGATATTTTGTAATTACTTAAAGGTTCAGTCCTTTGAATGAAAAAGAAAATTTTGTCCCGTCTGCATAGAACTAAAGCAGCAGTTTGATTTCACAATGTCAGGCGGGCGGAGTCACAACGCCTGCCAGGAGCCTGTATCCTCCACGCGTCCAGACCAGCAGAGGCAGAGGCTGAAAAGAGGGGTGTTCCCGCAACACACTCTTTGTAATGAAGTCTTCCTACCTCGCCCGAAGCAACCGCATTAATGTAGCGTTATTTGGGCCAGGGTCTCCTCTATCGTAAAGGTTGTCTGAATCCTTGTACACGCAACCGACAAGACTCCGTACCATCGAAAGAACATGAATTTCTAGCACTTGTCATTGGCTTATTCCATACGCAAACCTTCAGCAATATATTTCGTTTCTACTACTGTTCTGCTCTGTATTTGATAGTTACTAGACTTTCCACAATGCCGGTCATGGTAGCCAAGCGTTCTAAGGCATGTACTGTCTTCGCTCACTCGGAAGCCGGGATCGTGGGTTCGAATCCCACACAAGGCATGTTTGGTGTGTTTACGTTTATTCTGTGTTCGTCTTGTCCTGTGTTTAGGTAAAGGCCTTGCGACAGGCTGATAACCCGTCCAAGGTGTCCTACTGTCTGTAAAAATGTTCAATGAAACTGAGAAATCAGCCCTGTGCTCAGAAGTGAGACCGAAGTGAGGGGGAAAAAAAAAGATCTCCACAATATTTTTGTGATGGAAACAAGTTTAATGCCCAGGATTCATTGGTCGGCTACCGTTTCATTCACAAGGTGCTCATAATGTGACAACACGCTTCTGAAATTTGTCAATAGCGAATTTAATTACTTCAGCGTAATTTATTATAATATGAATCAGACTAAGAACTGTATTTCTGAGAAGGGGTCTTCACCTATGTAACTTGTTCAGAATGTCAACGATATAGGCTAGGCTAACCTGTTTTCGCTGGTATCATAAATTTCTGTACAGGACCTACCAAAAATTGGCATACATATAACATATTTCAGTAGGAGAATTTTTTTTTTGGTTGACTAGTTGTGTCAAATCGGAACATAAATCAAGTGTTTCGGAAATCTCGTCTGTCCCCATCGTTACGAAAGAGTAGATAATCTGACTGGGCGTGTAGCACGAGATGTTATCACTTTTCGTCGACGTGAAAACTTCTGATCATCTGTTACTTAAATGTTTCGTCAGTTAGAGTCCAAGTAACAACACAATAAACCGTTACTACTCTACGGGCTGGCGATCGGGAATTTGTTCCGGTCCCCAGCTAAACCTCACTAGCTCTGGGGCCTAGCCAGCCTTCTGTCCACTGCGTGCCGCTGACTCTTTATGCAAGATTAGGTGACTTAGGTGTGAAGTTGATCACTGACCTACATCTAGAACCGAATAATGCCTGAAGATATACCTCAGAATCCCCCTCCATTCGTCTTCATTGCGTGGTGTTTAATTATGGCACAGGAGCAACTTTTTATACGTCAACATCGTATTTCTTCCATTCGTCATATTCTCCTGTCTCCTCTTTCTATAAAATGCATTTAAAAATAGGTTTTTGAAGTATCAGGCTCATGAGTAAAGAAGATGCTAGTTATTTTCTCATCTCACAAGTCCGCACGACTAAGCGTTGGTGTTTCTGATGAGGTGAATTTAAAATAAACCAAAATTATGAAAGTCTGTTATTATATTTTGTCCATTACGGATCTTGCAACAGACAGTAAAACGGTGACGTAAGCCACGCAGCTCCATGGTGAGGTCCAGAACATAAAAAAAGGGCGGAAGAAAACGGATAATAATTCTCAAGACTTGCTCCTCAGTACACACAGTATGTAGAGATACATACACCCTAATATATAAAAAGCTAACGCTTTGTAGGTTGCCGTTATTAATGTTAGTAAGTAGGTAAGAATGGGACCAGCAGATGACATCAGAAACGGCAGTACAAAACGTGGCTGAGTTAGTAATCCAGTTCCCACTTTCGCAGAAAATTATGATCGCATCTGCTGATAGAAGCATCAATTGGTGAAAATTGTGATATTGTTTGCATAAGTATTATATAAGTAGTGCATACAGGCATAAAAGTACAATATTTCCAAAAGAATTAAAATGCATTTTTCAGCGAAATCGCGATTGCGCAATATCTCTCAAGGGATAGGCGTGGAGCAGCGTAGGGAGGACAATGCGACCAGGTTGAAAACCCCAGCTCGACCCTATATAGTCCAGATTCTGACGGCGTCACAAAGTAGCTCACGAAAATCATAAACCCAACAATTTCTAGTCAAAGATTTGATAACGTCAAATGACCACAGATTTTGGGCCTAGAAACCTGAAGAATAAGCCAACCAAAATCAATGACGTATCGAAATGGCGTTATCTATGTAGAACTATAGAGACTGGTATGGAAAACGTACCTAATTTTGTGCTGACTTCAGAGTGTCACACCATGAAATAATGTAGGCCTCAGCTTTGGGTAGTTATAACCTATAAAACGATGGTTTGTGTGATTGGAAAAAAAATTAAACGTGCCAAATTAAATAACAAAGGACGAGAATATTACAGTATGATAAAGTATTTCGAATTTATAAACAAAGGACAACAAAGAGCCCTAAGAAAGGTGGAAGAGCTCCAGTCATTCTTAACCACGGAAAGAGAGGAAAGTGGGTATTCATGTACATGCCCCGACCTCTTTACCCTGCAGAAAGCTTCTGCACTGTCCGCTAGAAAAGAGGTAATCCCACTTCTTAAAAAATTATTGTTCCAGAAACAATGGAAAGCGCATGATTGGAAGCCTTTCTGTTCTCAGCGGCAGTAATCTGAGACTTGAAATTAAATGAAGTTCATAACCTGAATATGGAGTTGAAACATCCTTGAAGGTAACTCGCGGATAGAAGAATTGAAAACATTCCTGAAGAATGTGAAGAAAATCGCGAAACTCTAACCCGCTGCACGCTGATCACGTGACAGTCGTGTTGTTCCCTGATGTGACATGATACATTGTTACGTGGCCATGTTGGAGCCAGTTATATTAACAAGATCCGAACCTACGACACAAGGATATAAAGACCTGAACGACCGTCCTCGAATATCGAGGCCGGCAATAATATTAGTATCTTTGTAACAGAAACTTAGATTTAACTTGACGTAAATGTGCGATGAATACTAGTTAGTAGGTTCTGTTCCGCAACCTGATTGGTCAGTTTCGAGCCAGTTGCTTCTATGTCACAGGTAGGTGTTCTCAAAGTCTGTCCTCGAACCATTATTTCTGGTTTATTGGCCGACGCTCTTAGTGTCTCGTAGGCCGCGCCATAGCTCAAGCGTTTAGTCGCTGGCTTCCCACCGCGGCGGCCCGGGTTCGATCCCGGGTCTGATCAAGTGGGATTTGTGGTAGACAAAGTGGCGCTGGGGCAGGTTTTCTCCAAGTACTTCGGTTTCCCCTGCCAATATTCATTCCACCAATTGCTCCACAATCACCATCAAATATCATCTTGGGCTGGTACAATAGGCCAGAAGTGGACGCAGTACAAGGGACTTGTATGAATGTATAAGGGATGGGCCTTCTCGGCCCTTGCACCGAGACCTACAGTGGTCTGTTGTGCTTTACAAGGAACTTAGTCCTACCCCACTAACAAAAAAAAAAAAAATAGTGCCTCGTACTGTGTAGGGTCGAATGATGGGGTTGTAGTGAATAATGAATTGGAAGGCATATCACAGGAAGTGAACATAGTGTAACGAAGAATTTGCCTGATTAGACTGAGAAAATCTATTAAGAAAACAGGATACTTTTTGTTCCTACCGAGACTGGAACCAGACACCTTCCGAATGCTTAGAAAACATGGTACTTCTTTTGTAGTGTAACTATTGCTTAGCGATGACATGGCGTATTCCATTGTTGCATGCGCAGACATCGGCACGGACTGTACAGAAAAAAAATCTCTGTTGCTGTTTATGGGCCATTACCTAGCAACGGCTATTGTATAGTTGCCAATTTTACGGTCGTTGCCTTGCAACGGGTCTACGTGCCACAGTGTCTTCTTTAGAGATCTTGTTGATCTTCAGGATTGCGTTAGATCTACAGTGCCCTAAGTAACTGCATGGAACCTACTGGTCCTTGGGAATCTTACTGTCGCTAAGGTGATCAACAGATTCTCCATATGTTGTGGAACCTGGATATTCGATCTGCCCGCCAGTAGAATTTCAGACCCATAATACCTTTATCCTGTCCGAAGTAGCCTCTCATGAAGTGCTGCATTGCCATGCAATTCTAAAGAATTTCACAGACGTTTCAGAGGAACCTATCCCCAAGTAAGAAATCACCAATAAACAGGAAGCTTCCACCTTATTATTACTTTCCTGTTTGGCCTACTCTTTGAGTCTGAAGGAGACAATGCCTTTCCCCGAAATGTCGGTGAGTTTCTTAAGAACTGTTTCAATTGGCTGAAATTCACATACTCTCTTCTTGTTGATTCAGCTCTAGCCTTTATATACCGCGTGGATATTGGCATTGTTGCTGGTGTTTCGGAGGAAAATGATGCTTCCGTCTTCAGGGTGTGAGTAGCATTTATATCCGAACTCTTATCAACAGGGCTCACGTTCTCACTGTGTAGATCCCGAAGAGCTGAAAGAATATCAAAAATGAAAAACAGTGAGAGACTAAAATCGAATTATTTCTATGAGAACTTTTATTTATTTATTTATTTNTGTTCCAAATATTTATATATATATATATATATATAGCGAATTAGTAATATTGAAAAGAAAATGCACTTATTTAACCCTTTAAAAGACTGTGGTAGAAATGTGTAGCATCTGCTTTACTCATAAAAGGAACCTGAGCTTTGTCATGAGAAAGTGCTTATGTATTTCTCTTTCACGCACAAAATAAGTATACTATGATGTTAGCATAACGTATCCGTGAATACCAACATGCTTTTTGTCTTCAGTCAAGTGGGTTTTAATCGTTTTCGTCCGAAATTAATGTACATAATATTTAAGAATTCAGTAATGACGTTATTTGATATATTATACCGTGTAGTTTGGTACATGAGTGCCTACCTTTTGCAGGAACCTTCTACCATCATCTTTAGGGTGGATCTTTCCTACCCTGAAGATAGAGACAGCAGGTTCCTTAGAAACGTTGGTAGCTGCAAATAACACGGCATCACGTTCCAGAGCAACGTAACGGTAATGCTCAATGCCTTGAGAAACTTAAATCTGGTTTTCAAAAATTCAGTTTCAATCTAAAAAAAAACTGTAGTTCCAGGTGCTTAATTAAATAAATACCATAACATGAAGGCGTATCATGAAGTGAAGGTATAGTTCCAAATTTCATTGATCTCGGCACTAAATAGAGTTGAGTTGTCAGCGCCACGCTCTAACCGCTTTTACCCCCTGGGAAATTGTCTCGGGTACCCATTGGACAGGAAGTTCGGTGGGCTACTAGACTGACTGAATGCTGTAGCATAGGGAAAAATGACTTGCCCTGCTGAGAATCAAACTCCGCCCGTGCGTCCTGTAACCCGTTGCTGTACAGAGGTATCCCGGATTACAAAGACAAACTGGATTACTCCTGTTTATGTGGGGGGGGGGGGAATTATTGTTTGTTGTAAGAACGAAATGATACCTGTAAGTACAATCGATCTTCAGAATTTTAAAATATTAAGCAAGTGGTACGTATAGTGAGTGACCACTTTGTTTCATAGCGTTAACAAACGCAAAACCAACCGTTACACTTTGTGGTATGATGTGTCTGTCACTGCCCCTGAGGTGGTGAGGCAAGAGCTCCAGAGCCCCTTGAAGTTCTGCAATGAACAGTTCTTCCACATGAAAAGGTTCTCACAAAAATACTTCTTCTTCTGCTGCTTTTGTTCTAGCAATTCAATCGTGAAAGGGACTTGCCCACAAAGTATAGGAGTGATGTACATATCTGAACAGTGCCCATAAGGTTTCGCAGGGAAGCCCAGAAATAGCCACTGCTGGTTTTATTGTATAAAGGAGTAACAGTTCACTCTGATATTTAAATTAAACATTATGCCATGAACACATAGACGGGAGTGGGGTATAGCTACAACAATCTTGACCTCGGCACTAGATGAAGGTGAATGACAATTTTCACGCGTCAGCCTCTTTATTCCCCGGAAATAACCCTCGATGCACATTGAATAGGAGGCTGAGTGAGCCTTGGAGCCAGTCTGGACGCTGTGGAGAAGAGACAAATTCTCATGTTTCTGTCTGGAATCGAATCCCGACAATTAGCCCCTAGCCCGTCACTGCACCGACTGAGCTATCCCGGCCCATTGTGAGGTAAAAGTAACGCAAATATAAATCTTAACAAAACATGATTAAAACGAAGCGCGTACCAAAATACGCGCAGATAAAATAACAATTAATAAGGAAGCGTCTAGGAAAACACTAACACAAAGAAAAACGATACGGATTAAGAACGAAATAAAATTCCTATAAAAAAAAAGAAAAAATAAACACACCACTATATCACAGGCACTTACAAAACGCAAACATTTTGCAACACAACTGGAAAAATATTGAAGAAACCATAAACCAAAAATTAAAACAAGAATAACTAAAGTACACCAAAAACAACGACAAAAATACACGAGTTAAATAAAGAAATAAAAAAAAATCAAACACAATAACACAAAATACAACTGAGTAGAAAATCATGCAAATATACAATTCACAAATGAGGAATTAAAACTATTAAGTAAAGGATTAAATAAAATTTACATCACAAACACAAAAAATATCTCGAAGCACTAGCTATCTAATCATAAACATCAATAATTCAATTAGATGCGACAGAACAAAATTATTATAAGTACGCGGTTGCAAAATCTTAAAGAAAATAGCCAACGCTACAATACAACAAACGAGAGGAACAAAGTAGAATGGAAAATCATAATTAATACAGAAAGAAAAATGAGAATAAGCAAACTCCTAATAACAAATGCAGACAAAGGAAAACCATTAATAATACTCACAAAAGAAGAATATTCATTCATTCATCAGTAATCTGTCAAGACGACAGGTCCACAGTCTCTTCCAAAACAGTTCCTCCACTTGATGCGATCTAGAGCTTTCTCCTTCAAATGAAATATCTCGCATACATGGTATCTCTGGTTTTGGAAAGAGACTATCCAGGAAAAGTGATAATGTGGTAGTTTTTCCATTTGCTTTCCACATCGCAGTACAACAGCCGTTCAAACCACTCTGGTCACGCCTGTTGCTATACGAACTTGAACCATCTCGAGCATTATTTACTCTGTGCTTCAAGTCGCTGCTGATGACGCTGCTTCCGGCATCAGTTTTTGGTGTCTCTCTTCGTCTGATGCCTACCCTTTGACCTGTCCAGCAAGGGAGGCCCTGCCAGTAGCTACGCTACCGCTGGTATAGCTCTCAGGGTCATTGGCATACTCAAACCCCCTCACCACGATTAGGTGGAGCCACCAACGAGGGGCAGGAAGAATATAAACAAAGAAAAAAGCCTTTATACAAGGTAATCAGTTTATAGCAATGAATAACAAACAAAAACAAATATAGAACAAATAATTAATTCTATAACATACCACAATCCATACAGTTTACAATTAAGAAGGAATTGACTTTGTTCCATTAGAGAGGGAATACTTTACAATTTAAAAAGATGAAAGTTAAGTTGTCCCTCTACTGAATTAATTAAGCACTATGCCGTGAAGACGCTTGGGGGATGAGGTATAATTCTGCCTGTATTTATTTCAAACAAATGCGACGTGAGAGCGTGGACTGGTTTTAAAGCATACACATGAAGGTTCAGTGGCAAATTCTTGTGAACATGGCAATGAATCGTCTGTTTCATAAAAACATGAAGATACTTGACTGCTTTAGCGACTATCAGATTCCCAAGAAGGACTCGCCTCCATGGAATTAGCGAGAACATACTGGTTTGTGTAGTATTATTACCGTGACAATAATTGCTAGGTTACAGTGTGAAATATATTCGTTTGTATACACCTCTATATACGTCTCATATGCTTGAAACAACAATCAGATTTTTTTCTGTGGTTTATTCACTTCAACTCCTATAGGAATCTCCGACAGTAGGTACTCGTATGTACATTAGCTGCTTCATTTCATAGAGGCGTCTTCATTGGTTCTTCAGTTATCATCAAACTGAATAATAATTTTACTACACTAAGCACTCTACCTATATATTTCCGTTTTAATCATTTGAATTAAACCTTTCAATTTCTACCTCGCAGAAGTCACACTGCATATCAACTTCCCCCCCCCCTTGGGACTACAACCCGAGTGGGCCTAGGCCTACCTCCATGAACTTCGCCGTTCACTTCGGTTTTTCTAGATCTTACACATTCGGTGGAACTCCTTGGGCGGGTGATCAGCTCGTCACACCTGTACACAAACACAGAAAAACGCACACACAAAAAGTAAACATCCATGCCCTGAGTGGGATTCGAACCCACGATCCCGGTTTCCAAACGAGGGAAGACAGTGCATACCTTAGACCGCTCGGCTACCGTGACCGGCACTGCAAATACAAAACCGGTTAAAGTTGTTTAGGGAAATAATTGCTCCGTATTATGACACTGTTGATAATGGGTATTAGTTTCGGCTTCTTAAGCTATGAATTGCTATTGGCGCTCCTATTGAAATAATATCACGTGTTAGTGACTAGACACGGGGTTTGGATTGGTAATTAGATTCATTGGAATCCTGTAACTCGTACCTACAAGTAACTCTTAACACACTCACTGATGTACACACTTTACAAATCACTATAGCAACTACTGAGCCTCAGTCTGTCAGAGGCTTCACTAATCGTTTCTCGGTTAGACATTCTTGTGCTTTCGTGCTTAAGTCGTTGCCGGTTGGTTGCCATGACCGTAACTGTGGACTCTCAAATCATAACTGGCTGTCGACTTGGCTCGTTTCCTCGTTATTTAACCTCAGCACGGACAGAATAGAAAACACCGCTTTCAAGAATTCATATATTGTTGCGTGTTTGTTCTATGCTGTGTAAAAGTGTTTATCGAGTTGTTACCAAGCAATGGCTATCTTCATCAGTCAATATGTCACAGTATTTGCTGAGATCATGATATAAACCGACTTCCTGGGTCGTCATGATATGAATACACTTCCTTACTTACCTACTTATGGAGCTGAGCCCTTCTTGAGAAACCCCCAAATCTACAGCTACTCAAGAATTTTCCAGCATTTTATAGAACCCGAAGTTTCATTACGGTGTTCAAAAAAGCCCTCCACTGGTCACTATCCTGAGCCAGATCAATCCAATCCATACCATCCCATCCTATCGCTCTATGATCCATTTTAATATTTTCCACCCACCTATACATACGCTATGTGGATAAATTGCTGAGTATTTTAACGTTGATTAGATGGTGGTCTTTGTGCTTTAAAGGGTTAAGCTAAAGTGATATCTATGTTTTCCATCCTAGTAATTTTAAAATACAGATCAAAATGATTTACTTCCTTAAATTGTGTCAGAAACAATTTTTAATTAAAAGTTTGGATAACTTGCTTTGAAACACCCGGTAGATACTATGTGCACGAATAGACTTATTGCATCCACAATGCGTAACTTGTATGAGAATAGTCAGAAGCAAAACTTGTGTAATCGTTTTCCTTGTAATAAACGGGAAGACTTTTTCTGTCGATTCTAATTTGAACCGCAAGAGAATTTTGGAGGACGTTTGAAAACCGCAATAAGATATGTTTTCTTTTTCTAATACGGATTCTAGTTCTGTAACCACATCGTGTCATTATAGGATATATAGAAAATAATTCCTTTCTTTTTCTTTTAAATAATTGTGACACACTCTGTGTAGTAATAAAAGACATAAAGTGCTTCGGCTTGAATATATTACAGAAAGAAGTCAATTTTAATGTAACTTAACCACAATATTCCTGTAAATAAAAGCAGTTTTCTTTAAGTACGTTCTAAGCATTTACACCGTTGTAGATTATGTATTTACCACGCGTTGCATTAATATAAGGGACACGAAGGTCCTGATTTCATTCCATTTGTCTGCCATATGACTGCCTTTTATTTCATAAGGAACATGGAATGGAGACATGTCTGAACGTTATACTCTTTGCGTCAATTTGCGCAACAAGTCTAATTAAATTACGTCGTGCTATATTCAAGATACGCTGAACATTCTGATCTGCGGTTTTCTGGATTATAACGCAGATGTCTGCTGGGTGGATACCAATGTACCAAAGGAGAATACTGACTACATCTCCAAGGTTGATGTGAGAAGAAGTGGTCTGATTATTTCGATTTGAAGGGCTTCGAAGCCGCAGATAATTTGTACAGTTATGTCGGGAAAATATGAAGGTTGCAGCACTGTGTTCCTCTGAAACACTGGAATCCATCAACCAGAAAATGCAGTGTCATATCCCAGAAAACCAGAATATGAATTTTACAGCAATAAAAACGCCATGTCTTGAAAATATGTCGGTTCGGAATACCTTAGTTCAGGAGGAAATACTGGGTGTACTAAAACACTTATTCCATGTCTTAGCAGGGACGGACAAGAGCATAAGAACATATCACTTGCTCTTGAAGTCTCTCTTAACTTTATATTTCTCATACAGTATAAAATACATAACTACTGTTGGAGCACGAGGTAGCGTAGTTTGTTGAGGCACTATGTTACAAGCCGGAAGGTAGAGGATTCGAAGTCCCGAGAGGTCGGAGTTCGAGTTCCTGTAGGGTCAGAATTTTTTCTTCTCCATATCGTCCAAACTGACTCTGGGGCCCACCCAGCCTCCTATTCAATGGATATCGGGAACACTTTCCCCGGGGTAAAGCGGCAAGGGCGTGAAGCTGACTATTCACCTGCAGCTAGTGCCAAGGTCAAGAAAATGTGGATTTATATATCAACTCCCCCATAAGCCTTCATGACCTAGTGTTTAATTAGTTCAGCACAAGAATAAATTTGCGTTTTAATTGTATAAATAAATTTTGATGCAACTACATAGTTCAGAAATTCATTAAATTCCGTTTATCTGTTCCTGACATGCGACCCGACGGACAGTCTGTTGCGGAGAAGCAAAAAAACAGTAGGATTGTGTTTGCAACTACTCCCTGCGACGGAAAAAAACCCCAGTGGTCTCTTTCCTTCTGGCTTTCCCACCAATATCCTATACGCATTCCTCGTCTCCCCCATTCGTGCTATATGCCCTGTCCACCTCATCCTCCTTCACTTGATCATTCTAATTATACTTGGAGAAGAGTACAAGTTATCAGTCTCCTCATTGTGCAGTTTTATCCAGCCTCCTGTCATTTCATCTCTCTTCGGTCCAAATATTCTCCTCAGCATCCTGTTTTCAAACACGCTCAGTCTATGTTCCTCCCTTAATGTCAGAGATCAAGTTTCAGGCCCATACAGATCCATAGGCAAAATTATAGTTTCATGTATTCTAATTTTTATGTTTTTGGACAGCAGACGAGAAGACAAAAGATTCTGGACTAAATGGTAGCAAGCATTACCCGAGTTCAATCGCCTCTTAATTTCCTCCTGAATCAGGTTTCGATCTGTTATCGTCGTTCACAAATATTTGAACTGTGCAACATTTTCAAAACAGCTGTTTCCTCTCTTTATATTATAATTTTGCCCTGCATTTTGGTGACGAGACAGTAACATGTACTTAGTTTTCTCTGTGTTTACTTCTAGACCAACCGCTTTACTTGCGTCAATTAAAGTTTGTGTGTTTCTCTTTATGGTGTATACATTATCACCCAGCAGATTCACGTCATCGGCATAGGCCAACAGCTGATGTGTCCAATTTAATTTCAGTCCCATCTGGTTTCCCCGGACCTTCCTAATGACATATTGAAAAGCAAAGATGAAAAGGAGTGGCGATAGAGCATCTCCTTGTTTTAGACCATTCTGGATAGGAAATTTATCAGACAAATGTTTACCTACACTGACTTTACTATACGTTTCATTTAAACACATTTTAATCAACCTAACTAGTTTCATGGGTATCCCAAACTCTATCAGAATATTGTACAATACTTCTCTCCTAACTGAATCGTAGGCTTTCTTGAAGTCTATGAATAGCTGATGTACTGTCTCATCGTACTCCCACTTTTTCTCCAATATCTGACGAATGCAAAATATCTGATCAGTAGTTGATCTGCTATGTCGAAACCCACACTCATGATCCCCAATAATTTCTTGTGAACTGGTACAAATATACTCTTTCCACTGATCAGGCAATTTTTCCTTTTGCCAAATAGAAGTAATTAGATTGTGGATTTTAGGATGTAATATTTTAACTCCTGCTTGAATAAGTTCTGCCGGAATTTGATCACTACCTGGCAATTTAAGCCGTCTCAATTTTGCAATAGTACTTTCAACCTCAAAAGGACTAGGATCAGGTACTAACGGCTCAGCTGTATGAATTTCTGTCTGCCTAACATCAGTGACCCTATGTACATTCAATTACTGAGAGAAGTAGTTCCTCCACCTATTCAAAATGTTGTGGGAGTCTGCAAGTAGATCACCATTCTCATCCTTCACTAAGTTACTTCTAGGTTGGTAACCCCTCTTAAAGTCATTTATTCCTCTATACAGGTCTCTGATGTACTTGTTCTTTCTGTTCATTGCAAGCTCATCAATTTTGTCTTTCAGATATTCCCTCTTTTTCTTCCTGAAATTCCTGTTGGTTTCACGTCTTATAGTGTTCAGATTATCCCCATTTAACTCGCTTGGATCCTGTGACCATTGCAACTTGGCCTGCTTTCTTTGATCTAATAATTATGAGCATCCTTCATCGAGTCATGGCTTATGCTTCTTTGGTTCATAATAACCTAGACTCTCTTTGGTAGACATTTTGATATTCTCTCTAATAGTTTTCCCAAGTTTTATTAACATCCACCTCAGTTTCCAAGTTTTTCAAAGCAGCGAACCTATTTGAGATTTCAACATAATACTGCTGTCTATCCTCTACCTCATTTAATTTCTTGAGATTGAAGCTCTCCATATGAACTCTGTGTGTTGTTTGCTTACTCACTGCCAGTCTTTCCCTAACCTTTGCCAGCACCAGGTAGTGGTCAGTATCACAGTCTACTGCCCTGAATGATCGGACATCAAGTATACTTGAGTGCCGTCTCCTATCTATCAAAATATAGTCTATCTGATTGTGTGTCTTCCCATCAGGAGATGTCCAAGTAAATTTATGGATGTTACCATGTAGGAACATTGTACTTATGACAGTAAGATTTTTTGATGTGGTGAAGTTTACAACTCTAACTCAATTATCAATACTAATTTCATGCAAACTCTCATTCCCAATCGTTGGTTTGAAAATTTCTTCCCTCCCTACTTCGGCATTAAAATCTCCTAACAAAATTTTCATAGGGTACTTCGGGAATTTATCAAATACATGTTCTTGTTCTTCATAGAATCTATCCTTTATGTCATCAATTTTATCTTCTGTTGGGGCGTGAACATTCATAACAATGATATCACACAAGCTACCTTTTAGTATTATATATGATATCCTATCACTAACGAACTCTACCCTCTTAACTGCTGATACGATTCTCTTATGTACGAAAAAATCTGTACCTAAATCATGATTTTCATTCCCCTTTCCATACAGAAATGTATAGTCTCCTGCTGGTGCGATGCCACCTCCATCCCATCTGACCTCCTGTACTCCCGCTAAATCTAACTTATATTTTAAGATTTCTTCTGCCACTGCCCTGAGCGAACCTGCCCTATACAAACTTCGTACATTCCAAGTGCCAAATCTCATATCCATTTTCTTTAGCTTAGATCGTTTATCCAAGGAATCAGTCGAGGTCCGAGGCTTTGTGTTCATTTTCGTTACATACTTATTTGATACTGTGAGGAGTTCTCAGCCCCACGCCCAACCCCCCAGCTGGATGTCCACCCCTTGTCGGCTTATCGTCATATCTTCATGTTATAATTCTGAATTAAACACAGGGACAATATTACTAAATAGTTACCACTCACACGTTCTAAGAAGTTTGGTTTTGCAGTATAAATTTAATTACGAAACTAATGTCATTGCTCCTCTTGTTTCTTTTTCTTACAGGATAACATTCAAGGAATTTGCTACCGCTACGACTTCAGGAAGTTCTGAATATGCTGCCATCATAAATACGAGCGTGAGTTTCAAAATTACATTACTATTAAGTTCCAGATTCTTAGCGAACATGATGGCGTGGGGCAGAATCCAACGAAGTATCCTATATATTTTTGTTCTTACTTGTAGAATATTTTCTAATTGATCTTCCGAAGATATACGTAAAATTGATACCTGCAACACCATTTTAACCAGATACTTGAGTTGGCTAACAGCCGTGTACTTTAAGTTGCATTAAATTTTGTTCAATAATTCATCTTACATACTGCATTATTGTTCATTTTTGTCTTTGCATTAGAATTGAAAAATGAATTTTTAAAATCTGGAATACAAAAAGCCTACCTGAAATTGATAATTATTTTAGAAGGAATTCCAGAAGTGATCCGTTACAAACACCAACAGAGAAACAGTATGAAGTGCATTATATTAATATTTTTTAGAATCAGATAAATTATGCGGGAAGAGGTTTGTTTTGAGACTTCAGGTGTTGACGAGAGACAGTACTGATGCCTATAAAAGAAAATGCCGTAAAAGATAATTTCAGAGAAAATTTTCGATGTCATATAATTGTATTGTTAGTAGTCGGTAACGTTTACTTGCATCTTTTTCTAAGGCGAGATTTTAAAATTTTGAAGTTATAAATTCATATCCTGGATCCGAAAAAATTAGGAAAGTGAAATTTCTTATGTCTGTCTGCATTTACGATAAATGTGTCCGTATTATTTGTTCATTTTTGAAACCAAAATTTTATATAATAATAATTAAAAATCTAAGCCCTGTCTCACAGAGAATTCACCCATCACCTGGCTATTATGAAACCTATCTGTTTATTATGGTAAACATATAAAACTTCTATGAGTGCAATATGTTTCTCAGAATAAACAGCCACTGAAGGTGAAACACTGAAAAAGTAGCATACGAGGGAACAATTTGGATGGTGAAGCTATTCCTGTAAGAGGCCGTGAAGGGCCGTAGGGCGGTGAGACGTCGAGGATCCTACATTTTCTTTAGAAAGTCGGCTCACCGATTGTGCTAAGTTTGTCAGCCTTAAGCGCCGGCCGGCCTTTACTCCCAAGGGAGATTCCTGGTACTCAATTGTCCTAGAGACTGAGTCGAACCCAGGGCCATAGTGCGGCTGGAAGGATTAAGTAAAATATAAAGTTGTTCCTGTGCTTAACTAATTAAGCACTACGCCATGAGATAGTATTAGGGAGTTGATGAATAGATCCACATTTTCTTGACCTCTGCACTAGCTGGAGGTGAGTGGTCAACTCCACGCCCCTACAGCTTTACCCCAAGGGCAAAGAGTCCCCCGGAACCCATTGGATAAGAAGTTGGGTGGGTCTCAGAGCCCGTATGGACGAAGTGGGGAAGAGGAAATTCTTGACCCTACAGGGACTCGAACTCCGAACCCTCGGCCATCCAACCCGTAGCCAGTCACTATACCGACTACGCTATCCCGGCTCCTAGGAAATATTACGTAAATTGAAAAAAATCACCTCATAAGGACTCGAACACGCCACCTTCCGGGTTGTAGTATAATGCCTCAACCAACTATTCTACCGCGTGCCCTCAACAATTTGGATGAATTTAAAAATTTTGGAAGCTATTTCTACAATCGCTCGGATTATTATCGGTGGGCATGGTAACAGTGAATGTACAAACTGCATGTATGTCACGCTAAGAACCGAGCCCACTATATATAATGAACTGAGTCGCAACAGGCCTATATGTTTTCGTTTTTACTTTTTACATTTATCCCACAAATATTAAAACTGAAACGCCCGTGCAGAAGTCTGAAGACGGGGCGACCCTGCGTCCAAGAAATTTTATCGTATATTTGAAAATTCATACGTTCATAAATTAAATGTAAAATGGAATAGACGAGCAAACCGATTTCTTAAAGCAGAGAAAGAAGGATAAGAAGAAGAGTAACGCCGTATTTTTTTGTTAAAACTATGTTTTCGAGGCCAAACATTTAATGTTATTTTGACAATCCATATGGAGCACATAACTGGGCTGCGAGGTCAAAATTCACCGTTTCTATTGTTAGAGCAAGTGATAACAATAACGAACATTGAACTTTAAAATATTCATGTAAATTTTTCTTCATAGATGACACTTGGGACCATGTTGCATGCATTTGACCATATGTGAAGACGCTCCCTTTACCAAGACAAAATCTCTACGATTTGAGTTTCTCACAGCGGTGGTTATGAAGAGATCTCTCTTCTGGGTTATAACGCCGATTTTGCTTGCTACATACTTAATGTTTTTTCTTGCTTGGCTTCTTCAACCGTGGAGGTGGAGGCGACATGTTCCACCGAAATGTCAATTTCAATTATACTGCACGGCCTTATATGCCAGAACATAGAACTCTTCAAGACAACAATTTGAAAGTTCTTCCTGTCCATGGTTTAAAATCAAATCTGAGGAGACTACAGAATTCTTGTTGTAATCTTTTTAATTTTTATCATATAACACGTGTATAATAGACGTAATTGGGACAGTCTGAAATGAGAATTATAAGAAAATAAAACAAAATTCCATCTATCGGTGCGAAGGTAACAAAGCGTAGGCTCTCATTTCCGCGTGGTCGGCCAGTTACGTGAAAGTCTTCGCATTCCGTCGCGTGGTACCAGTCCGCACGGTACACGTAAGAAAAGTGGCTGCTGCTTCAAAAACAAACCACATCATCGGATGATCCTTCGCGCTCCTCACGACTGCGCCATTTCAAACTGATTTCACGTTACATTAACTTCAAAATCAGAACAAAATGTCTGAGAATGTTGAGATGTAATTGCTATCACTCCCTAAGGTTGGGTTCGAAGGACACCAACGTATTTTGCCCCATCATCTTGCTCCCATTTTCATCTTCCTAAAAAGTACTTCAAAAAAACTTAGAAATTTTCCAGAGAAATCTGCTGCCTTCATCTTCAGGTTAATTCTGACACTATATCACAACACAAAGGGCCACGGTCTAAATTCTCACATCTGCGATAACGTAAAAATTCTTGAATATTTTAAAATGTTATCTAGTGTTACTGACGAGACATGGGGCTTGATTTAATAACTGGATTTATTGAACGCTTTTTAACTCGCTAATACAAAAAACTATAAGAATAATATACACTGCATAGATCACTATAACTACAGCATGCATCAAGTTTTTCGCATGTTCACTTGTCGTTGCTAGCTAACGGCTTTCAACACTACAACTCAAGATTGTTAACTGCCGACCTCCGACTGACTGTGGAATCACTGGCTTCAAGTCAAAGTCATGTTATGACAGATGGTTAATCAACCAGTCAGCCTCGATATCATGTCCCAGAAGGGACTTAGGACCAGAATTTGTTACCGTCAGACAGTTGCTGTTTGTCGATGTGGGGGCGAGCTCTCTGACCAGAGAATGGTTCTGTGATTTACCGCGGTCGAGATCAGTAGTAAGTATCATCTACATTTACTACTTTACTTGTCGACATTCTGCATAGTCTTTCAGTTGACAAAGAGTTCGGTTGCTTGTGGATACCTACTGCTTCTAGTTTTACATGCAACTCTGGTACATACGTGTATGCATGTACAACATATACAACTCTTCTGTCAGTCTAGGCCTGGCACAACAGTTCATGCCATAACTCGTGTAATTCATGCTACAACGGCTGCCTAGTCACTTGAACGGTCGTATGCTTGACCGCCGCCAAGCTTAAACCTCTTATATTCTTTGTGTCCGATATCGCGAATATTTGCATTTTCATAATTTTCTATGAGTGCTACTTGTTGCGTGCACAATTACGTTATGTAATCATAAATACTAATACGGTACGTGGAAAGCCAGGTGCAATTCACGGATCAGTGTGCACCTTGGAAATTTACACTCACTGGCTTCAGAGTCAGAGTCACTTTACGACTGGCAGTTTACCGCCAATCAGTCCGTCTTGACGATATGCCTGTTGAAACCCACGACCAGTAATTTTGTTTTCCAGTTGAACACTTGCAGTCATAGTTATTACGTAACATCCTCTTTGACGAGAGGATTCGTCTGTCGTTTAGAATTACTGGTGGTCATCGCCAGCGCAGTCATTCTCAGATCCAAGTACCGCTGGGCACATTACCACATTTTACTCTCTCAAATTCGAGACTCCCCTAACCTGGATGGCCAGGTCCCCTTGTATGTATCCCCTAAGAACAAGGTGAGCCGGTTATAACGCTGGCTTGTCCAGTTAGTCCTCATTATATAACCTTGGTACAGACCGAATATAAAATGCCGCGTCCTCTGTTGTTGCGTTAGCATCTGTTACCACGGAAACGTTACCGTGCCGTCACCTAACAATGGCGCATCTATTGGACTCCATTATTGCAGCTTTCGGCCGTCATGCAGCAGTATCTATCACCACACACATCTCAAGGACCCTACATTCACGGGGACTAATACTGCCGCACTTCACAAGGTACACAGCTGTCGTTTTGGAACTCCTAATCACCAAATAATAGCCCAATTGCTATACCAGAATCACGAATTTCTCTCTGTTAGTCTTACGAGCGATACAGTGAAAGCCGCTTATTGTGATCACTCGGGGACACAATAATAGCCGATGTAATAAGAATGCAGCTGTTAGTGTCGTTTATTGATGTAGAGCGGAAATGTATACAAGGTGAAGTATAGGGAAAGAAAACTTTAAAATCAAGCATTAAGTTGACTGTCCACTATTTATTAGATTGTCAACAATATAAATGAAACTATCTGGAAATCCATACACACCTTTAAAAACAAATAAAGAAAATATAATAACCAACAATTGGAAAAAACTTTAAATTTGATGGGTGAAGGAAAGAAGGAGGAGTTGGCTCCGTAACTCCATCTGAATGCCTTATAAAAATATTACGATATGGATTTGGATTGGCGTATCATTTCTATTACCCATGGCTCTTTCATTTTTCAAATTCTTCATGCCACCGAACTTTCTCTAACCTTTGATAATTACCGCTGATTTGAGAATAATATCCATGGTGTAAATATGACATACCAACTTGAAATGTGATACAATAGGAAAAGAAAATACAATACCCTTTCCTCAAACTTTCAAGGTGACGCAGCGGAACACAAATTAATAAAAGCTCTCCTCTCTCAGTGTTAGTTTCCGGATCCGCAGTGTCTACTACAAAACAGGGCATACCACTCAGAAGAACAGTACGGAGTAGGGTCAGGAAGGCCAACCGTGACTCTACAAGAAGAGACCCACATCAGGACGTTCACAGGCAAGAGAGATACAAAATCTAAAAATGCTACACTTAAAGGCCTATCTGACGTAGGTGTCAATATAAGGAATTAGTAAGGGGATATTACTGTGAACGGTTTTAAAATGCGTTAACCCTACTCACAGTGATTACTATACCTCCTGCTTGCTTCAGCATCAAGAAACTCTGCATTTTGCCCATACACTAGGCTAGTCTATCATTTCCCTAAAGAGAGTTCAGAGAATTACTACATTTGTAACTGTGATGCAGTGTACGTTCTGCGGGGT
This sequence comes from Cryptotermes secundus, assembly GCF_002891405.2. Taxonomy (NCBI): domain Eukaryota; kingdom Metazoa; phylum Arthropoda; class Insecta; order Blattodea; family Kalotermitidae; genus Cryptotermes; species Cryptotermes secundus. The sequence goes on from NW_019745079.1 coordinate 331,979, forward strand.
AGGAAGTGGATTTCTGAATCGTATTTAGAGGGTTAGAAAATCTGGTAATGTCTGAAGGTGGAGACATGCAAATATAAAGCGACGTACAATAACTCATGGGAAGAACTAACCACCTACTCTCCTTCCATACGACACGGACAGCCTAGAAAACAACGCGTCCAACAATTTTTCTGTTGTTCCCTATATATTTGTTGCCGTGGTAACGTTTAAAACGAGCTGTTGCCTAGAAACGATAGGGGAATACACGTACAGACACACAGACTTATGAGAGGAATTTGTGAAGTGCACCATTGAGATGGGATAAGGTACTATTATATTGTGATGGAATAATCCATTGCTAGACAACGGCTTGTTAAAACACGTTTCTGGGACAATAAACTGGAACAATCCATTGTTGAGCAAGCTTCGGTAATCACTGCCTAAAAGCTGGTAGAGTGGACCGAGAGAGAGAATTGGCCATTTCGCCAGGCAACGGTTCATGCACGTTTCTGAGACAACGCATTCAAGAAGAGCAGTAGTGGAATCCTTGGAGGTGGTGATCTCTGTTCGGTTCTCTCGCAGTTATAGAAGTAAAGAGATTCTCTGTAGAGCATTCACTCCCGTGTGGAGGCGGGGTCGAATACCTCCACCGTAACCCTGCGGGTTGTATGAGAGGATGAAAAGGGAAGTCTCAATTCTGAGACTGTAAAATATGGTTGCGGTTCCTACGGGACTTGGACCCGAGAATGACTACGCTGGCGAAGGCCAGCAGACATTGTAAACGACAGACCCGTCTTCTCGTCAGAGAATAATTAATAAACCCGAAAGTGCCTGAAAACAATAAAAATCTCGTCGTAAGCCCCAGATAGGTGCTTTATTCTAAGACAGACTGGCCGACTGACCGTCGGTCGTAACATAAGACTCGACTCGTTGAGCATGCGTCACACAGGCGTCGTAATTCATCCAGAAGCAGCTCAGTGTGTGAGCTGTTATAATTGTCTGTAATCTTAAACGAAGTTTCTATAAATCCAATCGTCCAATCCAGAAACCATTATAATGAGTCACGCTAACCCCTCAAAAGTGAGAATATACATACAAAGTTTCATAAAGACTGGTTCAAGCATTCATAAGTTGGAGGGGGGGAGGTTCACAGACACACAGGCAGCATGGTGATCCCATAAGCCGACATTATTTTATCAAAGTAAGGAAAGTAAACAAAAAGCACTAAGCCGTATAAAGAAGATCCTGTAACATATATAAATATTAGCTTTTGGATGTACTTAATGACACAACCAAGTTTAAAGGGGGCACGCGATAGCGTAATTGGTTGAGACACTATGCTACAAGCCGGAAGGTCGAGGGATCTAATCCCGAGGAAGTCGATTTTTTAAATTGACCTAATCCTTCCAGCCGCACTATGGCCCTGGGGTCGACTCAGCCTCTAACAGAAATGAGTACCAGGAATAGTCTTGGGGGTAAAGGGAGGTCGGCGCGTAAGGCTAGAAAATGAGGGAACCTCAATATCTCACAACCCTATGGGCCTCCACTATCTGTTACTTACATTTACTTTTTTACTTTACCAAATTTAAAGTTCCACAAAACTACGTGATAATTCTGAAAATAATTATGAATGATTATATAAGAACTGAGGTTCTCACAGTCGGCTGTTAAGATTTATATCTTCTGGAACGCGTCGCCTCATAGCTTGGTGGTTAAATACTAAAGTTTCTGAGGAACTTGCTCCCTCTACCTTCAGGAATGAAGTGAAAATAAATAGCCGCAATTTCTATCTTGAAAATGAAAGCAGATATTCCTCTGAAACGTTGATATATGTTCATCATGTTACAAAGCGTGATATCCCAGAAGACAGTAAACGTACTGGTGATTAATCTGAATGGATGTGAGATGACGTAATCGTGTCGTGTTTGGAGGTAGTCATTCTGCATTTACTCTCGGAGACTGAGGTAAACCAAGAAACTTGGGGTAAGGCTTCCCGGTGCTGTTGTATATGAATCAACAAGTCCACAAACGAAGGGTCATCTCATGTTTAGAAAGGATAACCTAACCTAACTTTCCCATCCGGATAGTAGGGAAAATGAAAAGTCATACAATTTTAAAACGTTACCCTTCTGGAGAGAGAAGACATCTGAGACAGTAATTGGGGTGTAGTGCTTTTAAATATCTCTTCTTGTGATGTTTGACATTACCGTCAACATTTTGCCTTTACGCTTGAAATGTTATGACGTGTCTCCCCGGAGCCATGCATCATATTACGTTTTATTTACTAATTTATATTCATCTGTAATTAGTTTAATTGTAGATGAGAACAAAGATCCAGTAGCCCGCCTTCCTTTCTCCTAATGGAACACACAGTACACCTGCACCAAAACGTACCTGGAAACCACTTCCTTCTTAAGAACTTTCACTGAAGAATTTTGTTAATCATAAGAATGGAGCCTGCTTTCAATTATTTGAAACGTGGAGTTCATCTAAGTACTGTTTCAAAAGTCACTCTGTACTTGATAGAAAAAATAACTTGTACAGTTGTTGTTATGCAATAGGCCTATAAATAAACACACTTTTCTAAGCAACGGTAAGGTAAGCACGTTCCTGAGGAAACGATATCCAGTCTACCGCTAGGCAGCGGCCCATGACAACAGTGCAAGAATTGCTTGAGACGGTGTTTTCTGTTGGGTCCACCCCGATGTCATATAACGAGGACAGGAGCCAAACTGCAGTTAGTCACTGCAATGTATGAAGCTAATTGACTAATTGACCCGAAATGTCAACAAAAATATGTCTCCGGCCGCGGTGTTCGTGGACATCGTAAAAGTCTTTGATACTACATGGCACTCTGGCTTGCTCTATAAGTTATCAACTCGTAAATTGGAGTTTCTGACCAGTTTGATGAAGTTAATTAGCTCCTTTCTTTCACAATGCAAATGCAGTGTTTCGGTGGAAGGTTAAATGTTTACGTGAAGGGAAATGCGAGCAGGAGTGCCTCAAGGTTCTGTCCTGTCCCCTACTTTGTACTTCATTCATTCATTCATCATTAGAGGGGGTGGGTTTCCCCATGCACCGCGACCTGTTGTTGATCTATTGTACGTCCCCCTTTGATATTCTACCAGTCGCCATACCCTTCCGTTACTGGTACTCGCTATCAGCCCCGTTCAGCCAGCGAGTTCGGCCCCTCTACTGGGAGTGGTACCTTGATAGTTCCCCATCTACCGGAGACATTGGAAACTATTTGGGTGGGAAACTTTTTACCTAATTTTGCTCAAAGGTCTCCTAGAGACATGAGGATCTTTTACGTGCCGTAAAAATTCCACGACCTCCCCCGGGTTTGAACCCGCGTACCTTGAGTCATGAGGTGGGAACGTTACCCCTAGACTACGGAGGCCGCTTTTGTATAACATATATATAATTGATGCTCCCAGTCACTTGGTGTTTACCTGGCCTCACCTCTCTGTACGCGTCAGATCAAAAGGAGATTTTTTTTTGTCAGAAAACTTTAGAGCGATCTCAGCTCAATGGAGACTTGATGTTAGCGCTGGAATATTAACATAAATGAAGATAAAACTCTTGGGATTTATTTCTCTCTCAGTCGTCGACCGCCTGAGGCCCATCTTACACTGAATGGACGAAACATTCATTTGTAAATAGCGTAAAATATCTCAGTGCAATCTGTGATAAGACGGAGAAGTTCATGGAGGTAGGCCTAGGCCCACTGGGGCTGTAGTGCCAAGGAAAAAAAAAGTCTGCGATAAGAAAGTTACATGGAGGTTGAACATAGAAATGATCAAAGCCAAGGCCTTCAGAACATTTACTAGAATATATTCCCCATTCAGAAGTGAGCGATTAAACGCTAACATTAAATTGACCCTCCACAAAAGAAAAAATCAGTAGAAGTATCATGACACAGGCCTGCCTCGCCTGGCAGTCTGCGGCAGACAACCATCTACTGAAATTGCAGCGCCTGCAAAACAAGGTTGTCATCACAGTCGGAAGTTTTCCAAGGCGCACACCGGTCGCGATTTGCACATGGTTTTCAAACTTCAGTACATGTATGATTATATAACAAAATTATGTAGGCAAAAAACAGAAGTCACACAAAATCATAGAAATGGAAATATTTGCAACATTGGGCAGGGCGAACCCCGACACGGGTAATATAAGGGGCTTAAACTTGGCGGGGGTCAAGCATACGGCCGTTCAAGTGACTACACTGTTATTTTGAATTGTTTCATTTTTGGTCCGTTACACTATCAATCACAGAGTTAGTAGAGAGTCCGTCGAGTGTAACAATTTGTAGGTCACTTTTTTAATATCACTTCTGCCTTACATGTTTCGGTTTGATACAACCGTCATCAGAGGCACTTGCTATAACTATGGAAACACTGTCGTTGTTTATGATGTTCACAGTTATGTTTGTCGTGTAGACGCTGCTACAATATGCAGACGTGTAAAAGCACAAAACTTACTAAGATAGTTGAGTACACTATCAAGTTCTCACTTTTCATCCGAAACTGTTTTAAGTTAAAACGCTAAATGTTAAAATATTTAATATAAAATGCTGAATTCCTCCTTGTTAGTTCATCCCGAAGATGGGAGACGTCAGCTTGANGTCTACACGACAAACATAACTGTGAACATCATAAACAACGACAGTGTTTCCATAGTTATAGCAAGTGCCTCTGATGACGGTTGTATCAAACCGAAACATGTAAGGCAGAAGTGATATTAAAAAAGTGACCTACAAATTGTTACACTCGACGGACTCTCTGCTAACTCTGTGACTACACTGTTATTTTAACAGGAGCTACACATGACAGGGTATGATCTGATGTACTGAGCCTGGACTGACAAAAGCCTGTATATGTTGTATATACATACATTTAATAACATGTAAAATATAAATTATATGTACTGACGACAGACTTATTACTGCTGACTGTGACTCTGGCAAACGACAGACTCGTCCTCCCGTCAGAGAGAGCACTCCACACTAACAATCCTGCAATTAAGCCCTAGATGACTGCTTAATTCCAAGACAGGCTGACGGATAGGCCTCGGTAGCAACTTAACTTGGACTTTGACTCTGACTGCAGTAAGTTTTCAGCAGTTCAGTTGAGGGAAGCAACGTGAAGTAGCTGGTTGGTGAGTGAGAGACTTCAGTTCAGTGAAGGACACGAAACAAATCTGTTCTAGAATTTAAAGAAAATTTATTTACACAAAACTTTGTAAATAGACTAATTTTAATACTTTATAACTGTTTAAACAAATTCATGCATATCATAGTACTGTACTTGTTATTGGACAATGTTTTATATCTATGACATTGTAATAGTAGTTTCCGCATGTACTGATATGTCCTTCTGAAGATGGTCGCTCCAACCGAAACATATGGAGGATGAAATATTTTAAAAAATAGCAACCACACTGAACGGCGTTAATAATCTTTTATACTGTTACCAGTGCAACGAACCACGATGAACCAAGTCAAAGTTCTTACATGTTCTAGAATGCGAGATCAAATTGGGACATGTCATTAGTTGAGGCACAGATGTGCAGTATATATTAATAATTGATTTAGCAAGGATTATTGATCTAGAGGAAGATTCCTTAAAACACAAAGCAACATGTATGTATAGATCTGCTTTAAAATGTCTATAGTCTCTACTTACTCTCACAATTTAATTATGTGTTTCGTGTGATTCTCAGAATAAACAATGATTATGCCTTTGACATATTTCTTTTATTTAAAAAAATGATTTCTGTAAGATAGCAATACATTTTTGTATACTATTTAATTTGGATGAACTTCAGTCTTTAAAATATTGAAAGAGTTCCCATGAAACCTAAATTTAGTCGCTGTTCTAAGTTAGATGCAGACATGCTAAATTATAAATAAGTTCGGAAGTAAAAGAGAAACTACATATTTTCTGTGTTTCCTTTTTTAATTCGGTTAGTGGGGGTTGGAGTCCAACTGGGTCCACTCGGCACTACTTTCTGTTTACTCTGTAATTACAGCGCTCTTTGTAAGAGTGGCCTGCATCACACGATCTATCTTCATGTCGCCTAGGACATATTTACAGGAGGCGTGTTAAGTCCTTTGTACTGACTTAACCTAAGTACATTTAATCCTTTGTGTAATTATGTTTGTAAGAGAGCGACAGATGTGGGAAGGACAGATAAGTATTCCGCTAGAGACAATGCCTGTATTCTTTAACTTAAACCATTACACCGCTCTCCGCAGTCCATTGCTAGTGATTCTGTTTCGTGTTCCTAGGGATCCCTTTCTTCCACATTCATTCCAATTCAACGTTTCCTAATTATACCACCGCTTGAGGCCTTCAGACCCCAAGCGTCATTACCATTAGCCCTAAATATACAACAAATTACTGAAACACTGCTTTATCCTAAGGAAAGTTAGTATGTATTTTAAGTAATATTGGTACTCACTTACCAGGCTACAACACAGTTTCAAAACTGAGAGGCCCAACACATGAACCTTCAACGTCCTGAAAACCTCATTCTTATTTGAGTGAGGCTTCTCATCTCTTTCTTCAGAGAAGTCTTGTGGAGGAGTAGTAACTGAATCAAGATGAGCGCTTCCTTAATTTGGAGAGGAGGAGTTTCGAGAAGACAGGAGAATCTGGATGTGGGAGAAGCAATATGGAAGAGTCCAAAGAGAAGCGGGGTACCATCTTCTTCTAAAACAGAGAGATACTGTCGTGCAGTACTAAGGAATCTAATGGAAAAACTTGTCTGCTTTGACAGAAGTATTATGGAACAGTGGGAGGAGTCCGAGTTAAGTAATTCCGTCCTGTAACTTGTGAGAAATATTATGGAAGGATGTCAAGGAAAACGATATCCTCCGTTTCTCTAAACTCGTGTCAGAAAAAAATATTATGGAACAGTGTGAAGTTACCCGAGATGCACCTCCAGGCTGAAAGAAATATTATGGATCAGTGCCAAGGGAGCCAATTACTCCTGTCCTGTAAATTTTAGAGAAATGTCTGGAAGAGACAAAGGAAATTGAGATAAGGCCCGCCTCTAAGCTGAGGGAAGTAATTTTAAGTAGTACCAAGGGAACCTATTTCTTCCACGTGGGATTTACAATTCAGATCTTTCAAATATAATTTGACAGGTGAGATGAAGTGACAGGAGGTTGGAGAAAACTGCATAATGAGGAGCTTCATAACTTGTACTCTTCTCCAAGTATAATTAGAATGATCAAGTCAAGGTAGATGAGGTTGGCAGAGCATGTAGCACGAATGGGGGAGAAAAGGAATGCATATACAATATTGGTGGGAAAGCCAGTAGGAAAGAGACCACTGGGAAGACCAAGGCGTAGGTGGGTAGACAATATTAAAATGGATTTTAGAGAGATAGGATGGGATGGTATGGATTGGATTGATCCGGCTCAGGATAGGGACCAGTAGAGGGCTCTTTTGAACACGGTAATGAGCCTTCGGGTTCCATAAAATGCTGGGAAATTCTTGAGTAGCTACAGATTTGGCTTCTCCTCAAGAAGGACTCAGCTCCATAAGTATGTAAGTAAGTAAGTAAGTATATACGTATTACCAATTTGACGGTACTGATGTAAAATAATCGTTGGCACTGTTAAATTAACATTCTGATATTTCGTGTGATAACCAGTCTTAAAAATAAACACGCGACCTAATCTAAGATAAGTATTTGTTCCTCACCCGGAATTTGGTTACGTCTTATTCAGTAACAAAAACATTTTAAAATATAAAGTAAGAATAATATTGAAATTAATTGATTTGAGTTCACCACTGTAAATATTGTAATAATGAACTGGGTATGAGGATTAAAATCGAATCCAGAAACACTACCCCAATTAATGTACGTAGCATTCATAGCCGTGGCTACCGTACATGTTGGTAGCTGTGTGCTGCATCACGTCCGCTGTAGGAAACAGGAAACAACAAAACAACGAACAAACTCCGTGATTTTAGTCCGCAAGCGAACTATACCGACCGAGCGACCGCCGCTTGTTGGCGAATTTTAGTACCAACATTCGCGGATAGAGTGTGTCGCGTGGTCAGCGCAACGAATCCCCATGGCCGTTAATTTCGGTTTTCTAGACCGGAGCTCCTCAACAGGAATCAACTCTTGTTTTTCTTTTCACAATAATATTTCAAACAGTTCTTTTCCGAGCTTTATTATTTTTACTTCGTGAAGTGGGGTGAAACTGAGTCTATTTGATACATCGGCCACTAATTAGCCTACTGTGCCAGCCCCGTATGATTAAGTATGGAGCATTTGGTGGAATCAGAATTGACAGGGGAGACCGAAGTACTCGGAGAAAACCACAAATCCCATATGACCTGACCTGGGATCGAAACTTTTTCAGAGCTAAAAGTAACATGTTTGTGGCACGAATAATACATTTAATTTTCTGTTTAATGGCAATAGCGAATGAACCATTACAGCTAGGAATGGAAAAGAGATGCATTGTAGTTCACAAACATTCCCAGTTTGACGTTATGTGAACAATTAAATTGATTTAGGTTTGTAAAATAAACTAAGGCATAAAACAAGTTAATGTCTGCAAGCGCAGTAGGTCATTGTAGGGTTTAACTTTAGTGACTAGTCTGCAGATAATTAATACAACATCCAGTCGGTAACGTTAATCATGAATTGTTTACATTCCTTGGCAACTTGACACATTTCTAAAATGGAAAGAATATTTTTGGAAGTGTCTTGGAATGTTGTACGCATAGACACAATAATGAGTGGCTAATTGCGTCTCTGGCATGTAGTAAACCTCGCCTCAGTATAGCTTTCCCTTTAAAAAGATCCATAAGAATGAAGAAGAAATAAAGAGCATTCGTGACACGATTTGTTTTCAACATCAACTACTCTTTTCACATTAACGGGCCTAGAAATAAATCCTCTTATTTCATAACTAGTTTAATTAATAAAAGGAAATATGTTGTGAATTTAACTGAGTCGGCATAAGGTTCTGTGGGCTCCTCTTATGAAAGAATCCCTGATGTTTGTCCTTAAGTATGGAAAATTTATAGAACAACTGCGCAACTATTGGCTTCTAAATAAGGGCCCCCTTCTTCAGAGTGAGCTAATGTAAATATTTTTGAGTCTATTGAGTCAACTGAGGTGGTTCAGTAATAGGGGCTCAAAGCAGGCCCTCGTGAGCATGATAATGAATATGAGGGTCTCTCATAAAAACGGGAATTTTTTTAATAGCAGAGAAATTGTTAACTTTTCAAGAAGGACTCTGATCCTTAGTCAGTTATTGTAGTTACTTATGGGGATTTTGACTCGAATCAAATGGCTCATTTGAGGCACTTGTGAACACATTAATAACTTTAGGGTTCCACGAAACGCAGGCAGTTTTTTCGAGAAGTGAGCGACCGTTGACATATCGAGAAAGATTCCGCTGTGTGGAGACAATTCAATTATGCGAAGCAGAGAAGAAGGTGAGAATCTGCACCCATAGACTGTCAAGCCACAATGTGTCACAGTGCAAAACAACGGAAAACTGACAAAGTTATGTAAAGAAAATATTCACATTGTTATGTCAATGCTTAGGTGAAGACATGGGTAGGACATGTTCAGTGCACAGACACACAAGAGATGTATACTAACTTTCCATGGAACAAGTGACAATATTAAAAGAGGTAGAAGTAAGGTAAAATTGTACCTGTGCTTAACTAATTGAGCACTACGCCATGAAGGCGTACGGGGGAATGGATGTACAGAACCACATTTTCTTGACCTCGGCACTAGTTGGATGTGAGTGGTCAGCTTCACGTCCCGACCGCTTTACCCTCGGGGAAAGAGCCCCCATAACCATTGTGTACGAGGTTCGGTGAATCAAGAGCCGGTCTGGACGACATGGAGAAATTAAAATTCTTCACCGTACCGGGACTGGAACTCCGACCTGTAGGTTGTCCAGCCCGTGGCCAGTCGCTATACCGACTACGTTAGAGAGACAACGTGGGAAAGTGACAAATACTGATATCTGAGAACTAAGTTATGAATATATGAAGAGCGTTGGACCTACATCAACGTGGGACAAAATGGCGAGTTTTTGTTATAGTTTATGAAGCTTCATGCTACCTTTAAAAAGGGAATTTTTGTTTGCAATACTATTAATCAATTAGTTATTATACTCTATATACAATTTGCCGGTCACGGTAGCCGAGCGGTCTAAGGCATGCACTGTCTTCGCTCGCTCGGAAACCGGGATCGTGGGTTGGAATCCCACTCAGAGCATGGATGTTTGTGTGCGTTTTTCTGTGTTTGTCTACAGGTAGAGGCCTTGCGACGAGCTGATCACTCTCCCAAGGAGTCCTACAGATTGTGTAAGATCTAATAAACCGAAGTGAAACGGAGAGTAGGCCTAGGCCCAAACTGGGGCTGTAGCGCCACAGGAAAAAGGAAAAAAGTTATGAATATATGAAGAGGGTTGGACCTACATCAACGTGGGACAAAATGGCGAGTTTTTGTTATAGTTTATGAAGCTTCATGCTACCTTTCAAAAGGGAATTTTTGTTTGCAATACTAATAATCAATTAGTTATTGTACTCTATGTACAATTTAGTCTGCTGGTTAACTTTCTTATTTTAGTTACTCGTTAGAGAGCTACTTTTCGTAATGAGTTGCTTCGTTAATTAGCTGGATTTAGCTACTTAGATATCGACACCCTGTTCCCTAAGAGAAATATTAACTCAAAGATTAACTCTTTTTACTTGCGTTTTGGAGGGGGGTATTCTTTTCGAACCCCAGCTTAGACACAGTTTCCTAACTGGGATTTATTTGCCATTTCCCCTGCTCTTACTTAAAATCCCAGCACGGTAAGCTTCTTAGACAAGGCAATGAAAACCTCCTTTTATGTCATCATTCCTGACCGTTTCCACTGTTCGTGATATAAATTATACGGATAACGCAGTGCCATTAAATGCCGTCAAGTAGAACTGAATACCACACCGACATCTGTGGATTCTGTTTGGTTGATATTTAGAAAATGAAATCGGTATGAACGACGTGAATTTCATGCGTTGGGGGAAAAGTTAAGCGTAGGTTTTCTGTGATGAGAAAAAGCTGTTTGTTGTTAAGTTGGTTGAGAGACATCTGTACGCTTGCGAGACCTCTAACACTTAGAGATGTATGTTATACGTTATTCATGATGCGTTCAGTTTCAATCATCAGAAACCTTCCAAGTAAGGACGTCGATCCATTCCCTTTGACATGTATTTCAGTTCAAAAAATATCGTTCTGTGTAAGATAAATTGCGCTCAGGATGTTTCTTTGTGTTCACGACAGCCTTTGCCTTGAATTCCTGAAACTAATGCTGCAGTAGCAGTTAATATAAAATATTAACTGAGAACAAGACGTCTGCCGATTACCGTCTTTGGGTTTAGTTAATGAGAGAAGGGATGGTTTCACAGGATGTTTTTAGCCTCGTACCTACAGATTCTTGGTTGAGATCGCCTCCACCTGCAGATTCTACATAAAAATGAAGCGGCCATTTTCTTCAAGAGACACTAGAAACTTTATATCTGCTACCGGTCATGATGGTTTCGCTAGGTAGTTAAATGTGGTCTCCACCTCTTATGAAGAAACATATGTTGCAGCCCTTTATAACAAAATCATCAGCACGACAGACAAAGCCCTTAGCCTGTTCAGTTTATAAATACTGAAATTATCTTCCTTCCACAGTTTTTGACTCATCTCCGTAGCATAGTAGTCCCTTCTGCTTACATCTGTAGAACACAGTGACAATTACTGCCTTATTAGGTGTAACATCATATAATACGAAAAAAAAGTTACCGATGTTTTGGAGGAACGTGCTGCCTTCGCCTTCAGGGTATAAGAGTGTACAAGAGCCTTCCCCTGCGATATAACTGTTCTCTTGATGGTGATTTGCTCCCGTCTGGTATATGACTCGATATACATCGGTGAATATTTACCAGACCTCATTACGTCACATCTCTCAAGACAGAGTCACGGTCATTACCTTAAAAAAACTCCGTGACTTTAGTCGGCAGCGAACTATACCAACCGAGCGACCGCCGCTGGTCGGCGAAGTTAGTGCCAACATTAGAGGGTAGAGGGTGTCGTGTGGTCAGTGCAACGAATCCCCACGGCCGTTAATTTCGGTGTTATAGACCGTAGCCACTGTTTCCTTGAAGCAGCTCCTCAATTATCATCACGAGGTTGAGTGGACCGCCGTTCCAGACCCACTATTTCTCAGAAAAATCTGGTAGTACCGGGAATCGAACTCGGACCTTTGGATCTGTAGCCAGGAACGCTGACCACTAGACCACAGAGGCGGTCGATCACCACTTTCAGATTATCAAATTGCACAGAGTTTCAGGACTGAGATTGTGGGGATTGTTTCCAAATTTCCAAAATTTGTCTTTCCTGCGTTTTATTTCTCCAGCGATGTCTCGTATTACTAGTTCTTTTTTCATATCCTCATTACATTTATGACCCAACCCGTCATTCTGTATTCTGCGACCGTTCTGAAGGACTTGTCTCTGTTTGTTTTGTTACTTTTTTCGTTAACGTCCAACTTTCGGAGATGTGTGAGAGTATATCACTCTTTACACTCACTAATACAATCACTCGCGCTTACAACGCCTTCAGATGTTTCCTCTTAAACTGTTACACGTGCACCGCTAATCTCGGTGGACCGCCTTGGCTCTTCGTTCTTCGAAGCTGACCTGACAGCGTTCCCGTCGGATACGAACTGACTAGGTCCTCTGAATTTTTCTTCGCTTATATCCTACCCTCGGACGGGATTGAGGCCACCTTGTCGAAAGGTTCAGTTTCGCTGTTAGCTGGAATGTCCGTTCCCGCGGGAATTCAACAATTCTGCATCTGTTGGGTAGGCAGTTTCCTAGTTAACATGCGTTCTCATTGCCCGTTGAGCAGCGATGAACGTCCTATAGTCCAGCTTTCAGGCAGCACGTCACATTGCTCCCTCCTTAAGGCTGTTCGTCCTAAACAACCTAACGATGATTCCCTTTCTTTCATTAATGCTTTGTGGAATGTAAGTTTACTGTTAAAGCTTCGCTCAATTTCGTGTGGGGAATAGACCCAAATGATTGAGTGGCCTGAAGATGTCTCTGTATACTCTCCATGTAATCTTTCTCCGCAATGCTTATGTCTTGCAGTGGGAGTTATGCTGGGGGTATGGAGCGTGGTGCTAGCTAGTGGAAAGGGACTGATGATAAAGAAGAAAATATCGGGAAATAAAAATGATTAAATTATTGGTAAATATAATATATTTCACATCTAAGAGCTTCGTAAAATCCATAGGCCCGTAGGACGTTCAATATAGTTAGAGTGTCTCAAATACAGGCGGTTATAACGACCAAGATACACAGCCCTTGTGGGCAAGGAATAAATGTACACACATTTTTATTGGAAAATCTTTTCGGAATTAATCTTTTCGGTGATCTATTAATAGAGGCACCTACTCGTAGTGTATTAAAATGCATTCGTATGCAATAAGTTAGAAAAATGTGAATTATTTTATTGTAGTGACTTATTATGGCCTGCTTCTCTACTGACAAAACGAATGTCCAGAAATTTACATGATTATCTAAGGTAAAGTTAAATGTGTCCCTGTGCTTACTGAATTCAGCACCACGCTGTGAAGATGTATGTTGTTGCTCCATCATTTTGCACTTAGCGTTAGATTAATGTGAGTGGAGAACTGCACGCCCATGCCGCTTCATCCTCAGAGAAACAATCCCAGGTACCCATTTTGAGTATATTCGGTGGACGTAGAGCCAGTCTAGACGCTGTGGAGTACAGAAAAATTTCTTACCCCTGCCGGGAACCGAACATTGGCTTTCCAGTCTGTAGCGCTTCGCTGTAATGACTGGGCTATTCTAACGTCTGCTTGTTACAAATACACTATTATCTATTGCGTGGTTAGCTAGCCAAAATTTACACACGTGGCAAGGATGCGAAAATCTCCTGTTCTCTTAGGCTGGGGCCACACTAGCGCACAAAATGCGTCCGTTGTAACGAACGTCATGACGTCCGTTGTAGAAATAAATAAGAGAGGCGAATGCTACGCTTTCTTCTAGCTCCATTGCAGACAAGAAACTACGCACCGCATTCTGTAACTCTGTGTTGTCCTCAGCAACGTCCGTCATAAAGTAACTTCGTTGCAACGGACGTACTTTATGTGCTCGTGTAGACGCGGCCTTATGCATGACAAATTTCGTAACCTAACATAAAGTGTTCATCTAATGTATAGGCTCTTATAAGTATGTGAAAGACACCTAAGTGCTTGGAAGTTTGAAGTCAAGATAGTGGGCTTGTGCTAACCCTTCGAAGAATGGTATTCTTCTGAATAACACTGCAACAATCGGTTCCTCTGCTACACAAACAATACTGTATCCACTATAAAAAGAACTGCTCATTATTCCCTGAGGAGATAATTGCTTTGGTTCTGTCAATTATACGAAGCCAATACGCTCTTCGGGAAAGTGCAGAGTTCCTGACGTTAGAATATTGCCTAAGGTATACAGTGCATGAGATACGCACGTGATAACCACTGTAATTCAAATTGGAAATGCCTTTTGAACTTTATATATACTTGTCTTCTAGGCTTAATTTATTGCTCGTGCCGGTCCCAAGATCTCTCCGAAGCTTCTTCCTCTTCATCTTCTCAGTCTATAATTTCCTGCTGCCGTTGGTCAACGTTTTCGCCAATTTCCTCTAGATGGTGTTTCCATCTCTTCAACCTGCCGAATTATCCCTACCACGTAACTTCTTCCTCTTAGGCAGTACCTCTATATATATTTTGTCAGGTGTCCCGGGTTTATTGACTAATAATAACAGATTTTGCATAGGATGGTTGGATTTATTGTCACTTCTATTACAATTACAATCAATGATAACAGCTCACAAACAATGGCTGCCTAAGACTCGCTCCATTCCTTATTGGACTACGAGTGTCTTCTCTTCTGCGTGACTGACTTGGTTCTGATTTACGAGTCGGTCACTTCTTCAGCTTCCGTTGTCCGCTGGTTAGCACTCCACAGCTGAACGACTGAATGATTGAACCTCGTGAACTGAACTGAACTGAACTGTTGCCTAAACCTCCTCGTGTCGAATCTTATGTTACGACCGAATGTCAGTAGGCCAGTCTGTCTTGGAATAAAGCACCCATCTGGGGCATACGACCGGATTTTTATTACTGTCAGAGAGTTGCGGGTTTGTTGATATGGGGCGCCCTCTCTGACGAGAGGATTGATCTGTCATTTACGATTCCTGCTGGTCTTCCCCAGCTCAGTCTTTCTCAGGTCCGAGTCCCGTGGGACTCGTGACCATATTTTACTGTCTCAGATTCGATACTTCTCTTTTCGTCGACTCCTACGACTCGTAGGGTCACGGTGGAGGTATTCGACCCCGCCTCCACACAGAACTGAGACTTCCATGAACTGAATTAACTTTTTTGTAACTTCTAGGCGAACAGAATATAAATAATAATCTATAGCTATTATTGCGTCTACTCGTTGTCACGGATACGTGTTCTTGGAAATCCGTTGTCTAGCAATGGACTATTCTGCGTCTATTTGTTTCAGCGGGAACGCGTTTACCGAACCGTTGGCCACTTTTTTTTATATGTCCTGATCTCATTATCGAATTCCTTCTTTTTTTGATTAATTTTATTTATAATTTTAATTAAGCATTCCTGCATATTACTCCACAAATGTTCCTGTAAATTACTCCAATTACACAAAGGGCTATCTGGCTTATATTATAAACCTCACCAGTTATTTCTATATAATATTGCTTCCCAAATACTTAAATTTATATATATGTTATATTTCATATTTACTTCACGTAGATTTACATTTTGTTGGAGCTTTGTTCTATTAAATACCTTGGTCTCTTTTTAGAGCTTGACTCCACCCCTTCATATTCAGTTCTCGTAAATCATTCTCATCATCTTCGAACCATCTCAGTCAGGGTGTTTTCACTTTCATTGTACATTTTCGCTTATTTTAGAAAAATTTTTAGACATTATTTTTCAATCCATTCTTATGGCATGAACCCACTCCAAAGGAAAGAAAATTTGCAGGACACCTTATTAATTATCTGATTGAAATTTACTTGTTAATGTCGCCAGTCAACTGTGCAAGGACCACTTTTGTCTTCCAAACTTCAATGTCAATATTTGCTGACACATTATAATCGATTTTTAAATTTTCTGGCAGTAAACGTTGGAATTCCGAAAGCAGAAGGGCGTAACCTTAATGCTCCTGAGGGTGTAACTGCGGTGACTGCACTTCATACATTCCGAACTGATGCGACCATGCAGAACACGCCATGTGTCTTTGTAACAACTTTCTCGACCCTGCAGATATGATCAGCTTGCACCGCAAGTAGTGCGGCTGCTGGCAGTGCGCAGAATCCTGGGACTCCAGACTGCAGTACAGACCAGTGCTTAAGGATGGAATGTGAGTCGCAGATTTGGAAATCAGAGAATGGAGCATTTACAGCAGACCTGAACGCAGCGCCAAGAAATCGGACATCTCAGTTCAGTTGGTAGAACTCCTGCTGCAGATTGGGAAGGTCTCTGACCAGAGACTGGATGTCCTGACAGGGTTTTCGTGATTTTCGTCACTTCCTTCAGACAAATTCATTCATCAGTAATCTGTAAGACGACAGGCCCACAGTCTCTTCCAAAACAGTTCCTCCACTTAATGAGATCTACAGCTTTCTCATTCAAATAAAAATATCCTCTTCTGTCCCCAAGGTCATCCAGCATCTTCTTACGTCTTCTTTCTCGTCTTCTGGATCTCGCATACATGGTATCTCTGTTTTTGGACAGAGACTATCCAGGAAAAGTGATAATGTGGTAGTTTCTCCATTTGCTTTCCACATCGCAGTACAACAGCCGTTCAAACCACTTTGGTCACGCCTGTTGCTATACGAACTTGAACCATCTCGAGCATCATTTCCTCTGTGCTTCAAGTCGCTGCTGATGAAGCTGCTTCCGGCATCAGTTTTTGGTTTTTGATGTCTCTCTTTGTCTGATGCTTACCCTTTGACCTGTCCAGCAAGGGAGGCCCTGTCAGTACCTACGCTACCGCTGGTATAGCTCTCAAGGTCCTTGGCATACTCAAACCCCCTCCCCACGATAAGGTGGAGACACCAATGAGGGGGTGTGAATTATGTAGTATAATATATAAAACAGACGGGTTACAATTGAATATTTGTGCGTGTTATTAATGGGAAATGTCTCTAAGCGTCGGCCTAGACGTGTCGTTTTATGACATTCAGGACTGAAAAGGAACAAGGAGAGAGCAGGGAAAAATAATAACGCGAAATTACGACATTTCCCATGTAATTTTCAACTGGTGATTCACTAGATTCTATGTAGTTGTTTATGCACAAAAATCTTGAGACAGACGAAAATGCATACAGTATTACTAAGAAATATCGACACAATGAACCAACTGGAATATATAGACACAGATAATATTAAAATGGAAATAAGAAGGGAGGTTGTGGGGTATATTAATTTTTCTTGGGATAGGGAAAACATCGGGCTGGTGATGAAGCAGGGTGATTTCTGAAGAGTGGAAAGATGAATAGCCTCTAAATCAGTGTTTCTCAACCGGCGGGCCGCTGCCTCGCAGGTGTTGAAAACCACTGCTCTAAAGTACGATTTTCTTGCATTCAGTTGGTCAGTTAAGTGGGCCGTTTGATATCCATTCCCTGTGCCGTGTGATTCCCAAACGAACCTACGAGTTTGTCAGTGACGTTACGATTGCCCGTGACCGAAATGCGAACTATTGTCTGACTTGCGGTATATACAGCAAAATAATATACGTACTGGCATGCGAGTAGCCGACTGCTATTCACAAAACACGTCGTCGTATCCAAGGTAGAGCAATCTGTTTCTCGATGCACTGATGTCTGTAAATGCCAGACAAATCTGACGGTCAAACAAGACCCTGTCAAGAGGTTCGCGATCAGTAATGGGTCAATCTATTTTCTGTGTGTATGAACCTACTCCATAAGGGCTGGAACACACACACAGAGCAACATCGGTCATACGACGTCCGTACGGTTCATGTCGCATCAAGTAGTAGAATATAAAGTGTAGTCTTAGATTTCATACGTGACGACATACATCTACCGTACGACATTCGGAGAGCAACGAAATGTATTTAATCGCTCTAGTGTGAAAAGGAGGTCGTATGGCAAGAAAATCGTACGACTATTTTTCCGTAAGACCGATGTCTCTGTGTGTGTTCCAGCCTTTACGGTGATCAGTGGCGTAGTCAAGCACCCTGCCTGTGGCCGTTCAGATAATATGAAAGAGGGATTTGTTCGTGCTGTTTCATAATGCGGAAAGCAATTAAATGTATTAAGTAAGTAAAGTAAATTTATCCCTGTAACTGGCCGTGAAGGCCCATAGCGTATATATATTAGTTTTTACTTTATAATTCTGATATCCACATTTTTGTCTCTGGACACCTCCTTTCCTACAGATTTTTTTTTCTTATTTATTTATTAAGCAATCAGAATTTACGATTCTATAAGTTAGTTTGCTGGCGTAAGAGCTGTGATGCTCTTTAGTGACGTGGTGAGTCCCTTCCCCAGTGGGAGGTTCCTCATTAGTTTTCTTTTAGGTCAGCTGGCCAGTGCCTTCGGAGTCTTCGATTGTGCTGCGGTTCGACGAGTGGCTGTATATGTCGTCTGGGTGATTTGCCAGTTTGTTGTGGTGTGTGGTACTTTTTTCTCTGATGACGTCCTTGATGTATGGTATATTTAGGTCTGTATGTAACGTTTGGTTGTTTACATACCAGGATGAATTTGTTATAATTCGAAGTACTTTTGTCTGGCTTCTCTGGATTATTGATATATTTGATTTGCTGGCACAACCCCAGAGCTCAATTTTCCTAAAGATAAACATAAACCTTTGAATGTACCTCCTCTTAACTGCCTTAGCTTCCAAGGTCCTGCTTTCATCCACACTACATTCTTTCTTTCGTTTCTAGTTCATAATTCAGTGCATTGATCCTTGTCTTAGTTATGTTTCATTTCTTTCTAGGAAAGTAGTGAAATCTTCTCGCCCATTATCGATGTAATTTTTTCCCCCATATCGTTGCATTATCCTAATTTTATGGGGTTATATCTATGCGTATTCTGCCAAATGTATGCCAAAACTATGTCCCTCATCTCCTCTTTCATTTCTTTGCCCAGCTTTCGGATGTTCTCCCCCCCCCTCCCTTTCACAACATCGTTTACCGAATCATGAATGCCCATACGTACAATTAATTGCGGATATTTTTCGGCCTTCCAAATCATTTTCCCCTTCAACTGTGTGTTCCTATCTCCACTTCCGCCGCACCATAAGCTGCTCATGTTGGCAATCCTGCCAGTATCCTCCCATGTTTCATGTAGCGTCCTGACAGTCCAAACCTGTTAAGGCTCGCCCATATTACTCGTGCTCGTGCTCGTGCTCGTGTGACTCACTATGCTCGCGAGTAATGTGGACGTTGTGACAAGTCACGAGTCAAGCAAATTTTAATTTTTTAATTTAAGAACTATAGCCTATATACACTACAAGTAAATATATGGATCCTCACGCGCCGAAACCTGGCGAGTAACTGAAGTAGTGTGGATGATGTACGAGCACGAGTAATGTCGACACGCCTTTACACTCCTCCGTGGACGCTAGTGTCCTCTTTAGCCATTTCTGAAGGGTGACTACTTTATTGGCAAGACCGATTTATTAGAGAATTATGAGTTGTTTTTCGTATCTATACAGAAAACAATTGCCTTATTGTTGTTTACATTCAGTTTGAATGATCGGAAGGGCGCAAGATCACCACCGGAGGCGAGTCTGAATTTTTCCGAAGATGTGAATTTTGTTTTGTTTACGTGTATAGCTGTCATAAAATGTCTTCAGAAGGGCGTAGCTGAACCCTAAACTAAAGAATATAACCGCTGTTACATGGGGGGGTCCGAGTTCTGAATCTTGGGAACAGCTGTATTCTCAAAAGTCGGTATGTGATTGCTTTGTGCTGATTGCATGATACATACAGTCAGCCAATCAGAGATGAATTCTTGTCTGAGAGAGAGGCTGGCATTTCGAATCCTTCTTGGGGAAGAAGCGACGCTCCCGCAGGATGCTTCTCTTGGGGACTTGGCGTCTTGAAATAATCTGAGTCAGACGTCATTGGGCTGCACTCCTCGTGTTTTTCTAATTTCGTCAGTCCTTCATTTTGGATCTTTTATTTTGATAATATTAAAGGGCCATAGTACTCCTTATTTGCGAAGGAAATTACGAAGTTTCGCTTTCGAATTAATGAAGAGTTTACGATTAACAGTGCAAGTTGCTGTTGCGTCATTGATTTGGAGCAGTGGACTGGCTTCAAGGGTACAGTTTCCGGTTGCCTCAGTTATTACCATGACATGAACTTGAGAGGAGTTAAATAGTCCGCCGAAGCCCACGGAGAAGTCCGAAGATAGGAAGGGGACGGTTACCATCCTTAGTTCTACACCGTACGTAATCCTGTATTTAAATAATATTTGGTATGTATTTTCTAGCGTGTGAACTTTTATATTAGGGGTTCTAGTCAACATTTATCAGTAAATGTGAATGCCTGACCATTTTTCTCTTTAATAATGCATCTTGCTTGCTGCTGCCTCTAATATTTTCAAAGCTATACCTAAATCATTATATTTGCCTGTTATTTATATATTTTGACCGCACTTATTCCATTTCGTGTTTCGGTACATTTTGTTAATTCAACTGAGATTTCAACTCTCTTACGATCTTCCCATTTCAACCCACAAAGCTTCTCTAGGAAGTGAAACAAATGCTTCTTCGAAATTTACGAAACATCAATACACCCTTCGGCATTTTTCTTTAATATTTGTCAACTGTTGTTTTTAGAAAGGTTGTCCGTGGTTCTTTTCCTCTGAAATACTGTCTTGCCTGGAATATTGATATTATATCATAATAGAACCGTCAGTACCATAGCAGAAAAAATAAGAAATTTCGCAAGCGAAGAGACAGTAGCACGTAGTTTAGAAAATAGACACAAAAGTATGTAAATAGTGATCACATTTATGGATATTAGAGAGTGGAAGGAAGGGGGAGAGGCATGGAAATATGACGGACAAATAAAGCAGACGGGAAAAGAATGGGGGAGAAAAGGTTAAAGTAGATAGAAGCGAGCCGGTCACGGTAGCCGAACGGTCTAAGGCGTGCACTGTTTTCGCTCGCTCGGAAGCCAGGATCGTGGGTTCGAATCCCACTCAGGGCATGGATGTTTGTGTGTGTTTTTCAGTGTTTATGTACAGGTAGAGGCCTTGCGACGAGCTGATCACCCGCCCAAGGAGTCCTACCTTATGTCTTAAGATCTAGAAAAACCGAAGTGAACGGAGAAGTTCATGGAGGTAGGCCTAGGCCCACTAGGGGCTGTAGTGCCAAGGAAAAAAAAAGATAGAAGCGAAGAGACTCATAACAAACCTGGTGTTCAATTTTTCGCAAGTATTTTCTGTTATGTGTATTTGAGCGCCATGTTATGTTTTGTCAGTCAGTATAAGCGTATGTTTATATATATACATATGCCAACATATTATGTATAAATACATGTAAGTTGCACTGGTTACTTTATGAGGATAAACAAGACAGGATGCTGTGAAGCACTTTGAATCCGGTTAGGTGTTGACATTTATTCTTTCTCTTAGAGAAATCTGCTTGAACGCAGGCGTGGCAGTTGCTACCAGCATCTTCATTAATAACAGCGCGTCAAGTGATAACCCTGCAACAGCACTTGAAACCTACGCAAAATGTTCATTAGACCGTTAAGTGATCACGTATCGATTTACCGTACATGCAATGTTTGCAGCTGGTTCTTTGTTGTGTGTACAGAGTGAATGGTAGCAAAACAATTGGCTATAATTTGACCCATCCTTTGAAGTGCAGTGGTAAATATATACACAACCTCTTTTAAAACTGCTCGTATATTTCCTTTGTTTAGCATGATACCCTAAGTTATAAGCCGTTATTCCCCTTAACAGAATTAACCGACTGGTTTCTTAATTGTGCATCAGTGGAGTCTTTGGGCCGTAGAAACCGAAATTTTAAATATTGCTTAGATTAATTTCAGGTTTTAAAGGGTTAAGATATCTCTCTCTCTCTTTCAAACGCACGCACACACACACACACACACACAGGCAAGACACGCATGCACGCACACACACAGAGTCTCCGAGTGCAATCTCTCTGTTTTTCGAGATATTTTTAATCCTGAGAATTACTCTCACGAATAGAATTATTTTCTAACTTTCTGGGGACTGGATTTACCGGCTGTTTTAACGCCTATCATCAGAGTGCAACACACTGTAAATAAAAAGAAGGCAAATATGGCACAATAATATTTATGCGCTCTCACAGCGCTACCGATTTATTTCTCTCTAATTTTAACTCATGGACCAACTACAGAATAGCCCAAAGCAGTTTCGTGAAATTTGATACTGGGATGTTCTACTAATATCTGGCGATATATTCAAATTTTTGGGTAAAAATAGCGGACAGTTCACATGACAGACACATGCAGTTCTGTGATCATTTCTTTATTTTTCTATCACAGCGAAAATTTCGTCTACAAATTGTTATGAACAAAACTGAACGCAGGTTATATATGTATATATACACGTATTTACTTCCGTAAGACACAAAATTTCGAGAAAATAAAAGGAAAGTGACGTTATGCATAAATTTCAGAAGAACATACAAGCCTATTCAAGAATCAACAATGGTTACCTGAACACACTGAAAGATTTCCAGAAGTCTCACTCTTCATTCAATTTCCAGGTATTTCTTGGGATTTCTTTAAGCCACAACTGATTCTTTGTTCATCCTTCCGAGTGTATCATTTAAAACTGGCTCTCATTGGACGTCACACGAGCTATACAGTTGCAAATTACAGCTGGGCGAATTAATACACTTGAAATATACCTTTAAGCTACCAATGAGTTTCAGCTTAAATGCTTCACCATACAATCATTCTGCACGTCTGTTAGGCTTATTTACGGCAAACTTGAGGACTTCACAGTAAAAGTATACGTAGATATAGTGTCGAGAATCATGCGGTGGCGTAGTTGGTTGAGGCACTATGCTAGAGCCGGAAAGTCGCTGGTTTGAGTCCCGAAGAGGTCATTAGATTTTTTTTTAACTTTATCTAATCCTTCTAGCCGCAGTATGGCCCTGGGGTGGACTCAGCATCAAACAGAAATGAGTATAAAGAATCTTCCTAAGGGGTAAAACCGGCCAGAATATTTTGCTGACAACCTTACAATCTTTTGTGAGCCGATTTTCTAGAAGATATGGCAGCCTCAACCTCTGACAACCTTTTGGGCCTTCACGGCCTGTTACAGGGATACCTTTAGATACAATATCGAATAATAGGATGATCATGATAAAGATGAGGAAGTAATCCGTTGCAAAATATACATGTCAGTGCACCTGTATATTCTGGGAAGAACCACGAAAACGTGAATTAAGGTAGTTGAAGTCCCGGACGAAATTCGAAACGGACAACTTCCGAATAGTTTCTGATAATACTATCTGTAAATGTGAGTGCTGGAGTATTGACCAACACTATACGCTCACTTG
The DNA here is from genome assembly GCF_002891405.2 of Cryptotermes secundus. Lineage (NCBI taxonomy): Eukaryota > Metazoa > Arthropoda > Insecta > Blattodea > Kalotermitidae > Cryptotermes > Cryptotermes secundus. The sequence goes on from NW_019745079.1 coordinate 355,629, forward strand.
CTTGACTTGGAGCCACGAATCGAGAAGTCTTCCTAAGTGGGTCTCGTCTTAAGTAAGCTGTAGCCACTCAGATCTGTGTGACGGCTGTGCTGAAAGTTATTTCCAGCAATGCTTCGGGACCCGGCAGATACCTCGAATGATGCTGTGACGTCAGAAGGAGGACGCGTGGAAGTGGATCATACTCGCAGGAGGCGAACGAAAAAAAATATGTTTTATACGGATTTTATCCTGTAAATTTATTGTCGGATTTAATATTCTCTGAGGGCTCAGCACCAGCTACTCCATCACCAGAACTTGCTGCCACACTGAGCCTTTCAGATGACATTTGGACATAACCCAGCAACATTGTCAAGTCTGAAGTTCAGCTGTGTAATACTATCACGTACGTAGGGGTGTAATTATTAGACGGGGTATGGATTGGATGATTGGATTTTTGACACCTTATACAGATCACTCGGAAGCACAGGCAATTACAGTGTTACCGCTGATCAACACACATTTTATAATTAAACCATTACACACAAGCTATGGTTTTCAGTCGGTTACACACTCAACTAGTCGTTTCCTGGTAACGCAATTTATCACAGGAACTACAACAGTCTCACTGAATTATAGACTCCAAAATCACTGCGATATAGCACAGATAAATATTTCTGTTCATATCATAAGTTCTTTCTTGTTACTTCTTCTCAATCATCTTCGGCTTCCATCTCAAGAGACTCCCTTAGTTCTATTTCTGCCAGTCTTCAAGCCTCGTTATGTAGCCTCGGGGCGATCTCAACAGAAAACACCTTTCCCAACAATTCCTCTTTTATAATAGAAATGTGTTTACCTCACCGTTGTAGAGAAACGGCAGTTCTATTGTTGCATGCGTGTTCCTTTCAGCAGGAACCTTTTTACCGAACCTTTGCCTAAAAATGAACATCTACTGCGGCTCTAATTTTCCATCTTTCAGACGTCACGTCATAACACTTAAAATTTGAATTCGTACCTAGCAGAAAACACAGAGTATATACTGCAGAAATATTAACATATATATATTGCTCTCGAGACAAAAGACTTCTGCTTCCCTTGAGATTCCTAAGAAATAAGTAAATTTATTTTCTAGGTAAGCTGCTTATTTCTTGAATATTAAGAAGGGCAGTATTTAAATTAGCCACTTGCTTTTAAATATTACGGGGTGTAGTAACTATGTATAACACCTGTTATAACGTTCTGAAAATTCTATTTTATCCTAAATTATATGGGTTCCTTTATTCTTAGAAGAGACTAGTCTTTTGTAGATAATTAAATAACCGATCTTCGTATCGATGTGTTTTATTGTTGGTATGAACCGAATTCTTAGACTGTATTTAGGCCTGGTGCGTGCTTTAAAGGGATAACGAATGCAGAGTAATCTACTTTCATCATCAATCACACTAAAGCCTTGTTACAAATTGATCATTATTAATTAAACAGGCCTAGGAAGTTCCACCGTTCTTTAACACAATTAAACCCCTCCACCATCACAAGAAACCTTAGGCACCGGGGTGATTAATACAGAAAGGTCTTAGCTTAGCACTGTTTGTGGTATCTATCAAGGCCTCATTACAGTGTCTTCAAGACAGTGACTAAGTACTACCACTATAAGTCTTGTTACCTTTATTTTCTTTCTTTATTTCAGGGTCTCACAAATTCAGCAAATATAGAATTCAAAAGGAGACAGTATAGGTTGATTTGCTTAGAGGTGTGGAGTCCAACTGGGTCCACTCGGCATGGCGGCCACTGATTGGCCTATTGTAGCCTGCTCCGGGTGGTTATGATGATGGAGAATTTAGTGGAATTAAGATTGGCAGGGGAAACCGAAGTACTCGGAGAAAACCCGCCCCAGCGCCACTTTGTCCATCACAAATCCAACTTGACCAGACCCGGGATCGAACCTGGGCCGTCGCGGTGTGAACCTCCGACTAACCGCTTGAGCTATGGCGCGGCCAAATTAGAGATTTGTGATTCAACAGGCGGCAGGTTTGAATTAATCATTACGTATTACCTTTTTATTTGCTTAATTCCATATTCAAATGCTTAATTGATATGCAATTAAACAAGTTCTCAGGGTTGAATCATTTGGCTGAGGTATGGAAATGAAAATATGGCCTTCACTGTGACGGGCAGAGTAAATAGGAAGTTTCCATTATGATTTGTTATTAACACCATTCATATAATTTTCATAGATTAAAAATTTGTCATCTTTCTTGTTTCTGTATAATTTATATGCTAAGACGGTTTGAAATGAGAGCACGCCGTAAGAAAACCGGTGACTGGCATTTGTTTTATATATCATAAAGGTGTAGCACTCCCGTCTCGCTTCCTGTTTTCTAACATACAAGGGTTGAAGGTATTGTGAAATGTAAGTAACTCGTCCCGCTCAATATATACAATAGCCAACGGCTGTTAAAGCAATTGAAAGTGTCGCGGTGGACGTTTGTTTGGAATTAGAATTCCAGTTGCTACTTCATTTAATTTTTGTACGAGTCGTAACCTCAGTATTTCTGTCTTCGTTTAAAGATTTAGCTACTGTATGTTATGGTATTGACCGCCTCTGTGGCCTAGTGATCAGAGTTCCTGACTACAGATCCAGAGACCCGGGTTCGATTCACTGCGCTACCACATTTCCTAAAAAGTAGTGGTTCTAGAACAGGGTCCACTCAGCCTTTTGAGGATAACTGAGGAGCTATTTCAAGGAAATAATAGCGGCTCCGGTCTAGAAAACCGAAATTATCGACCGTGGGAATTCGTTGCGCTGACCACGTGACACCCTCTATACGCTAAAATTGGCACTAACTTCAAAGACAAGCGGCGGTCGCTCGGTCGGTATAGTTCGCTTGTGAATTTAAACCACGGAGTTTTCATATTATGATATTGACGAGGAAGGCAAACATATCCATGGTAAAGAACGATACTTCCGCTTTGCGTATTTTATTTTAATTTTATATTGAACCCTAGCTCACTCACTCACTCATGGAATCGAACCCTTCTTGAGAAGCTGCCAGTTGTGCAAGTACTCGAAAACTTCCCAGCATTTTATGGAACCCAAAGGTTTATTACCATGTTCACAAAAGCCCTCCACTGGTCCATATTCTGAGCCAGATCAATCCAATCTACACTATCCCATCCTATCTCTCTAAGATCATATTTAATGTTGTCCACCCACTTATGTCTTGGTCTTCCCAGTGGTCTCCCCTACCCTCCGGCTTTCCAACCAATATCCTATATACATACGTCTTTGCCTCTTTCGTGCTACATGACCTGCCCATCTCATCCTCCATGAATTGGTCATTCTAATTATACTTGGAGAAGAGTACAAGTTATTAATCTCCTCATTGTGCAGTTTTCTCCAACCTCCTGTCACTTCATCTCTTTTCGGTCCAAATATTCTTCTCAACACCCTGTTCTCAAACACCCTCAGTCTATGTTCCTCTCTTGATGGCAGAGACCTAGTTATTGAACCTTGGCATTGCAATTATTTTTATAATACATGCCATAATGCCACAGACTGCACACGTAATTATGCATATCCTTAGGTTAAATGACAATCGCGTAGACTAAATATAACCCATTTCTTTGTAATAAAATGCCAATGGTACGAAAAAGTAATATATAATAATGACTTGTGTTTATTACCGTGGAGTATTTAATGTATGCCATAACCGAGTTTAGTAGGGTACAAAAATGAATAGGACCGACACGTGTTGTCACAATAAATTACTGGCTAGTTACAGACTCAGCACGATTATAACAAATAAATAAAAATAACCTATATAACTTAATTACATTTAAATACATAATACGTAATCTTCTGAAAATATTCATATATTTACAAACTGCCTTAGAATCAGAATACTTGTATCCTTCCCCAAACATAATTAAAATGATCAAGTCAAGGAGAATGGGGTGTGAAGGTATATATATAGGATATTGGTTGGAAAGCTGGAAGGAAAGAGACCACTGGGAAAACCAAAACGTAAGTTGGTGAACAATATTAAACTGGATCTTAGAGAGATAGAATTTGTCGGTATGGATTAGATTGATCTGACTCAGTATAGGGACCAGTGGAGGGCTCTTGTGAACACGGTAATGAACCTTCGGGTTCCATAAAATGTTCGGAAGTTCTTGAGTGGCTGAACAACTGACGGCTTCTCAAGAAGGGCTCAGCTCCATGAGCGAGTGATCAGAACCACAGCTGAGTCTATTTAACAGAGAGTAACTGGGGGAGCTTAAGAACATGGAAAGGTTGCGCATGTTCCGAGCGGGAACATACAGATACAGGCTGTTTATAAAGCAGAAGGACAAAATTTAGCGCCATTGTAAAGTACACTATAATTTGGAAACCTATTTCTGTATTTCGTTGTGGTTACTTGTGTTTAACAACTCTAGGTTATTAAAGTGTCGCACATGTCATTTTCGTGATCAACCATCTGCAAAAGGAGTACTGTGTTTCCGCGCTAAAATATCCTGTCATTCAAATTTACACAAAATCGTAGTAAATGTCATACCATTTTTAGCTACACCAACATGACCTAATTATTTTAAAATGAGAGAAAATGAAAATATGTCATGCCATAATCCGTCGTAAACTCGCTTCCTGACCATGAATACTATAGAATACATGAAGGCTACCTTATTGTCGCTGGAGTGCCAATGTTATTCTTATGAAGGTTAGAGGAAAGAAGAAATTGATTTGAATTAGAAGCCATTCATGTAAGAACAAAATGAACAACTTTCCCGGTTTTGTGTCTCAAATTGGTACCTTTTTATGTTTACTTCTCTCTCTCTCTCTCTCTCTGACGCATATCTGCGAACTTGACATTTCAGCCGCTATGCAGTCAACTGAATATATCAAATAGCTCGTTCCCGTAATTCCCGTACAGTACATGTATCCATGTTGCATGCAAAATCCTTGATTACAAACATGAAAGTTATGACGTAGGCTGCCATGTCACTATTTAATTGCAATTCAGCTATAACTCACGGGGGCAATATATAAATTATGGTACTATAAATTAAAATAAAAAGTCCTTGCTTGTCCATGATGTCATAGAAACGGAACATGGCGGTTGAGGGTTTGATATATAGCAACATGTGTTAGAAGTGAGTAGCCATACGCATGCGCTATGGGAATTTATAAACAATGTCTGTGGATCATAACGAGAATATTTTGCAATTAGTATTCTGTGTTTCCAGTCATACTTGAGACATTAATGTAATTCATTAACTTCGTTGCTTTGAACGAGACAACTTGTGTGACATACCGTGGGAATGTGAGAAGCAGACAGACTCTATGCTCCATATCATAAACAGGATTTGCTCTTCAGTGAAGCGCACTGCAACTGTTTGCTGCTTTACTGTGCAATTAACCCCTTGAAGCATAATGATTACTATAAATACCACCTGCTCTAAGATGAAAATGATCTGCAGTTTGCACAGATTGTGTGTATGTGTGTGTCTTGTGATTACCAAACGGCACTTTGTTCTGCGCAATTCAGATGTAATGTATATCTTATGTGAGACAGAAAACGAATTCCTAGATATTATTTGGATGGATTTCAGACTTTATATCTCTAAATTAATGTATGATTCTAAAAGTTGCATAGTTTAATGATAAATGTTTTCTTACAAATTTTAAGGATTTTGTAGGATCTGAGTTTCTCATGGAGGATGTGGTGAAGAGTTCTTTTTTTTTCTGATATATAACGCTGCTTAATCCATTGAAAGTCAGTAGACGTTACGGAGAAACATGTCGCTTCCATCTTCATTGTAAATGGATAAGTGAAGCAAGAAACCAGCATGAAGTAGGTAATAAGAAAAATTATGCTTGCTATAGGCGTTAAAAGAAATTTTCTTAAAATTTTGAGACACTTGTGTAAGAAACGGGGTTCCGTGGGAATTAGTAATAATTTACAAAAACCATAATATGAGTTGCACGCTTATATGACCAATCATGAAACATGATTGCATAGTAATGGAATTTATACATCAGGGTTGGAGTGCCTTAAAAGCCCTCGGTGAAAAGGACAGACTCTGTTTTCATATAACTAAGGACCTCTACCTTTGAAGTATGAAATATATTATTCACATGGAATCTGATAATTTTTGTAAGTTCTGAACATATCACTGCTGGTGAATTTGATAACATTTTCTTGGGGTGTCAGCCGTGTTAGTTGACTAAAAGTTTCGGAACTTTCGGGTACCACCTTTAGCCCCATCATCAAGGAATAATATCGACATTAGATTCTGAAGATGGGGATGAAAATATCACCGAAACGCCGGTAATTTTTAATCAACTAACGTGGCTGTTAGCCCAAGAAATTTTCATCAGTTGATAACAGTCACACCGAGCATTGAGGTCAAGTGAGTATCACCCACGCTTCTCATACTGGAAGCTCCATTTTCAAATTGGAGCCAGGAGACCAGTATGTACTGACAGATTTTTCATAGTTTTCCTTAGTCCATGCAGACGGATCACAGAATATTGTCTTGAATTAGGACATATCCATTTCATTTCATTATTTACTAATCAACCTACCACTCGAAACTGCACGTACAGTCTGAACTACCGACAGTGTCTTTAAATGTATCACAAATAAAAGTCGTGATAACGGTTATGAGTCGGCCGAGAAGGCCTTCGGGTAACTCGAAGGGGTGTGGCTGATAGATTACGGCCATAGTCTGCTCTGTGTAACAAGAGATGTACAAGCAGATTAAAAGCAATGGAGATGAAATCTCTGCTGTATTAAGCAATGGACAAGGAGAGATAAAATCTGAAACCAGGTCATTAGGAAAGAACACAGTGCAGAAACACAATGAAAGTAGTAAGGAACAGGAGTGATTATTGGATATCTGAGGTCGGAAAGGATCTGTATATGGCCCAACCACCAGGGAGTTAGGTGGGGAGAGTCACTGTACTTACAGGGCCTCGGTAACAGACAGCAGTGTTGGGTTCAGAGAGTCCCTGGCGCTGTACCTCTCTGCGCCACCTTACCGTCCTCCCCGACGGCGGCAGAGATCCACTGGATGACTCGGCGTCACATCTGAGAGACAATATTCTGCATAGGGTACGCAGTGAGAACATCGCACCTCTTAGAATCTTACATCTAGACTTGTATGAATCAAGACGATTTAATAAACCTTTCATGTATCTATGAAATGAAGCCTGGTGTACTTCAAATGATCAGAGTGTTGGTATTCAGCGGAATGTATGTTTTCACGAAATTTCTGATTGACAATCAACAGAAGAAGTTACACTCTCAAGAAGCTTACTGATGTCATAAAATGCTTTAAGCCAAAGTAACGTTTTGGGCCATTTTCTTTTCCTTATGTTTTCCATTTTTCGTAGGTTCTCCACTTTCATACTCAGTTCCTGTTCCTTCCTTTACTTTTAGTTGTTTACTTTCTTGGAGTGGGTTGAGACTGGGTCCACTTGGTAGTTAGTTAGTTATTTGAGAGGGTGGGTTTCCCCATGCACTTAGACCAGTATTGGTCCATTGTGCTTCCCTCAATGGTATTCTACCAGTCTCTATACCCTACAGGTACTGGTGCGTACCATCAGTCCCGACCGAGCCAGCGAGTACGGCCTCTACTGGTTCAGCGGTATCTCAATGCTTCCCCCATCTACCAGAGGCGTTAGAGACTACTGTTGAGCGGGAAATGTCCTTGTCCCCTTGGGACATGAGGTTCTTTTACGTGCCGTAAAGCTACGACACGGGACCCACGGCTTAAAGTTCCTCCCGGAGGACTTGTTCCCTGAATTTTTCCACCCTTAAAAATTCCACGACCTCCGCCGGGTTTGAACCCGCGTACCTTGAGTCACGAGGTGGGAACGTTACCCTTAGACTACGGAGGCCGCTTACTGTGGCCACTAACTGGCCTATTGTACCAGCCACTGATGATAGACGATGAGTGTGGAGCTGTCAGTGGAATGAGAATATGGCAGAGAAAGCCGAAATACTCGGAGAAAACCTGCCCCAATGCCATGTTGTGCACCACAAATCCCATATGACCTGACGTTGGCTCGAAACCGGGCCACCGCGATGGAAAGACAGCGACAAACGGCCTGAGCTATGACACGTCTTCCGTCTCATCTTAATATTTTCTTCCGTCATTTTCAACATTCTTTTAATAACAATATTTCTCCTGCCTCTTCGACACTTTCCACAGCAAAGCGAAAACTGAAGTGTCTGGAGCGGAGTTTGAACATATGATCACAGAGTGCGTAAAAGTTCAACAACTTGTAACCGTTCGCCACAGATATCGGTCATTTATATTTGTTCCCTTATTTTTTTGCTGCTTTCTCTATCATCATCATCATCATCATCATCATCATCATCATCATCAGTAATCTGTCAAGACGACAGGTCCACAGTCTCTTTCAAAACAATTCCTCCACTTAATGCGATCTAGAGCTTTCTCCTTCAAATGACAGTATCCTCTTCTGTCCCCAAGGTCATCCAGCATCTTCTTACGTCTTCTTCCTCGTCTTCTTGTCACTTCTATCCGCCCCTCTATCTTTCCTTCAATAACTTCTTTTAGAAGGCAGTTTCTGCGTAAAACATGACCAATCCAATTAGCCTTCCGTTTTCTTATTTCGTGTAGGATATTCCTCTGCTCACTGACTCTAATTAACACTTCTTCATTTCTCACATAATCGGTCCAACTGATCTTCTCCATCCTTCTCCAACACCACATTTCGAAACTTTCCAGTTGTTTTTGATCTACTACCCTAAGTGTCCATGTTTCAGCCCCATACAGAGCTATGCTCCAAATGTAGCATTTCTCTAGTTTTTTCCTCAAATTTAAGTCCAGGAGTATGTTTGAGGATAATATTAAGAAGAACCTCCAGTATTTATTTTGTGGGGGCAGGAAGCGTATTGAAAGAATTCAGCTCTGTCCAGTGGCTTTGGAGTATTGCGGCATTAAGACTACAGATTTCGGTGTCAGAGAGGCAGAACGATGTACGAGTAAGTGTGTCTGTAACACTCCTGCCTCATAATTAGGGGTTCCAGGTTCAGATCTCGGGTAGGAAATCGACTATGCCGACTAAACTGCTTTCTTCAGTTCCTCAGAGGAAATGCCAAACACAGTATCTGAAATTAGGCTATAATCACTTCCTTCCATATTTTTTGGAATTTGATTTGAGACCGTTTAGTCTCGTAGTTCCTTCTGACGTTTCGAAGGGCACGCTACCTTTCTCTATCAGGGAAATTACACAGCGTCGGGTACCAGAAGAGAGTAATCTTCTTAATCACAGCTGTGAGGGATTTAAAGCTGTCAGATCAATCAATTGTTACTGAGAAAGAATTAGTCACCTATTCAGTCAGTCGGTCAGTAAACAGATCAATCAAACAGTCTGAATGTCAGTCAGTCGAACAGTGAGTTACTCAGTAATTCAGTTAGTTGGTTGGTTGGCTGGTTACTTAATTGGTTTAAGTCTGAAGTACGGCAAGATGCAAGGTTGGTCTAATACACATATAGAACTTAAATGAAGATTTTTAGACAAATGTGGAAAGAGGAAATGAAAGAAACAGATACAAAGTTCTCTGAACGCAGCGAGAATATTGATACCGATGCAAATGAGTAAACAAATTTAACGCTTTGAAGCACACCTATATCTATGTGTAGCATCTAGTTTATTATTTTAAGATTTTGCCTCATTGTTGATTGCGGCAAGCGGTTCAGGAATTGTGCTATAATTCAGAAGGGAGCGTGTTCAATTCCCGATGAGATAAATTTGATTTTTCAATTAAAGTAACAACGGATAGGAGGCTGGGTGAACCTCAAAGCCGGTCTGAACAAAAATATTTGATCAAATGACAGTATAATATAATTTTTAAATATCTAAATCACGCCCTGCTTTCTTACTTTTTTCATTGAATACATTTTGTAAGGCTCATTCTATGGTTATTGCATTTACTCTCTTACCTTGGGTTGTCTGCCTTACTTCAATCCATTCTCCTAGAAGCTTAATACATTTCTTGACACTGAAATTATTGAATAAAATGATTAAGTATAATGCAAATGGGCGAGAACACAAGGTACAACTTACTGTAATAACAAAAGGAACAATACGAGATAATAAAAGAGAACAAAACACAGATCTCATGGTTATTTTAGTTTAATTGACAAATTATTTACATTATAAAAAGTATATCCCGTCTGTACATTACACTTTCCAGAAAATAAAACCATTTGGGGCAACAAATGTGTAACAAATATCAGGAAAATGATATTTAAACAGTAAAAATTTTCGATATTCTGTAAACAGCAAATACTTTCATACAAAGAAAAGACACTTACATACACACTGCTCAAGATGAAGAAGTCCTATTTATGTAACAAAGTTCTTTTCGTATATTTGTGTTCCTCGGTAGCGGAGCAGTGGTTAGTCTCTCACTCACGGAGCTGAGCCTTTTTGAGAAGCTGCTAGTTGTGCAGATACTTAACAACTCCCCAGCATTTTATGGAACCCGAAGGTTCATTACCGTTTTCACAAGAACCCTCCACTGGTCCCTATCCTGAACCAGACCAATCCAATCCATACCATCCCATCCTAGCTCTCTAAGAGCCGTTTTAATACTGTCCACCCACCTACACCTTGGTCTTCCCAATGGTCTCTTTCCTCCTGACTTTCCCACTAATATCCTTCTCCATTCATGCTATATGCACTGACCACCTCGTCCTCTTTGACTTGATCATTCTTATTACAAGTTATGAAGCTCTCCATTGTGCAGTTTTTCCCAACCTCCTGTCACTTCGTCTCTCTTCGGTCCAAATATTCTCCTCAACACCCTGTTCTCAAACACCCTCAGTCTATGTTCCTCCATTCATGTCAGAGACCAAGTTTTACACCCACACAGAACCACAGGCAAAATTGTAGTGCTGAATATTATAATTTTCGTGTTATTAGATAGCGGACGAGAGGACAAAAGGGTTTTGAACTTACTGATAGCAAGCGTTACCCGAGTTCAATCTCCTCTTATTTTCCTCATGAATCAGGTTTTGATTTGTTATCGTCGTTCCCAGATATCTGAACTCTGACACATTTTCAAAACATCTGTTTCCTATCTTTATGTTATGATTTGGCCCTTAATTTTGATGACAAGATAGGAACATATACTTTTTTATTTGTGTTTACTTCTAGACCAACTTCCTTACTGGCGTCAATTAAAGTTTGTGTTTTTTTTTCTTTATGGTATGTATATTATCACCCAGTAGATTCATATCATCAGCATAGACCAGCAGTACTGGCGATAAAGCATCTTGCTTTAGACCATTATGGAGAAGAACATTATCAGATATGTATACCTATAAGAATTTTACCATACGTTTAAACAAATTATAATCAGCCTAACTAGTTTCATGATTATCCCAAACTCTAGGGGAAAATTGTGCAATACTTCCTTCCTACCTGAATCATAGGCTTTCTTGAAGTCTATGAATAGCTGATGTACTGTCTCATCTTACTCCCATACATTCTCCAGTATCTGACGAATGCAAAAGATCTGATCAGTAGTTGATCTATTACGTCGAAACCCACCTTGTTCTTAGGTAGCAGAGCAGTGGCTAGTGGCTTAAGGTAATCTCACCCAAAACGCAACGCTTTCCCTAATTCTATGTCTATTTAGTTTGGCAGCGTGCGTGGAGTCAACGTCTTTCGTTAGTTCTTGAGTTTACTTTTCAGGACAACAACCTTCCTACGGTAACACTTTATGATTAACGTAAATTTCTCTCAGATCCCGTCGTGTCTGAGCGCCTTCGGACCCCCTGGACTAAATCGTTGCTTTCTCTCGTCTATCTAGAGGCATCTCCTTTCGCTTCCTTCCCAATTTCCCGATTTGTGTCAAGCATCGAGTCCCAAACTTAAAGTCGATGACATAGTTGTTGGTAATAAAACCAACCTGAAAGTGAGATACATAGCAACAAATCTTGAGGGTTGAGGGGGTTTGAGTATGCCAAGGACCCTGAGAGCTATACCAGCGGTAGCATAGCTACTGGCAGGGCCTCCCTTGCTGGACAGGTCAAAGGGTAAGCATCAGACGAAAAGAGACACCAAAAACCAAAAACTGATGCCGGCAGCGTCATCAGCAGCGAATTGAAGCACAGAGCAAATGGTGCTCGAGATGGTTCAAGTTCGTATAGCAACAAGCATGACCAGAGTGGTTTGAACGGCTGTTGTACTGCGATGTGGAAAACAAATGGAAAAACTACCACATTATCACTTTTCCTGGATAGTCTCTTGCCAAAAACAGAGATACCATGTATGCGAGAGGTTTCCTCTGGAGACAAAACAAACTGGAGGGGCGGATAGAAGTGACCAGAAGACGAGGAAGAAGACGTAAGAAGATGGTGGATGACCTTGGGGACAGAAGAGGATATTTTTATTTGAAGGAGAAAGATTGAGATCGCATTAAGTGGAGGAACTGTTTTGGAATATACAGATTACTGATAATGAATGAATGAATCTCCTAGATTATATTGCCTTAACGAAACTGCGTGGTCTGTGTGGGCTAAGTTGCCAAACTCCTAGTCGCGCTGTCCCCCGCGTGCCTCGTCCTTATCTATCTGAAGGGCAGTTCCAATTGTGAGACTGTCTTTATTTCGTAATGTATACCTTTATGTAAGGGGTCACGCGGTAGCGTAGTTGATTGAGGCACTATGCTACAAGCCGGAAGGTCGCGGGTTCAAGTCCCGATGAAATCATTGGATTTTTTCAGTTCACTTAATCTTTCCAGCCGCACTATGGCCCTGAGGTCGACTCAGCCTCTAACAGAAATGAGTACCAGGAATATTCTTGGAATATTCTTGGGGGTAAAGGGCGGCCGGCCCGTAGGACTGACAACCTTGCCGCTATCTATGAGCCGATTGTCTAGAAAATATGGGAACCTCAACATCTCACAACCCTATGGGCCTCCACGGCCTGTTATAGGGATACCTTTACTTATTTACTTACTCCTTTATATGAAGGGCCCTGGGTTCTAAGCCAAACTTGAAGTATCCATCAGCTTGTTGTGAAGTTGTATTAAAATTTCTGCAGCTGTTGACCATATCTGAAGATTTTCCTTTCCTTCCTCAACCATCTGCTTGATCTCAGATATTTCGTTCAGTGCCGTGTTCACCAGAGTCCACCGCAGTCTACGTATTCAAATATAGCTGTATGACCTAACACTGGACAATTGATAATGTACACAGAGATAGCTCCTCTATCGTTGCTGAAGTAATTGTACTCCATGTTGTGTGCCAGTAGGGGACCGCTCTCTGTCTGCAGACACAGGGCGTGCTGTGTGTGTAGCAAGTCGAGGCTACAGGTCATGAAGGTTGCGACCTCCTTCCACCCACCTTCGACTGACAGTGAACCTTAAACCCAAATGCATCATCTTGGTGATGCTCTTGCAATACGTCCTGAAGGGTCAGCACCGCTAAGAATAAATCCGCCTTTAGACCCAAACAGAAGCGAGACGAATGCAGTTACTACCATAACAGGTCTCCCCAAACCTGTTACAGTCTTGTATCTATTTCACAGTTTCACGTGCATCTTCTTTTAACGGTTTTCTTTACAAAAATACTGTGGGCAGTAATTTCGCCACTTACAGGGCTCTAGTTCTCCATAAATGAAATTTTTCGTTTTTTGTTATCTAATTATTTTCTTCGCTTTCATTTTTTAATAAATAAAATCTGTAACCTTCACAATATATGATATTTAAGAACAAATTTGAAATATTATGAGCTGTAAGCCGTAGTTCTCCTAATAATTTTATCTCGTATAAAGTAGACGGGATTATAATAATATTTTGAATTTAAATTCTACATATGTCACAATATTTATTCTTCTTTTTTCTTCAGTGCGAATATGCCTTGTGTTAGTTATGTTATTCAAAAGAATTTACATCTTAACCTATTTTATTCCCTTGGAGTCTAGTAGATACTACATGAACAGTCCGATTTAAAAATAAAACTGAATTTGGTTGTCAAACAGCATTTATATTCATATGTTTCGCAGAAGAAACTGCGTTTAATTCCCCTAATAACAATAACCACTTTATACATATAATGCGGATGCAGTAGCTTCAAATGTATGCTTACATATTCTATAATCTGAAAATCAAATTTATTTTGCAAATGATAAAAATATTACTAAGTAACCCTTGAAAAACCAGTTTAATTCAACAGCTTTTTATCCCTTTCGGGAATAACGTTCGTCTAATAATAATTAAGAACCCAGTTTGCATGTCAACGAAGAAAACAGAGCGTCACCATTACAATTACCGGTCTATTAAATCTGATTAAAAATACGAGTATAATTGCTGTTTATTCTAAGAACCCTACGAAGAAATAAACGTGTTCAAAGTCAAAATGCAGAGCTCCTTACGTTAGCGTAGCAGCATGTTTGTGCATTGCTGTGCTTCAGTGAGCTAAACCACACGTACTTCTAACATTTGTACATCTCCTTCGGTCAACGATATTGTCTTACGTTCACTTTTGAAACGATCTCTTAAAATAATATACAGTTGGCATTATTTATTATCTACAGAAACGTAATATATTAAACTGTCTTTGAATTCTCTGATTTTATCACATACTGCCACAAGTTCTATATTCTACATTATAATCTGCACACTGACAATACATTATTCCTTAGTCCCATAAAACTTCTCTTGATGTCCATGTTTGCATTATAATTTATGGAAGTGTTTTTGAAATCGCAAAGGTGTATGTATGCTACATTGTGTATTACGGTATTCAATTGTATTCTTCATAAAAAAAAATAGCAACGAATGGTGCTGGAATTTCTCTCGCAGCCACCCACGTTTCTTTCATGCAGAGATTAGGTCCATTAGATATGCAGTAGAAATACATAAAAGGCGCCATCTCTTCTCGTTCTATTCTATCGTCTACAACAGTTCGGGTCTTAAATGATTTACTAAAAAGAATGTACTTACAGTGCATCTTCTTTTGAATAACGACAGGCTTGAAGTTTCATTTACACTCCGGCCTGTGAAGATATTCGAGATTTCTCGATCTTTGTGCACATGCCAGCCAATCGCGAGGGTCGATCGTCCCCAGTGGTAAACAGCTCCCTGGGATAGCGTGTCGAGGCGTGGATGTTTGTATGCGTGTGTTGTTTTGAAAATTGAGAGACATGTGTGCAGTGAAGTAGCAGCGATTGCAAGCTCTGTATTTCCGTGTTCGTAACAAAAGAGAAGAGATCTATTAGGCGTGACATACCCCTGTGCAGACCATGGGTCTTTCCCTGCTGAGAATTACAATACCTTTCCGTTCGGAGAACCTGCGTGCAAGAGAGAGCTAGTGTAGGATTATTGACATTTTACACCACAGTTGTAACTGTATGTACCACCGTTCTTAAGTTTACCCATAAAGAGAATTTCTGTGATTCATACTATTCTCACAACAGCTTGAGTCTTCAGATGGAAACAGTGCTTTTCTGTGATGTAAGAACTAATTTTAAATAACTTTTATCCCCGACTTAACTGCCGGCCAATTACATTCTTACTTACTTACTTACTTACTTACTCATGGACCTGAGGCCTTCTGGAGAAGCCGCCAATTCTGCAGCTACTCAAGAATTTCCCACATTTTATGGAACCCGAAGGTTCATTACCGTGTTCACAAGAACCCTCCACTGGTCCCTATCCTGAGCCAGATAAATCCAATCAATACCATCCCATCCTATCTCTCTCAAATTCATTTTAATATTGTTCACCCAACTACGCCTTGGTCTTCCCAGTGGTCCCTTTCCTTCTGGTTTTCCCACCAATATCCTATATGCATTCCTCGTCTCCCCCATTCGGGCCAATTAGTTTTTTTTTTAAATTCGCTAGTTAAGCTTGTTGAAAATAATATTACTCACGAGAATGAATTTTACATAAAGGGACTTAATATATTCAGAAAGAATCAGTACGGTTTCACAAAATGGCACTCAACGGCGTACGCATTGTTGCGACTCGTAGACCGCATTGCCCTTTGTTCGAATAATAATATGGCAACAGTCTCCGTATTTGCTGACATTGAGTGGGTGTTTGGCAAATTGTAGATAACCGGGAGCATTTTAGAACTTATTGAGGAATTCCTGCTGAATTTATACATATAATACATAACTAAAACGGTAAGGAAGCCTTCAGAGTTTATGGCATTTCTGATGCAGCAGCCGTCCTACTCAGGAAGGAGTTACCCAACGCTGATTTTTAGTGCCCATATTATTTAGAATTTCGATCTCTTGTAAATGAGAAATAGTGGCACTGTCTCAGTTTAGGTTTAAGGTACAAACGTCACAGTTTGATCAGACAACATAAAATGGGCTGTAAGAGAGTTAAACATTGTCACTGAGATGTTAGAACCGTGACTCAGTAAGTTGAGGATTAGGATACATATCAATGAAAGCTCAACAACGTAATTTTCCAAACAGCTTAATCATTTCCACTGCAATCCATCTACACGTAAGAATTTTAGTCATTGTATTCCACCAGGCACAGACTCGGGAATATTTTACCCACCCTGAATAAGTCCTCCCGCAACAGTGTTAATCCAGCACTAACAATTTATAAATCCGTAATGCATTGAACCCTTGCCTACGGACATTTTTTCTGAAACACATACAAAAACTCGAAACTATCCAAAATGTGTTGAGAATTATGAACAAATTCCCAAAGATAACAACAATTTGAATCTCAATCAAGTAAACTTGTGTGGAGACTGTCCAAATTCATGTCAGTAGCACAGCTAGAAAACAAAATCTTAAAAGTCAGCTTAATGACTGATGACCACCAAATAAAGGAATGTGGCTAGTAAAATTCAATCCACAAGAAACTGAAATGGCTGAGAGTCATCTTGTCAGACTTGTCCCCTTGAAAGCCGGAACTTTTAAATTATTAATATAATATATTATCGTCCCACTCACAAAACAAATATTAGTCTGTTTGAATAATTGAAATACCTATATGCTTAGAATGTCCTTTATTCCAGGCTACATTCTGCTCATACTTTAATGTAATGCATGTAATTAACAGATAAAGCAACATCATGGGCATTGGGGATGTTTTAGGGAATTCTAATATTTTCCGTATATTGGACTGCCGGCTAGAGGTCAGTATTTATCCTGAAGGTTTCACAACTGGTTATATCGATGCAGGTTTTTTGGTTTTCGTCTGTCTTCTATCAGGCGATCAGGTCCCCTCCTGGCTACTCCTTATGCAACCCTCCCGGTTAAATTCATCAAAATGAAACCCAATTGCTCCAAATGCCATAACAGTATCCTTCGAAACTCTGAAATTCAACATTAATTGAAATAAAATTACAATTCCATTGCATTCGTCTCAAACCACTGCTTTTTTTACACTTTCATGTTCGTGCTCTCGTGCCAGAAGAATGACAGGATGAAGCTCCGAAACTTCTTTGAAATTTATGCCTTTTTTTCCTCCGAAAATAAAGTATCTCTCATTTCGCTGAAGTTTTTCCCTTTTCAACTGCTCATCTACTCTTCTTTCTTACTTCTCGTTCTCACCTAAACTGAATTACTGAATTCTTTCCTTGAATGCTCCTGCTGTGAGGCTTGTTCTTTCTCTGGGTAAGTTCAGTGCAAAAGAATTGACCTTCCTTGTGTCGGCTTGGTACGTCCCCTAGATCCTATTTGTCTTTCACGCTTCATGCTTCAACAATTTGCTATGTTAAATGTATATCGTTATTAGAATATTATTTAATGTCATTGCGGTAAAGTGGGGCGAGTAACCCTGAGAATTTTAATTTTAAATTTAAAATTGGAAAAAATTTTAAAGGAGTTTTCTAAATTGGAACTGAAGATTTTAAAAGTGCCAGTTCATGAATGTCAAAATTGATGTGTGTGGGTGACAAAGATGATGTACGAATCAGACAAATAACAGCGAAGTAGATCCTGTTAGCCAATTGGGAAGACCTGTGTGTTTTTAAATTTCAAACTGGGTGCAGTGTAACAGCTACGTGAGTGTACACACCTGTTGATGGCCGTTTGCGGCCGAAACACGCAGTGTAGAAGAAGGCAAAACGAAGGACCTACAATAAATTGTTGCACTTGGGACGGAGTTTATGTCATATATTTTGTAGAATGTAATAGGATGCTTAAATATAATATTGTAACATTTTTAATATTTTTACAAATTATCGATGATATTTCAATCAATGTTAACACGACATTGAAGAAATTCCTGTCGTAGAATGAATTAGAACGTATGATGTGCACTGAATATATATTTAATATACTTAAGAAAACCAGAAATTCCGCAAATGGTAATGGCCATTCGTTCCAAAGCGAGTACGGGGCTGGCATTATTGGATCGCGGGCTCGGCTACTGGTCGGCGAATGGAAGTTTGTTTCTTAGTTTATTTAACATCGCTCTCTGAATTCAATGGGCTATAAATTTGAATGATGAACTGGAAAGGATGTGGAATACACCGATCATTGTCAGTGGCCACCAACCCCGGTTCTTTAACGGAAGGGTTAAGGTGAAGAGGAAACAGAATGACCTCTCGCTTTGCTGAAATCCGTAACTGTGTCCTCCCCGCTGTTACGCAAGGGCGTCAAAACTTTATCACGTCATCCTCTTATTTCTATGTTGCATTGCCTTATATGGGCATTACAATAGACCGATGCCCCAACAAAGGAGCCATTCCAAGTGTCTGAAACTTTCATCGTTGCAATGTTTAATCCGGAAATGTCACTGATAACAAAGCATCATTTCTGGAAGCAGAAGGGTTGAATAATTCTAATAGTGAGTGGAAGGGTAGTTGTAGATATCTGCTGAATCAGACTTGTTTACCTCGATCTATTCCCAGTTACAGCAAGGACTGTTCTTGTCACTACTGCGTCTAGATATGTTCCAGGTTCCACCAGCCTCGTATGGAATTGGTATCTTGGACTTCTTCCCCCGGGGTAAAGCGGTCGGAGCATGAAACTGACCATCAGCCCCATCGAATGCCGTCGTTAGAAATGCTTGATGTTCTATACTTTCACTCCTTTGCACGTCTTTTAAGGGTGTGGTGTTACATAGTGACACGTACTCCCTCGCCGCAGAAGTGTTTCGGCAGCGGCGATAAGGTGCGTCTTGGTACGTTGTTGCGCTCATGTGACTGGGCTCACCCCAAATTATTCCACTCCACGCCCCCTGCTGACGCGTTGAGATGAACACCCAAGCATTAATTCAGAGATTACTTATCCGAACTTGTCACAAATATTTTCCTTGCATTTTGGAGGTTCGAGTTCGAATTCAGACTCAGTAGGCCTGGCGTCCTTTATCAGTGAAGTAACTTGTCTTGTTCCTCAGTCCATGCATAGGCATAGGTACGTCATGTCGACACATCAGAGCTCCGCGTTGCTAGAGAATGTGGCAGATATGTTATCTACACTGCTTCAGTGGTTTAGGCCTGTAATCTATCCAATTCAAGATCCGCTGGGTCGAAGATAATAATGTGAGAATTCCTTCATAACTTAAGCACACGTGATTTGGCATGCCCGCCATTTTGTATTACTATATTTTCCGATCCAATATGAATGACATGGCCGTTGAAAGCTACGGTCTGGCTGGAAATTCGACAACACTTCGACGAGATTATCGGGTCACAAGACGGTGTCGATTAAGACAGTAGTCCTCCGAGGTACTTAACAGCCTATCGAAATAACCCGCTGCGTCCATTTTCGTGGTAAGACGGTCTTATATTTAGATGGTGACAAGCACTTGCCACACAAGCCCTCGTAAAAGTCCATGAACTGGCAAATTTTTTCCTCTGCTTAAAATCACATCATTAAACCCTGTGGGAAGCTCAGGTACAGCTCAACCATTCTCTACCCTGGCACTAGGTCTAATTGCGTGTTTAGCTTCACACTCCAGCTGCTTTAACCCAAGGAAATTGTCCGCGGTACCGATTTAAGAGGAGGCTGGATACTAAACGCTGTGGAATAAAATAAAACTCTCTTGTCCTTACCGAAAATCGAACTCCATCCCGTGGCCTGTCGCTATACCGACTGAACAATCCCTATCCATGATAACAATACAAATCTACAATAAAATCAAAGTTATACCTTGAAGATGGACGAAACATGTTTCTCCATAACACTGAAAATCATCCATCTTCAGGGCAGAAGATAGGTATACACTGAAAATAGAAGTTTTTGTAACCACCTACCAACTCCGCGTCGCCACAAGTCAGAAGACAGCAATTCTGTATGTAAACTACACTAGCCTCCTCTGGAAACCGGTGCGATCCCCCGCCTGGATAGACATCCTGACATTACGTTACGCCTCGTGTTTACATGGATTCCTCCTCCTCCTGCACTTCTTGCCTCCGCAATCCCGATGGCCTGCTCCGCCTTTTCAAGCCTTCCTGAGCTACAAACATATAGCTCGTGCCTTTACGACCCCAGACAACACGATTTATATTTCATGCTGTTATAAGAGAATTTAGTGTCGTTGTACTGAGAGACGTCACACCAAGTTTCTGAATGGCTTGACGACTTTAATGTGGCAATCAATGTATTCATTTTATTTATTTATATAGTCGTTTATTTATGTGATAATATTTAAAATCGTTCTTTTGTTTAGTATAAGCGTTAAACTCAGAAAATTGCACTTAAAATAATCCTGTCATGTCAAGTGATTTTATATTTTGCTACTGAGATTATAAATTCAAAATATTGTGACATGTGGGCCG
This sequence comes from Cryptotermes secundus, assembly GCF_002891405.2. Lineage (NCBI taxonomy): Eukaryota > Metazoa > Arthropoda > Insecta > Blattodea > Kalotermitidae > Cryptotermes > Cryptotermes secundus. Next base: position 376,353 of record NW_019745079.1, read on the forward strand.
TTTCTATGAAACGAATGGTCAAACTTGTTGCACGGAGAAATTGATTCGTGGAATCCAACTGATTACAGAACACGGTTTCCATGAATTTGGAAACTGAAAATTGTAAACACTTAGAACCCAAACAGTTTTATAGAATGATTTAACTACACCGTCCCGTGCGACTCAAATGTAAATTTATATATATGATGCTTTTACATGTGAATGTCAATTAATGACCACCTTCAGGAAGCAAACAACAACAAGTTGAGAGAACGTCTAATGCATAAATCCTAACATCCAGTTCAGAGTTGTCCGAATTTTTATATAAAGATTTTAATTAAGATAAAAAGTGGTGAGTTAAAATATTAATAAAATTCTTCATGTAAGATTTGAGGTTTTCATGGCGGTGACTATGAAAAAACAGTATTCTACTATTTGGCACCGTGTATATGTGGTGATAACTGACGTTTCGGAAGAACGTATCGCCTCCATCTTCAAGGTAGAAGGAAAATA
>NW_019745079.1:377166-423926 GCF_002891405.2 Cryptotermes secundus
TTGCCAAATTTCGGAATAATTTCTACTCCTGAAATAATATTCCAAGAAAATTATTTTTTCTATAATTTCTGTCTGAAAATTGTGCTGCGGCCTATACACGCACGCGGCCTATACATGCGTAAATACGGTATATATTCCACTGACACTGAATGGTTGTGGTCAAATCGTTTTATAATATTGACTATTGTGACGGACCAGAATGAATGAAGTTAAACCAAGCGGTTGCTCCGGAATTAGCACGCGGTTTCCGACACAACACATTCATGAGGAACAGTGATGGAAACCTTGGAGGCGGTGCTCTCTGTTGGGGCCGCATGGCAGATGTAAAAGGGAGTTCATTCGTGAATTAGAGAGTAGTAGAAATCAGTCGGAGATGCGCGCGACATCCGTCAGACTGACGTCTCGCAGAAGGAGTTCAATGTGTGAGCTCTTATAACTAACTGTAATTGTAAAGAAATGACAATAAACTCAGTCATCAAATCCAGAACCCATTATTATTAGTCACGCAATCGCGAATCTTAATTCACGACTTTTTACTCTTTGAAACCTGAAATTCCTGCAGGTAGTATTTAAAGGTGCATTCTTAATTAACGAAAGAAATACTGTTTTTTTTTTTCAAAGTCTAGTCCTTTAATGCTGTTTACGCAAATAATCTTTGTTAATTCTGAGATTCATACGAAACATGCGCATTCATCCCAGTAAAACTGCTATTGAATTCTTCCGCCCCTCTGTTTTTACGAAAGAAACATCTGAAGAGCCGCTTAAAGGATTTACGCGAAATCTGATATTGAGAAATTTATCTCAAATCTTTAGACCCCTTCCAATTTTGGCAAAAATTGGACAGCAATAACTGGCACTTTTGTGCGCACAGCAAAAATTTAATTCAAATGCAACTTGCCACATATTTATCAGGTTGAAAAAAAATCGAAACAGAAATTTCAGAAATAAATGAATATAAATTAAATACCGGTAAATTTTCCCATGTCTTGTGACATTATAGATAATTTAACAAAAGCGAGTGGAATTTCCGATATCCTAGACCTGTACATATACTTCTTAAATTTTAAAATTGAAGCAGGCGATCCATGTGGTAGCCATTCTGTTTACTGGGTTACTTTCATCTTAAAGTGAGGGCTTCTCAACAGCCATGCCCTTTTAACATATCATAAAAATGCTAATCACTATTGTTCTTGAAGAATGTAGTTCCCATGTTATATAAATATTGTGGCATACAGACCCGTTGCTAAGCACTGCCTCTGTAAACAGCGGCCGTTGCTATTTTACGCCCGCAATGTACACGCACGCTACAAAAGAAGAACGGCTTTTTCTTTGTGGTCCGCGCCGCGGCTATTACTATGCAGCAGACAGAATCTAGTGCTTATTATTTCTGGATGACTAACTACTCATGCAGTAAATCTGCTCACAAACTGAGAACATTTACTAATCCAGACATGAGTAGAGAGGCTAGTGATTATTCAGGATCATCAGTGTGAGTTTGAGTCATTCGGTGAGAAGAGTGAGACACTGCGTTTGAAGGAAGGTGTTCACAACGAGTGCTAGTCTGTCGGAGTTCGACGTCGACTCAGAGGATTGAGTGGGCTACTGGTGGACGTTGTTCTTCAATGAAGTTAGTGGAGTGGCAAACGAGTGAATGCCAACTATTAAAGGAGCTCAGAAAGGCCTTACGCAGTGCCATAACTGCCAACAATTTGGCCAGGTCTGGGTAACTGCAAGTAACCTCCCTGCTCTTTGTTGTGCAGGGGCGGCCACCTGTACAAGGAGTGCCCAGAGAAGGAAAACGCTGCTTCCACACCAACTTGCTGTAGCTGTCGGTTGGCGGAGGGAGAAGAAACCCATCCCGTCAATTATCGAGGATGCAGACACGCAAAGGAGGCACTGCAAAAGAGGAAACCACAAAAACAAACACCCAAGGCTACAATGCGAAGGATGTTCTCAATACTCCAGATATTTGCTTCGAGGCGGTGCTCCGCGGTAGCACAGCGCAGCAGCAGCGGCCACAGGCACTCCAAATTCCAGTGGCAGACGCACCCGCAGCAAGGAAATCGAATGTCCCTGCTCCTGAACAGCAACAAGAAACAGATCAGTCATTTAGTGCTGCAATTGTAAACATTCAACTTTTCGGCAATCTGTTGAGACTAGTAACTATCAAAGTCAAAGTCACATTGCGACTTACTGTCAGTCAGTTTAGGTGTCGGATATACACGGTGCGTCCGGGATCCGTTAGGACTCAATTTTTAAAATTTTTCCCTGCAATGACATCTGTTGGCGAGTTGTAGTGTTAAGATTCTTGAAGTTTCAGCTTTGGCTGTCTATAATTTCAAAGCGCAAGCATCCCTGCATCATGCGTTCTGACATTGAATGTAACAGTACTGTTCTGACGCTCGTCGGAAAATGGTGGCTGAAAAGAAGGCCAGCGTCAAATTTTGTTTGAAGTTAGGCAAAACAGCCGGAGAGGCGTACNCCGAGGATTTGGACAAACGAAAGGTCTGTGCGCGGTTTATACCGCACGCGCTGTCAGGCGATGCAAAACATGGCAGAGTGGAACACTGCAAAGACATGTTACGGTCGGCCCAAAGTGATACAAAGTTTACAAACTCAATTGTTACTGGTGACGATACATGGTTTTTTCAATATGAGCCTCTCACAAAGCGGCAGAGTGCAGCGTGGTTGAGCCCAAATAAGACGAAACCAAAGAAAGTGCGCATGCAAAAGAGTCGAGTAAAGACACTGCTAACCGTTTTCTTCAATTCCAAAGGGCTCATTCGCAAGGAATTTCTGCCAGAAGGTCAAACAGTGAATTCTGATTATTTTACTGTCTCGGATTGGAGACTTCCCTTTTCGTCGCCTCCTTCGACTCGCAGGGCACGGTGGAGATATTGGTACCCGCCTCCACTAGAATTACAGTAGCTGTACTGACGAATCTTCTGCAACCGTAGTCTGAGCCTGAGTCTCATTTTACGACCGACGGTCAGTCGGCCAGTCTGTCTTGGCATAAAGCACTCATCTGGGGCTTACGACCAAATTTTTGTTACTATGAGACAGTTGCTAGTTTTTTGATGTGGGGCGTTCTTTCTGACGAGAAGACGGCTCTGTTCCTTGTATATGTCGCTGGTCCCTGCCAGCGCAGTCCTCTTTGGGTCCAAGATTCTTGATACTCGAGACCATACATACTGTCTCAAATTTGAGACTTCCTACGACTCGAAGGGTCACGGTGGAGGTGTTCGAACCGACCTCCACACGGGCCGCTCTTTGTAACTGTACTGACGAATCTTCTGTTATAAACCTTTTGCACGGACCTACAGAAAACACTTCTTATATTATTGTGTGTCCTTTGGAATATGTTTATTGAATCGTTTCCTAGTAATGGATGTCGTTCTATTGTTGAATGCACGTTGGTTGGAATGTCATTACTTATTCTTTCCTAAAAACGGCCCAACCGGTCACAATATGAATTTCAGAAACATTCGGTATTAAAATATAGCAGTGCCGTAAGAATATTTAAAACAATGTGAAAACTCATCAACTGCTTCCAGTGATTTCTTTTCCTACAGTCCGCCCTGTAGGCCACACATATTAGTTCTGTAATTGGAAAGCATACAAGCTATATGTACGTACATATCTCATCATTGTTGTATTACTGTTTAATTTAAACATTGTTACGTTTTTGGAAAATCTCTTGATATATGGAAGAACGTACAGAATAGAATACTTTCGCTCATCTACTTGAATTACTGTTTAACAGCACTTCATGGGTTTAAGCTCGTGTACATAATGTTCTAAAAGTTTGTTCATGCGTCAAAGACAGTACATAACATATCTGTTACAAATACCGGGCACATAACTTAAGGTAGATAATCATTTATCTTGTGGAACTCATAGAAAACATACGACACTCTGTGGCGAAAACATCGTCATGTCTTCTTAAAAGAACTAGTATCCATACGTATCGCTGCCCTTTAAAGAGTTAACTAAAAATTAAATTAACTGAGGAACTTCAAAAAAGAAACAAGAGAACGTGTAGGACAAATGCATGTTAGTTATCGTTTCCCATACTCTCTAACTAAAGATGTCGCTTGCCGGGGATCCGGAAGATACTTCTATGGAAACACAATAACAGTGGGTCGTTGCCTACGAATACCTTACGCAACAAACTCGTTTCCCCGAAGACGAAAGGACATAACAGCGGCCGAGACCAAAGGCTCCGACATGGTGCTCTATATTCCTTCCGTAACAAGGTTTTAAAAGTCCAGCCTCAAAGGGACAAAGTATGAGGTGACCCTGCGAGTCGTAGGAGGCGATGAAAAGGGAGGTCTCAGTTTTGAGACAGTAAAATAAGGTCTCGAGTACCAAGGGTCTCGGACCCGAGAAAGACTGCGCTGGCAAGGACCACCCAGGTGGATGCTTTATAACAAGACAGACTGGCCGAATGGCCGTCGGTCGTAAAATGAGACTCAGACTCAGACCAGAAATAAATGGACTTTGATTATTAACTAAGTAACTATCTCCATGGAGCAAGGAAAATTTTGTAGGAACTTAATGTTACTAAATTTGTTATGAAATTACAATCTGTTATGAAAATGAAACTCGTAAGCCCATTTAACTTCTTCATAGAAGTCCATTACTCCCTATCTTGGAGAAATTATATCCAGTTCACACGGGGTCCAACACCTCCACCGTGACCCTGCGAGTCGTAGGAGGCGACGAAAAGGGAAGTCTCAAATCTGAGACAGTAAAATATAGTCGTGAGTACCAAGGGACTCGGACCCGAGAAAGACTGCGCTGGCAAGGGCCAGCAGCATATAAATAAGGCAGACCCGTCCCCTCGTTAGAGAGGGCGTCCCACAAAATGAAGACTGTAAATGCCAAATACTATAAAATGCCTGGCCATGAGCCCCAGATAGGGCTCGACACCAAGACTGTCTGACTTACTGACCGTCAGTCGCAATGTGACTTGGACTTGGACCAGACAGTTTTACAGTTGAGTTTAATTGAGTTGACAGCGGAGTTCCAGAAGTTGCCGAGAGCAGTTCAGTTGCATCTGACCTTAGAAGAGTAGTCAGTCTTCAGGTGGGCTTTGACTATAGCAGAAGTAGTAATTGTGATAATAAGTGTAAATAAGTGTAAAAGTGAGTGTTCAATAAACATATTCGACAAATCCGAGACCTGTGTGAATTGATTTGTCGCGTTACATAGGCAACACGCAAAAATATTATACTTCTGAGAAAGTGTATGAAAGGAGCCGGTGTAGAGCAGTTGGTATATCGACTGGCTACGGGCTGGACAGCCGGAGGCCGGAGTTCGAGTCGAAGTAGTAGCAAGACTTGTATTTTATCCACGTCATCCAGACCGGTTCTGGGGCCCACCCAGCCTCCTCTTCAATGGGTCCCGGGTGGGGGCGTTCCTCAGTGAGTAATGTGGCCGGGGTGTGAAGCTGACTACCCGCCTCCAACTTAGTGCCGAGATCAGGAATACGTGGTTCAATACATCCGCTTTCCCATACGCCATCATGGCATAGTGCTTAATTAGTAAAGCACATGGGAATTTTTATTTTATTTTATTTTAATAAATTTTGAGAAATTGTACGAAATCTAAGGGCAACAGATTGTTTTAAACGTGAAATTTAATTTGTTAATCTCGAGAGAGAGGATGTCCACGTTACAGCCAGTGGACTTTTTCTCTATTTCTACTAATTGATTCACTTTATATAACTGAAAAAAGAAAATATTCCGGCAACATCACGGAACTTGAGAACTAGGTGGATGTTGCCGCGTACTTGTGCCACTCTTGTTCCATTACTGCGTAACAGAAGAGCTAATACTACTAGGGAGCTTCGCCAGTGTGGATGTCTGATGGGTGGAGCTGTTACACGTAATCTATCGCATGAAATGTGCGCGTCACGAGAAATGAATCAGTCGTGAACACGTGCGCTCTAAGCAGAGAGATTAGATGCACGCGTTAGTGAATTATAATGTTTAGGACCTAAGAAATTATAGTGTGAGTGCGGGATCTGAGACTTTCATGTCGGCGAAAATTTAGATTTTCATTTTCACGGTTATGACAACCCAAGACGATACGTTGAATCATGATTCCTAACCTTGCTGGATTATTTTATCGACAATCTGCAATAATTTGTGACTGAGTAGTGTAGTAATGGTTACTAACGTTTCAGAGGAACTTTCTGCCTCCATCCTCAGGGTCGGAGTGAGTAGGAAGGGGATGTGCATAATTTACATAAGCAGTACGGCATGTATCAGGCCACGGAATATAATGTCATGTTTAGAGGAACATTTGTGGCACCACAAGTATTTAAGAAATGCGAAAAGCGCCTCTCGTGTCGGGTCGCTGGAAATCGTCACTGTGATATATTCGTATATTCTAGCAAATTGAGACGGAGAGACAACTTTCTCAATTCTACGTCAGGAGAAGGGTTCAGCTGCTGATTGAGACAGTTCTTGACCACAGAAGAATGTTAAGGCGATGATGACAAACGACTACGCGAGTCAGAACTGGCTGCTATTTCCGCTAACGACATACCGTTATGCTATCTCCTTCACTACATATGTTTCGTATCCGGTTTCTTGAATGGCAATGGTATGTACAGCCATTGTACAGGGCTACTATAAATTATTCATTCGTTTTTAAAACGCTATATTTTCCAAAATATTAATATACAAGTATGATTGGTATATAAAAAGAACCGTAAACGCACGAAATTTATACTGGAACACCAATTTTCGTCGCTACCTAAACAATGAACTTCGGCATCGCTGGGTTGGGCGTGTTGGTGAGGATGACGTAGCTCTGTTCACTTGGCCCCCCAGATCACCTGATCTAACGCCTTGTGACTTCTTCCTTTGGAGGTATAATAAAGATCGCGTTTACATACTCCCACTGCCAAGAACACTAGTAGAGCTGAGGGAACGCATCGATGCTGCAGTGATGACCATTGACAGGATGATGCTACAAAACGTGTGGAACGAGCTCGACTACGGTCTGGACGTGTGTCCTGTGACCCAAGGGGCACACATAGAACACTTGTAGAGTATGAAGAAAACTTAGTGAGTTTATGGTTCTTTTTATATATCAATCATTTTGTACGTATGATGATTTGGAAACTATAGCGTTTTAAAAACGAATGAATCATTTGAAGTAGTCCTGTATTATACTCGAACTATTAATAGATTCATATTGGGTTACAAGTTATATTATCCGTCGGTTTGTATGGGTGTGAAATTTAGTCTCTCACTCTAAGGGAAGAATATAGATTACAAGGGGGTTAAGGAGAGTGTCTTGAGAATTCCTGGATCTGAGAGGGAGGAAGAGGCAGCGGGCTGCAGAAAATTTCCCGAATAAAGAGAGCTTCACTTTTCGAACGCTTCAGAAGTTATTAGCAAGGTGATGATAACAAGAGGTGTAGGACGAGCGGGACATGTAGTTCGCGTGGAAGCGATCTAAAATGCATAAAATCTTGTGGCCGTAAAACCTAAAAGGGGAGACCACTTAGTACAACTAGGCTTGACTGAATAGGTAATATTAAAATGGATCTTGAAGATGCACTGTAGAAGGTGAGGACTCGTCACATTCCCTCAAGGCATGGGCCGGCGATGTGCCTCCACACCAACAGTTAATGCCATTTAAAAAAAAAGCTGGTTATAATAAAGCCTTTCGCACCGAGGCCTTATGTATTTTTAAGAAATGTTACCTTTAATATTGCTTCACATTCACTCTGACTGAATGTTAGTCTTTGGTACTCCATATGTAATTTCACCTTCGTCCTGGACAATACTCGTACATTTCCACTACTTGGTTTACAGTATATAATGGGATGTTATGGAGAAACGTTACAATCACAGCCTGATTCTGCTTTCGGCTGTTAACCTGTAGAAAGATGTGTTATGCCGAATTATGCTTTACACAACGCAGAAGAAATCTGAGCGCTGCCACCAATGTGACTTAAATTTACATAAACTTTAGTGGCCGCGCCATAGCTCAAGCGGTTAGTCGCTGGCTTCCCACAAAGGAGGCCCGGGTTCCATCCCGGGTCTGGTCAAGTGGGATTTGTGGTGGACAAAGTGGCGCTGGGCGAGTTTTCTCCGAGTACTTCGGTTTCCCCTGCCAATCTTCATTCCACCAAATTGTCCATCATAATCACCCGGGGCAGGCTACAAGAGGCCAATCAGTGACCGTCGTGCCAAGTGGACCTAGCTGGACTCCACCCCCCACTAAGCGAATTTAATTTATATTTAATACATAAACTTTCAATAGCCTAAAAATTTAAGCCTGAAATTTATTTAAACAATATTTTAAATGTTCAGCTTCCAAGTCCTAGGTAACGCACTGCCAAGCTAATTGAGTAATACTGCTTAAATAAATAATTACTGTTTATTCTCGGAATCACACTAAAGATAATATCCCTAAAATCAAAGTTTTTCATATTAAAACAGGCAGTGATTTAATATAAAATGGTTTTAGAAGGTTACATTTGATGACAAAATTCTGTTACTGGATTGTAGGTATTAACTATGGCAGAAATAAATAATATGAATGATATATGAAGTATGATATCGGAGAAGGCCAAGATTTGAACATCGGTCTTCGATATGTGTACAGTGCGCCGAAAGTCTACAATCATATAGTGCCTGTATTCATTAACAGCAAAATCTTGCAGAACACCGATATTGTCATGGTAACTCCCTTTCAGCTGAACGAGTAACTGACTCTTGTGTTTCGAATCGACACAAGACCTTCTCAAACACTGCAGCTGAAAACATAACAGGAAAGGACTATGCTTAATAGTATTTTTTTTATTATTGCTAGTGGGACTAAGTCCCTTCTACTGCGACCACTTCTAGCCTATTGTACCAGCCTCAGATGATAGGTGAGGGTGATTGTGAAGGAATTGGTGGAATGAAGATTGGCAGGGGAAACCGAAGTACTCGGAGAAAACCCGCACAAGCGCCACTTTGTCCACCACAAATCCCACTTGACCAGACTCCGGATCGAACCCTGGCCGTCGCGATGGGAAGCCAGCCACTAACCCCTTGAACTATGGCGCGGCCTATGCTTACTAGTAACTACCAAACTAACTGGTATTATGATAGTGGTAATAATATTAAAACTGGCTATTAGACACACTCCTGAATCAATTCACCCTCCTTCGATAAGGCAACTCGCATCCCTAAGATTCATTTTAACAACATAATGTCCTCTATTTCCAGGTCTTGAAAGTGTGCTTCACCACTAAAACTGAATACGGTTATTGCCCGCCCCTTCCAAGTCACATGTGCAGCCTGTCGTGGTATATCCTTATCCTAACAGCACTCGGTGACTTGCATAATTCATCAAATTCCTCGTTAGGTAATATACGCAATTGCTCACAACTACTTTATTCTTAGGTCCGAATAATTTTCAAATTTCGGCCGTGTGATTGTTACACTACGATTAATTGTGTTTCTAAAATTGGGTACTGAAACCGGGCCCCGACAAGAGGTAGGATGACTGTGCAATCGCAACTGGGTGCTACATGCAGTCGACATGGAGAAATTACAAATACATAGAACAATTTAGTTGGGAAACTTGAAGGGAAGAAGGCACTGCTACGCCTGGCCATAGGTGGGCGGATAATCTATATTCAAGAGATTTGGTGACGTAGAATGTGATGGATTTATGGGCCCTTCTGAACAAGATAATATACATTAAGGATCCATAAGGGACGGGAAAAATCTTCGCTTGATGAACGACCATCAGCTTCTCTGTAAGAACTTTGCTCTACATAGGTAGTTACTAAAATTACCTATAATATATTTATACTATATACAGAATGTTTCACGACTTTAGGGCATAACTGCAGGAGGTGATTTCCTAGGTCTTTGTGATCAAAAACGTTCATATAAACATGTGTCTGATTTTGGACGGTTACGGAGTTATGACCGTTTTTTTATTCCCCTACACGCCCTCGTGTGAACCGCGTCTGTCAGCTGGCGGGTCGCTATTTTTAGCCAGCTGCAGACAGAGCGCTCTCGTTATCTCGACACTTGAGAGGTTCCTAAGGCGTGGTGGGTTGGTATGTACCCGCGCGGTTCACAACCGAGCGGCAGCCTGTGTTGCTACCGGCGGTGGCATTTTCGAAAATCAGCTTTAAGCACCAATAAATTCAAATTAAAGGTAATTTCACGAAGTCAACTTTACATTCATACTTTAAATGTATCATGTATCATGCTCGTTTATTATTTTGTTCCGTTTATTGTCAGTAATCGTTACCTTCTCCTCTGAGTTGAAAACGGTCATAACTCCGTAACCGTCCAAAATCGGACACATGTTTATATGAACTTTTTTGATCACAAAGACCTAGGAAATCACCTCCTGCAGTTATGCCTTAAAGTTGTGAAACACCCTGTATACATAGTCATTTTGGTCTGCACTTTTTCGGCACAATTCAAACACCCTAATGCATAAGTGTCTGTGGGATGGGTTCCAGAAACAACCATCCACTCGCCTCGGCTGAGATAAGAGCGGAGACATAAGAAGAATAACGTTCTCATGAGAAATATACTGGCAATGGGTTTTGTCTCGTGGTTAGTATTCCTGAAGTTCTCCAGGTGTCTCTATGTGTGTGAAGTGAATTTTACTGTTAAGGAAACGGTGAAGGTGTGTACTGGTGTAGGCAGCCTTAAAGTGCGGTCATGTGACCGGAATGTCACCTTCACATTCTGACCATTTCATTATCTTCGTCAGACTATTAACCTCGGGAGCAACTCCTCCACGCCCTGTTCTTGACAGTTATGGACCGCAGGATGAGGATCTCTGTCCGCACGAAACAGATGGCTTGCTGACACACAAACACACAGCTGATATTCTCTTTACATTGAGAGCTAAGTGAAACGTTTGTGTGGCCCCCTGCGACTGGCGTGGAAGCGAGTATTGCAGTTTGTGCTGCTAGAGATCGTTATAAAGTGCTTAACAGCAATGTCACCCTAGCTGCCTAAGCCAAGATGTGATATCTCGTTTCCTTCTGAATTCGATCTTCTGGTTCATGAAACCGTACAATCCTAAAGTTGTAACCAACGTTTCGGAAGAAGGTGACGCCTCAATTTTCAAGGGATTAATGACATCTATCCTTAAAATCGAGGTAGCAGATTCCTCAAAAACGTAACTATAACAACCGGGCTAAAAGCTGTCAAATTCCAGAACACACCATTGTCAATTTTATCGTTCATAAACTGTCAAATAGTTATATTTTAATTGCCATTTTCGTGTCTTTTTTCTTACCTTCCTATACTCCTCTCATCGTCCTTTATTTCTTTCTTTCTTCCTCTCTTTCGATGTCTCTCTACTTTTTTGTTACAATTTTTATCTCCAGTCCCTTTAATTAATTCAAACCGCGATCCCCTTTTACGTATGACTACTCGAAGACTGCTCGACTTCTGGGTTCGGCACAGTCAACTCAAAAGTAAAAAACCTGATTGGCAATATTTTGTTTATAATTACGTGTATCACCATCTTCATCATATCGGAAACTGCGAAGTAGTTAGATAACTTGTTGTCCCACAGCGGTCCCAGTTCTCCAACAATCTTCTCAGGAGACGTCCGTGGTTCCTTGGCCTGATCGGTCTGCAGTCCATGTCTCTGCATTCTAACAGCATGGCAAGCACATTTGTTTCTGTAGTCTAGAATATTTACTTACTTATGGAGCTCAGCCCTTCTTGAGAAGAAGCCAAATCTGCAGCTACTCAAGAATATTCCAGAATTTTATGGAACTTGAAGGTTCATTACCGCATTCACAAGAGCCCTCCACTGGTCCCTACCCTGAGCCGGATCAATCCAATCCATACTATCCCATCATATCTCTCGAAAATCGATTTTAATGTTGTCTACCCACCTACGCCTTGATCTTCCCAATGGTCTCTTTCCTTCTGGCTTCCAACCAATATCCTATATGCATTCCTTTTCTCCCCCATTCGTGCTACGTTCCCTGCCCACCTCATCTTCCGTGACTTGATCATTCTAATTATATCTGGAGAGGAGTACAAGTTATGAAGCTCCTCATTATGCAGTTTTCTCCAACCTCCTGTCATTTCATCTATATTCGGTCCAAATATTCTAGAATACGGATTAATATGGGTCCTGCCTTCATTTCATTCGAAAAATCGAATTAACGCACTAAATTAACCACATTGAGAAGAATCATTCTTGATAAATTAATAGTCTTTTAGCCAGTGAAGAAAATACCCATCTTTTATGGAACTGGAAAGCAAGAACCAGCACTCGAAATGTCTTGAATAACGTCACACCTCTCGAGTATATTGCATTTGGCAGTCCGTCTCATGACTTCTGTCTTATCATGTTTAATATCCATTAGTGGTTTTATGTACTACCTGATACAATAGTAAAACCTCTGTTGTTTTCATATGTTTCTCAGAATAAGCAGCGATTTTTCCCCTTTGTGCTTTCTATACGTAAGGAATTTAATTTTTAAATATTAATTAGAGCTGACAAAAGGACATTTTGTATTCGCAAGCTTTTGCGACCGGTAACTTGGACATAGGTTTCCTTGAATTTCCTGCCTTCAAGCAAATGCTGAGATACTTACAGACTTCCAAGTTGCTGCTGTCTTCTCATACAGTCCTCCACATTCTAAGCCATCAAAATTTATTACTCTTGATGCAAAGGCCACAAACTTTATTTAAAAACAATTGAATTCAGAGCTAATTAAAAGGAAAATCTTATTGGCCCTTGCCTGTAGTAACTGCCTTCAAGCTTTCTGACATTCTTACTTCCTTCCTGCCTTTACAGAAGTAGAATCTAGCGAAACTAGATACAGTCTAAAGGTTCGGCCACACAGAGCGCTACGCTATGTTCGCTACGTACGCTACGTACGCTGTGTACACTCTGCGACGCAGCTAACATAGGGAGAATAGCGTACGTAGCGTACGGAAGTCTGTGTGGCCAGTCACATTGGCAATAAAGGGAGATATTCTTCTGTTCGTATAGCGAACATAGCGAACATAGCGTACATAGCGTACATAACGTACATAGCGTGCGTCGCGTACGTACTGCTCTGTGTGGCCGAAGCTTAAGTGGTATTCTTTCTGCCACAAAAATAAAGCGATTCTCAATCTTCAAGTGGTTTCCCCCTTCACTTAGTTTTCTACTTACCTTTCTTATCGCACTCTTTCGTCAGACATGATAAGGTTAATTAAACTGCACTTGCAGAGAATCTGACTTATTATCAGTGAATAAATACACTAAAGACTAGCTAACTAGTCTCCGTGGCAGACACTGAGTATCTCCGAAATGTAACCATTTTCTTCGATACTTCTTCCCCTTTTTCACAGTCAATGCTGTCAAATTACAGTATTATACCACGACCGCTTCTCCCCTCATAATCATCCTGCCATATCTCTCTTGGCTCCCTATAACCACCGCAGTTGATAGAACTAAACAAAATATCGTAATCTAGTGGGTAGTTCTGTTTCGTGTCCAGAACTCTCCGGGCTCAAATCTCAGCCAGAGAACTGGCTATCTAGTCTGAATGGTCGTGGTTTTGTCAGTCCCTCCCGACAAACATCGACATGACACCTCAGATTATGCCACGAACACTTCTTCCACACCCTTTCCGATCGCTGTTTACTAACCATACTGTTATTATACGCTATGCAGTCTGAGTTACTGATAGTGCTGTTAAATAAACCATAAATAAATAAACATAAAAATTGCGGGTACCTAACTACTGATTAGGCAGTAAAGTGGAACCCGAGTAGCAAGTAGCAGGCTGCTGCCAGCGGCTTCTTCAAATGTTGGGCTCTAATACGTATCGGCAGTGCAGCTAGCGACAAGGCGAGGTTCTTGCTTTCGATGAAGGCACACTCTGCTCTTCCCGAGGCCAGGGCGTGGTCGTTGTACTAGGATATACCTGCCTTGTTAAGCAACAAACCCGTGCCCTTTCACCGGAGCTAGCTACAGTCTTGTTGGTTAAGCTTTTTTTTGCAGCCTTCAGGCATGATTCTGATAATGCAACTTGCGGTACAATACGCCTTTGTGTTTATTTCTTAGCTACTGGAATGCTTATTGAGTACAGGTGATATAACTACTTTTCCCTAAGTCCAGCTGATTGCATTTGCTGGTATAACTGGACTCCTGCACAATTTACCTTCTTGTTCTATATTTATACATCATCTCAGAACCACTGGAACAGATTCTTAGCAAAGAGCTTTAGTTTTCTCCTTTGGCCTCATCAGTCCTCCATAATGATTTCTCACTAGCTCTGAAGTGTACGAAATACCTGGCCCTTGGTTCGGTTTACTCAGACTCAAAAATTGAGGTTTACTCATTGGTCACTATGAAGAATTCCATATTCTGGAATGTGACGCCGTGTAGATCTTGTTTAAACAGACGTTTCGGAGGAACGTATCGTTTTCATCTTCAGGGTAGAAAAATTCGCTAGAGACGAGAGAGAAGTCACGGGGCGAACGTGTGAGATTAAAATTAATATTCTTGCTTCTCTGCTTCAAAATGTATTCCTTCTTGAGATTGACTCTGCAGTGAGACAACAGTACTCAAGGCACAAACAGTATTGTAAACCTCTCATAAAGTATTCAGCTGAGGTTTTCAAGATGACCGGAATAGCTAATAAATAATTATATAACAATGGCTGATGCATCTTTTGAAAATAAGGCAAAGTGAGTAACAATAACGCATCTAAATAACATTCACGAATGATTAAAAAGAGAAACCAAGTTTAGAGAATGCTTCCTATCACACAAATCAAAATCCGTCACTTTCTCACATCCTATGTCAAATCATAAAGCTAAAATAAGTCTATAATTCTGTCTGTATATTTACACAACAGTGAAAGTTGGTCTCTCGCCCTGAGGGAAGAACACGGACTCAGGGTGCAGCTACCTGCTCAAGCTGGTTCCTCGATCGCGGATTTTTCTGCCCTGAAGATGGAGACGATACGTTCTCCGAAACGTTGATTCACACAATATCTACACGGCGTCACATCCAAGAAGACTACATTCTTCAGACTAAAAAAGTTAGGCTGGTCACGTTGAGTGCAAAAGACTGCGTGGGAGGTTGGATGTGCTCCAGACATAGCGGTGGCAGAGTGGATGGCTCATGCTAGGAATCGAACCCCGTAATTTTACTGCATGACCTCTCACATTATTAATTGAGTTACTCCCACTAGAACAACGCCAAGAGAAAGCGCAAGACATTGATTTCCTTTGAGATAATTCAAAGGTTCATTTAAATAATTACTTTAATCCGCATTCGGACGTCCCACTGAGGCAGATGAATGTAGTCCACGCGCACAACAACCCATTCTGAATCTCATATGTTTCTATGACTCCAGAGTGACCTCTCTTTTTCAGATGTTCTGACAAATTTTTGTATGAATTCTGCACTTCTCACGTCCTACAGTTTCCTTCTCTTTGAACTCATAATCCCAATAATGCAGGCGAGTAACAAACAAGGAGTTCCTCATTATGAAGCTCTGTTCATCTCTCAGTCAAGTAGACCTCCTGTCCTCACCTCGATCTTCTCAAGCGTTATTACTCGGACTTGAAGATTTACGAAACTACAAAGTCCATAATGCTCTATTCTCACTGCAGTGGAAACCTCAGATCTGACCCTCGGTCCGTGTTCTTCCCTCAGGGCGAGAGACCAACTTTCATTGTTGTGTAAATATACGGACAGAATTATAGACTTATTTTAGCTTTATGATTTGACATAGGATGTGAGAAAGTGACGGATTTTGATTTGTGTGGTAGGAAGCGTTCTCTAAACTTTGTTTCTCTTTTTAATCATTCGTGAATGTTATTTAGATGCGTTATGGTCCATTTTTTTTAACTTTTCCTCATTTTCAAAAGATACAACATCCATCGCCTATGTCCCTGGGGTTCACTCAGCCTCTAAAAGAAATGAGTACCAGGAATTAATTAAATAGTTTTCCTGGGGAGTAGAGAGCGGCCAGCGCGTAAGGCTGACAACCTTACCGCCATCTTTGAGCCGATTGTCTAGATAATGTGGGACCCTCAACGTCTCACAATCTTATGGTCCTTCATGGCCCATAGGGTTATATCACTATTTACTGGCTATTCCGGCCATCTTGAAAACCTCAGCTTAGTACTTTATGAGAGGATTACAATACTGTTTGTGCCTTGAGTCCTCCTGTCTCACTGCAGAGTCAATGTCAGGAAGGAATACGTTTTGAAGAAGAGAGGCTAGACTATTAATTTCAATCTCACAGGTTCGCCCTGTGTCTTCTCTCTCGTCTCTCGAATCTGTTCAGGTCAAACTGCCTTAACCATTGCCTTTCTTTGATTCTCCTCAGCCCCTCCCAGTCCCTCTCTCATTTCGGTCAAGAAAACGTCATATTTTTATGTAGGTAAATAAATAAATAAAGGTGTCAATTAACACCCTTAAACACAATGGTAATTGTGTGTGCCAAATTGTTTAACCAAGAACTTCTACTTTCCCAACAAAGTGTATTTACGGGTTCTGTATTATATTAAAAATAAACAGTTATTTTTCTAAACAACATTAAAATATTTGTCTTTTTATGGGCACACACTGTATTTTCTATGAGGTAGAACCCGAGTTCTTAAATATTATTTAGATGAACTGCAAGTTTTAAAACGTTCATATCATATCTATATGAGAAGAAAAATATCATTTGAAACTTATACTAATTAAATATAATATATAATATAATATAATTAAATATAATAAATAATAAATCTTTATCAAAAAAAGGAAGTCTTCATTTTCGTAGTTTATCGAGGTTTCTCTTTTTTCATTCAATGTATGTTTTTGGTTTGATTTAAGGGAGTCACACTTCTGCTTGGATGCGTATGAATTTACCTTATACGTCGGCCGCTCACCTATTGTCCTGTCCCCCACACACCCTCATGGTGTGGCATAAAGACAAGTTTAACTGATACACAGAGATACAACGAACACAGTATAATACAGGGGCAAAGGCGTTTATATTTCTGGGATAGAAGGCAAATCTGAGGCGAATAAAGACCTACACGCAGATGGGGATCACATTTAGTTTCCAAAGCTGAGTTCACAGTATTGTCGCGTGTTTCCTAGACAATGCGACAAGAAAATTGTGTGGGTCTCGGATTTGGACGAGTATGTGTATTGGACAATCACTCTTTACGCTCACAAATACAATCACTCGCACTTACAACGCTTTCAGAAATTTCTTCTTCAACTGTTACACCTGCACCGCTAATCTCGGTGGAGCGTCTTGGCTCTTCGTTCTTCGAAGTTGATCTGACTTCGCTCTCGTCGGATAGGAACGCCACTGGTCTCAAAGTCAAATTTGCATTGCTACTGACGGTCAGTTAGTCAGTAAGTCTTGGTGTCGAGCCCCATCTGCGCCTCATGACCAGATATTAATTATTACTGTTTGACTATTGCGGTCTTATTTTTGTGGGGCACCCTCTCTGACCAGAGGACGGGTCTGTCTTTTGCATATGCTGTTGGCTCTTGCCAGTGCGGTCTCTCTCGGGTCCGAGTCCCTTGTGACTCGCGACCGTATTTTACTGTCTCTGATTTGAGACTTCACTTTTCGTCGTCTCCTACAACTCGCAGGGTCATGGTGGAGGTACTCGACCTCGCCTCCACACGGGAGTCCACTGGTCTCTTGTCGGATGAAAACTGTTATATCCTGCACTCGGACTGAATAGGAAACACCTTGTCGAAGGATTAATTTTGCCCACTCTAAGCAAACGAATCTCTTGTCCCGGGAATTCAGCAATTCTGTCTCTGTTGGGTAGGCAGTTTCCTAGGTAACATGCGTTCTCATTGCCCGTTGTCTAATGATGACTGTCCTATAGTCCGGCTTTCAGGCAGCACGTCGCAGTGTTTTGAAGTTTTAGAATTCTCATCATATAGCTGCTTAATAGAGCACGTACGAACAGATGTGTGCCTATTAATTATAGAAATGTAACTTCAGTTTCACTGTTATTATTGAAGAGACACTAATGCTTCAAAGTATTGTTACAGCACAGGGCTTGCAGACCTTGCTGAAAAATTTCGTTAGTCCATCGCTCTTAGAACACTTCAATTTCTTTTTTGTGTTCTGTTTCGTACATCAGCAAACGTTATATCGGCACAACGAGTAGTTTAACCCTGAATTTAGTATGGGAGATGCATACTTGTGACCACGTGATTCGTGATCAGTGTCTGTCTTCCCCGCCCATTGGCATAAAAGTTATCCTAGTGAGAATAAAGGGCCGAACTGTTGGTTTCGAAACATTAGTTGATTGGTTTGCTGCTTTCTCTGAGGCTAATGAGAGATGAGTCTACGAGCTCATATAAATATAATTATTTTTTTCAACAGACAAGAGCATGCTCTCACGTAAGAACGTGTTAGAAATGAAATACTGCCTAGTATACGGACCGAACATGGGTAAATATTATCATAATTAATCAAACAATGAAAATTCTCGTAAATTTTCATTTACGTAGTCTAGAGCAGAAGTCGCCACTTTTAGTGGGTGACAGAAGATTGCGAGAAACTGCACATTACGGGACCACGCTATAGCTCAAGCGGTTAGTCACTGGCTTCCCACGGCGGCGGCCCAGGTTTGATCCCGGGTTCGGTCAAGTTGGATTTGTGGTGGACAAAGTGGCGCTGTAGCGGGTTTTCTCCGAGTATTTTGGTTCCCCTTGCCAATCTTCATTCCATCAAATTCTCCATCATCATAATGACCCAGGGCAGGCTACAATAGGCCAATCAGTTGTCGCCGTGCCGAGTGGACCCAATAGGCACAGTACGAATCTACTCGAAAGGAACTCAAATTCTCATTACGCACTCTCAGGTCAGTTTCCTTCCCAAAACACTGGTGGCAAGTTTTATCCTGCAGGTAATACCTGACAGTGCCAGTGAAACACTTTCTTACAAAACGTAACCAGAGACCCTCATTTAATGTGACACATGAAAACAAACTGAACATTTCGAATTCCTCGACACTGAACATTAGATTCAGTTCACAGAGGAGAATGGTACGTGTTTTGGGATCGTCAGCGAAAAACTAAGAAGTTATTGTGACTATCTTACAATTCTGGGGGGTATCCAACACCCTTACCTAGGAAACCAATTTGCCTCTATGCAAACGGCTGGCAGTCCCGGTGCTGGAGGATACGTGGCCCCTGGTTCAAACTGAACCCCCAGACATCGCCTGTTCTTGAGCTTCCTTACTTCACACAATTCCGGAATGGTACCATAACACTTTGACCCGTAGTGAAGTGTGTCTGACTGATGGGCAAAATGTTAAGATCATAACTTCACAGGAAGCGCTCCGTGTCTCCGTTTCAAGAACAACCGGTTAATGCTGTATAGGGAAAAAAAGCTGTGGTATATCGTAAGAAACACAAAAGGACACAAAGTACAGTCTATGGACGAAATGCAAAATTATTTCTTATTTAAGTATGTTGTGAGAGCCGGGTTAGCATAGTCGGTATAGCGATTGGCCACGGGCTGGACGACCGAGAGTTCGGAGTTCGGGTCCCGGTAGGGTCAATAACTTGTCTTCTCCACGTCGTTAAGACTGGCTCTGGGTCCCCCCCCCAGCCTCCTATTAAATGGATACTGGGCGCTCTTTCCACGAGGGCTAAAGCGACCGGGGCGTAAAGTTGACCATTCACCTCCATCTTATGACGAGGTCAGGGAAATGTGGTCCACATCCACTTCCCACACAACTTATGGCGTAGTGCTTAATTAACTAAGCACAAGAACAAATTTACCTTTATTGTAGGATCAAGCCTCCAATCGAAAAGATATCGGAGGTTCTTTTCCCGGGGTGAAGCAGTCGGAGCGTAAAACTGATTACTCACCTCCTACTAGTGCTGAGGTCAAGAATGGTGGAGAATTCGTCCTCTCCCCGTAAGTTTTCATGGCGTGAAGCTTAAGTTATTAAGCATAGGGACAATTTTATATTCTTTTCATCATCAAAGAATCACGGGTTTTAATTACACTTGCGGCATATTTGTTCCAGGAACCTTATTATGGCAGAAGCCGCCTTGGGATGGCCTGCTTTCCCACTCAGAGTCCTGCCGAAAGCCCTGTACAGTGGGATGTGGCTCAAAAAATAGAGGAGTGTAGAGACACAATTAACGAATCAGTGTTCTTTAACTTAAGGGAACTGCGTTAACTAATTCCGTTGCTTTAGCCACCAGCAATGGGATACGAACAGAAGCTCTTGAGTTTACTGTAGTTTTAACCGACGGCAAGATAAGACACTCAGCAACAAGAATCTAGCATGGCTTTATGGATATACACTGTACAAATATGACGTCACACGTCTCTGCGTGAGAGGGGACGACATGAACAGGGCTGGAACCCCAAGAAGCAGAATACGTAATGTGAGATATGTCAGAACACATGGAATACTGCATGATCGATGGTCCTGCTAGGTGGCAGGTCGCGATGCCTTTTTGAAACTTCTGGTCTCGATAAATGCCAAAGTAACATGAAGCTTGTCAGATGGTGGGATTAGCGTGTGATAGAGTATCACAATGTATGCAACACGTCACACACGCTACTGTCTTCCAGTCTTCTCTTTAGGCATCCTCACAATCTTCTTACAAAAAAAAAAAAGTAAATTTCTTATAGCATTGTTGCAAACATTTACACTGCTTGTTTCTTCCTCGGTATATGGCCGATCACGGCGGCCACGCTGAGTCACGAAATGTCTTCGCCCTCTCACATACTGGGATAGTAAGTTCGAACGTCACCCTAAGCATTAGTGGATATCTGCATTTTTCTGCTTTTTCTTGTGTATTTAGCGGTTTTGGGACTGGCTGGTCACTCGTCCAAGAAGTCCTGCCAACTGCCTACATATACGTAGTTCCAGACTAATTCCGAATAGAAACAGAGCAGAGGGCTTAATCCGTCAAGGAAGAAGAAGAAGAAATATGATAGATATATGATATACGTGTGTGTGTCCTCTTAACATTTTCTGAACAAACCGACGAATTTTCATGAAACTGAACATAAAATAGAAGCTTATGTAAAAATATAACTTTTCTGTTCCCCTCTTCCCGCCGTGCACCTGACACGAAGCCCAACCATTGTAATAGTTGGCAATAGATGCGATACGCACGGATGTGAGACGGACATGCTCGTATTGCGGTAGAGATCTGAAATAGGTCTCAAATCTAACGGTAAATGCCACTTTTTTATTTCAGTGTTATACCATTTTAAAGATTTCGTTGTCATGTACATTTTCCTAACCGCTGTTTACTCGTCGTTGCTAAGCAATGAAGCTCGTGTTGTAACACTTGCTTGAATGTGTGCAGTTCCCACGATATTATGACTTTAACAAGTCAGCGGCCATATCCAGGGCGAAGCTCGAATGCACTAGAATTGTCTTTTGTTAGTAACTCTAATATGGGCCGATCACAGTGGCCGCACGGTCTAAGGCATGAAATGTCTTCGTTCGAAAGCTGGTATCGTGGGTTCGAATCCCACTCAAGATATGGACGTCTGTGTGTGCGTTTATCCTGTGTTTGTCTAGTCCTCTAGGTAGGTAACAGTTTGCGACGGGCTGATCACTCGGCCAACGAGTCCTACCGTCTGTGTAAAAATGATTACGGAACTGAATTAGAGGCCAGGGCAGAATAAGGGGCTGTAGAAACATTGATGAATGAATGAACGAGTAACTGTGAAGTGATTCACATGTTAAGTTCCGAGAAACAGAAGATACAAGAGACACTTGATGTATGAGCTTGAAATTTTATGTTATTTTAAATATTTAAAATATGTTACAGTTTTTTTTTGTCGTTCAGCCTTCTGTATAATAAGAAATTTCTGCTCTAATCTCTTATTTCATTTTCTTTCTAATTAAGATGGAAGGAATACGCTGTTTGCTATGGAAATTTTGAAGGTATCAACAGGTTTACGTCACAACAAAGAATTCGAAACCTATCAACGAGCAATATTATTGTTTATCTGACAACTTTAACGGAATATATTCAATCTTCTTCGACTTATCGGATTAGGTTTTCTGGTCTGTACCAGTTTATTAATAACTGCTGAAATTATGCCTCTTTTAAACATCTGCTGCAACACCGTGCGCTGGAGAATGGTCCATCGTGAGGGTTCTGCCTACACAAGGCAACACCCACAAAAGATGGCATACGTGCCTCACGTGGGATTCGAAATCGTAATTCCAGCTTTAGAATATTCCGAGACAGTACGAACCATGCAACGCTCGGCGAATCTTTAGTTTAATGTCATATTCAGAGTTTTGAAATTATGAACAACTTATATGGACTATTTCTCATTCTGCCAACTTCTCCAGATTTATTAATAATCCCACTATAGACACAATATAGTCTCGACATTGACAGCGTCGTTAAACAACCAACTTTAAAACTGAAATACTTAGAATAGTGTAGTTGTGGTAAATCCTTACCAGAACATCATCTTTCCCTCTTTTATTTTTCTCTTGTTTCCGTTTCAGGATCTGTTCTTATATTTCTTCTCCCTTTCTTGTTAAATATTTATTATGGCCTTTATTTTATTCCACGTTTGTGTGTCTTTGTTTCTTTTCTTCTAAGAACAATCGCAGCCTACGTTAAAAACAATTAACAAAAAGCTGAAATCTTTGAGGGAATATATTCCATAGAATCTTGCCTGTAATTTCCTGTTTTAAAAACGAAACATCTCTTTGGAAATAGGAGGGTTCACTGTTAAATGACTTCGCCTCTGTCGCTAAAATACCGCAGGATGTGTATATATTCCATGGAACTTACATTCTGTATTTTCTCTTTTCACTTCGTATCAACTGAACCTGTTACTTTTCTAAGGTTCTGTCTGTCAGAATTATCATTGTCACATTTCCCACCCCAAATCGAGGGCATCTCCTACGCTTACTACTTAATAATACAGAATGCGCCAAAAACGTTCAGTACTGAAATGAAAAGACGTCCTGCTGATACCACTGTCTATTCATGTGAAGGCCCCTTGCATGACAGAAGCTTCTCAAATCCTGAAGAAATGGACCGATCACAATGTCTCCGTAGTGTTCTTGGGTGACAGTAAGAGCATTGCCTTCATCATCCTCAATGAAATATGGGTCTAATATACCGTGTGCTGCGACGGCACACCAAATCGTCACACGTGTACTGTGTAGCGGTTTCTGGATAATAACATCTGGCCGCTCAAAACCAAGGAAGCGAGTTGCCTGGCGACCACTTCCGTATGAGAGGAAATAATACTCCATTATGAATTTTTTTCCTCTGTCGAGAGACCCATTTCCAACAACAACTGCACAGCACAACTTCCTTTTCACTACTGGGAACACGTGCGGCTGGAGCTATGCCCCGTCGACAAACGCACTTGCGCGTTCGATATGCGTGAGTTTCAGTACTGCATATTTAGCGCATACTGTAGACGGAATTGATTCCCAGCAAGCCAAAATACACGGGGGGAGGAAAACAGTCTCTAAATGCCATGTGTTATTGACCCTTTAAAGTGAAGTGATACCTTATGTACCGCCTGATTTGTCATTAAGGAGGTCTATATCCCAGAAAGTGTCCTTGTAGGTTTCTTCCAATTCTCGTGATAAGAATCCGTTATATCCCTAAAAAGCACTAACCATCTGTCCTATGTAATGTAGGTGAGGCGTGTTTTCTCCGAAATTTTATATCAATATATGGATATTATTTGAAGTTCAAGCTTCAAAGGGATAAAAATAAAATCTTAAAAATTAGCCATTTTTTATTAAAAGAAACATTTCAAATTTGCAGGAACCCAGTAGGTGTACCGAATAAGAAACTGTGGTGAATGTCCGCACTTCATTCAGTCGTGGGAGCCGACAACTGGTCACAGCCAAATTGAGAGTGAGAGCATAGACTCCATTCGGAATTAAAGAGGCGTATCATTTGTTTCCCGGTATGATTCAAGAGAGAACCACAGGGCGTCGTTGAAAGCACTCACAAGATGATAATCATACTGAACACTGCGAGACTTAGCATGACCCTGAAAGCCGCCATTTGCATATGAACAGCTGCAGTTGGCACGGTAGCCGTTGTCCATGGGAGGATAATATTAATCTATATCTTCAAGATACAAGTTGTGAGGGTTTCGAGTAAATATATTTATCACAGGCTGTGGATCAGCCGCGGGCTCTCGCAGGAACGGTAATAAATACGTAAAACGGTAGGAATAAAGAATTTCTTAACTTGTTGAACGACTGTCAGTTTCCCTAGAAAGGCTTCGTTCAGTAGAGTTAGTTCACTAGTACTAGAAGTAAATTGGAGGATAATATTAATGTAGATGGTAAGCAAAATTAAAAGTAAAAGGTAAAGCTATCCCTGTAACAGGCCGTGGAGGCCCACAGGGTTGTGAGATGTTGAGGTTTCCACATTCTCTATACAATCGGCTCATAGATGTCGGCAAGGTTGTCAGCCTTAGGCGCCGGCCGCCGTTTACCCCCGAGAACATTCCAAGAATATTCCTGGTACTCATTTCTGCTAGAGTCTGAGTCGACCCCAGGGCCATAGTGCTGCTGGAAGGATTTGGTCAATTGAAAAAATACAATGACCTCATCGGGACTTGAACCCGCGACCTTCGGGCTTCTAGCATAGTAATTGATGGTAAGTAATGTTGCGAAAATGTAAACTCTATTCAAATAGCTCATGACGAGGACCAGCAACGAATTGTTCTGACCACCACAAAGAATATTTTAATAAAAAAAGAAAGAATTTATTGTCTATTTTGAGAGGCTATCACGTGACCAACAAAGACTCTGATTCGTGGAATTCTTTAGCGTCCTGCAAAGAAATTATCCTAATAAACTCGAACGTTTCGAAATCATTGGAAAAGGATTCCAGCAGCGATCATGGAACAGCAATAGTTATGCTCTCCTCAGATGTTCTCACAGATACGAGTTACTGAGGACGAAGTTGAAAGATGTGATTTCCCACTGTGATATGATATACATACCGAGTTTGGCTAATATCGGTCACTTAGCCGCGCCATAGCTCAAGCGGTTAGTAGCTGGCTTCCCACCGCGGCGGCCCGGGTTCGATCCCGGGTCTGGTCAAGTGGGATTTGTGGTGGACAAAGTGGCTCTGGACGAGTTTTCTCCGAATACTTCGGTTTCCTCTCCCAATCTTCATTCCACCAAATTCTCCATCATCATAATCACCCGGGGTAGGTTACATTAGGCCAATCAGTGGCCGCCGTGCCGAGTGGACCCAGTTGGACTCCACCCCCTAACAAGCGAATTTAAGAAAAACATTAATATCGGTCACATGGTGTATATTAAAACATCGTGTAATGTGGTAGGTAGGTACCAACATGCCTGATGAACCTCCTCCCTCGTCTTAAAGAGTTCTCTCCTGTACCCTGAAGATGATGACAGCAATTTCTTCCGAAACGCTTATGGCTGTCTACAAGAACTGTGAGTCATAATGTTACGAGAGATTGTAACCTTAATATTATACTTAACATGGGCAATTTTTATTTGAATTTGTACCGGTACACGAACACAGCCGGATAAAGCCCTTCGCACGTGGCGCTTATGTTGGAGGTCGGCATCCATCGGTCACATCCAAATGAAGGAATCTCCAGTACAAACCCTGTTCGCCTTCAGGTCTCTCTTGATCTTATTTCTACTCCTCTGAGCCGTCAGGACTCCACCCATACATCCTTCTGGTTACAACTCGACCAACTGGTATAGCTGACAATTTTTGTCGTCAGGAACCTCAGAGTATTATGTAACAAGACTGCTGATCCAGTGGCGTGCTGACATGTGTCTGCACTGCACGTTTCTATTGGTCCATATGTGGGCAATTTAACTCTTCGATTTTCTGTTTCATTTAGCTTCTGATGTACAGAACGGGATTGGGAAGTGTGTACTCCGTAATCTGGTACATGAAATTACAAAGACGATGTTTGAAGATCTGAGGTTTTCACTGTGGTGACTATTAAGAATGTCGTCTTCTGGGATGTGGTGCCATGTAGATCTTACGTGAACCGACGTTTCGGAGGAACGTCGGTTCGACACATCTCAGAAGATGGTATTCTTCATGATTTTTTAAGTCTATTACACACCTTAGAAATGGGAATAAGGAAATACAAATCAGTAAATATCTCAGATGTAGGATCTAATTTATAGCTGAGGAAGAGTTTGTGGGATATGTGGATTATTCCATTTATGGCCTTATGCAAACTAAACTTTTATGAATTATTTTACTTACTTACTTACTTATAGAGCTAAGGCCTTCTTGAGGAGAAGCCAAATCTGCAGCTACTCAAGAATTTCCCAGAATTTTATGGAACCAGAAGGTTCATTATCGTGTTCACAACCAAACCGCCGTCTAAAAATGGATAATTATTGCGGTCATAAATGTTTGTCGTGTCTTTGGTTTCGCTTTCATTTGCAATATAGTGCTGACTACGTAGGATTATGTGTTTATTTAAATATAGTAATTTGTTTTACTCATTTTTATATTGTTGTTTCTTCAATAATACATTTTATTATAAAGCCTAATATGATCGTATATTGCTTTGAAACGAATTAAATTTAAGAGTACAGTCTTCCTGAATGTGAAGCCGTGTAGTTTTATAGTTGGAGACCAACCTTACGGAAGCACCTCTTACCTTCATCTTCAGCCTAGAGGTGTATTACGTTTCTACTAAACTGCACAATACCACGTCTGAGCATATCCTATCTTAATATATGCCGATGTGAGAATCTCAAAGCTTATATATCGAGTAGATCTGATTTCATATTTTAGTGAACTTTCATCAGAAATTGGCATCTTATAATTCCAAACAAAATATTTAACAAAGCTGATGTCAACAAGTAAACGACTGTAGTTAAATTTCCGATAAATAAAAGAATTCTTCACCAAAGTGATGTCCAAACCGACTTGGGGCCCACTGAACCTCCTGCCAAATAATTACTGAGGCATAATCCCTGGGAGTGAAAAACATAAAAGATAAGCTGTCCACTAATCTACATTCAAATCCGAAATTTAAAATGTTCTGCATTCCCCCCCCCCTTTAATATTTATGATTTGGTTACAGGTTATCAAAATCTGCCTCCAGACATCCTTCGGAAGTATTCCATTTAAATCTGGCGTTGTTTCTTCCGCTGCTTTAGAACTACAGTGAAATCCTAGCTCCTTATTGACACGGCAAGGTAAGTGTTTTAACTGCCCACAGCGACAGTTCGTTCCGAGATGTTCTGTAAAGTTTAACGCTCAACATGTTTGCTAGGTGTGTAATGACGACAGAAGCATCGCAGTAATGTAAAGTATTTTTATTTTGTTTTTCTGTGGCTTATTTAAAGAAGCTGCTACTAACTCTGGAAACCAATGTCAAATTTACCTCGTTGCATCGTGAAATATTTCTTCCTTCCTTCCCTTCGGCGCTACAGCTTAGGGTGAGCTCTGTCCTCCTGAACATTCTGCCTCCATTCTTCTCTGTTCTTCATCTTTCCTCCCCGTCCTTTCACTTTCATCTTGCGGAGATCATGTACAACCTCCAACCATCACAACCTGGGTCTTCCAATCTTCCTTATCGCATACATTTTATTTTAGATGCTGATTATCTGGCTTCTGAACAATTCAGTTTTTACGGTGTGAAGTTCTTAGCCTCACGCCCAACCTCAACCTGGAGGGCCACGGTATCCCTCTTCGTCGGTCTCCTAGCCCTTGACCCGTCCGGTATGGGTGACCCCTACCAGTAGCTACGCTACCGCCCGCATAACTCTCAAGGACTCAGGAGCACTCAAACTCCACCAACACCATCGGTGGAGTCATGGAATTTTAGTTGTCTTTTTGCAAGAGCAGACAGGCTTTGAAGCTAACGCGTTTGTACCAACCTCCTTCCCCAGAACAAATTTTATTTTTATGGCTTGCGGTTTTCTTTATGGGGTTTTATTTTATGGCTTGTAAGAGTGAGGTCATATTGACTATCCTCTCATTTTGACCTCATATTTACCTACTATTCCAAGCTCTAATTATGGATGAATATGGAGCATTAGTAGAATTACAATTAGCAAGGGAAAATCGTAATTGTGATGGACGAACCTACCTCACTGCCGCTATATCCATCACAAACTCCATATGGACTGACCTGAATCTTGGTCTCTACAGTGAGAATCCGGCCACTAACCGTTTTTAGTTTTAAATCGTATGTCTTCACGCCACTGCAAAGTAAAAACTCGTCCATAAGGACAACATATCTTAACTGCAACAAAAATGTTCGCGTGCTCGGTGGTTTTCACTTTTCATACTCCATCAATGCTGCAAGGCCCGCCTGATACACATAAGAGTTAGGCTGTCGATATCCAGCGATCTTGCATAACTGCTGCTGCTAGAAAGTATCAGAAGAAACCACGAAATAATCTGCAATGGAATTTGGGATGCAAGAAATAAGCTATTATCATATTCATTTTAATTTAACTGTGACGGGAATTAATAACTGCAAATATTGTTCCTTCTAAAGGTATTGTTCTCCCTATTTTTTGTTGTTCATTTCTTATTTGGTGCATTCATTGTTGCTCTTACCAAAAGAAACTTCCGTTAATATATTTTCATGCCAAGATATAAACACTGAAGCCGAAAAGCAAAGAGTAATTTAGCTAGAACACTAATAAGAGATGGCAGGAAACATCTTCCTGATCCAATAGAACTGAGAATGTACAGAGCAGAATGGCCAGTATTTGTAAGCGTTGCGTTTAGGCGTGGCATGAATTTGTTTAGCGATGGTCACTCAAATGGAAGGTTTCGTAACGTCGCAATCAACTGTGAATAAACTGTAGATTTTAAAGGGTTCTGACGATGGTGGATGACACACAGAATTAGCGGATTTTTGGAAAATGATGGATGATGATGGAAAAAGTCCAAATCCCAGTAATTCCGCGTGAATAACTCATTGAAAAGTACGTGAAAAGACACCGGCGTAGCCTGATTTAAGATGATCCACATTTCTTCTGTGAATACTGAGGATTACAAGCAGAACCTCCCTTGGTTCGTCCTTCTTTTGACAGAAATGCCATTACACTGCCAGAAAACGTACAGTAACAATGTCACAGAAGAGCTCGTCTCTTGTTTTGGTAGACGTGCCCTTACTCTGCCAGAAGAACCATGGTGGCAGTGACATCAAGTTAGTTTTCAAGACGCTTTAGAATTGAAAAAATTATGACCATCTAAAAAAAACATTTCGAGCAATAGTTATTCAACTTTTTATTTTCTCAGTTGCTTCCGAGACTCAACCTAATTGTAGTTTATTGCCCATTTAGCAGCCCACACACTAGTCGGTTTTCTTTGCTGCAGTGGTCACTGCGAATAACTTTGTATCATATACTACAAGATGTTTCGTAAACTGTTGTCCGATCTTTGGTCTGTGTGCTGGAATGGTATTGCATGTATGAGACTTGCAGTTTTTACGTCGGTGAAAATAAATATTGTAGTCTTCTGGACTATTTCATTTTGTAATCTGATTGATGTTCTTCTCGGAATAATACCCCGCCTTCATATGACCTGAATATGGAGGCAAAATATTCTTTCGAAACTTCGGTAAATTTCTGACAGAACAAACTCTTGAGTTTTATCACTAATTTGTTTAATAACTTCTTATAGATCTTCTACATACTTGTTATCTTCCAGATTATTTATTCAGTTAAGATTATTATCATCTGGGATGTAATGCTGTGAAGTGTGGTAAACATAAACCAACTTTTAAGAGAAAAATTTTCTTCTACCCTGAAGAAGGAGGTAGTATGTTCTACCAAAAGTTGATATCTCTGTACCAAACAACACGGATTCACACCCAATTACACACCAGTCTTCATTGTCAAACACAACTATTTACGGGTATTTCATAACACATAATCGTAAGAGAAATCTGTGAGATGCAACATTATGACAGATCTATATTTGCTGCGAAATGGTTAGTACTCCTGCTTTTCATTTGTTAATCCCCAGGCTTGTTATGTCTTGCGGATACCAACCATCCTGCCTGAGCTTAGATTCGAGCGAACAGTGGAGTAACAACTCAAAATACATGACTGATTTCTTTCGAAACTTGTCGAACTTACCGTTTGAATTCGATACGACAATGTGTGCAGTCGTGGAAGAAATAAGAAACGAACAGAAAGAAGAACACACTGATGCGAGAATATCGATCCTTGTTTCGGTACTTGTTCCATTGCTTTTACGTAAAGAAAATGATAAAAAAAAGTTAAGCTAATAAACAATTTCAGTTCAATCTAATCAGTTTTATATCGTAACCTTCCGGTTTGTAATATCTGCTGTATTCTGGAGGAACGGGCTGTCTCCTTCTTCAAGTTAGAATGAACTTTGTTATCCGCCTATCAAACTGATTGTATCATAATTCTAATGACAGTTGTATCAATCTTAACCTAAATTTTTCAATCTAATTTATTTATTTTACTTTCAGTATTACATCCAATTAAGTACACGCATCTGATGAAGGAACAAAGATGAAACCTTAAGAGCAGTCTAATCCGTTTTCAAAACTCAGTATTTCGCATTCCAGAATTTCGAATTTCCTGAAACACAGATCCATCTATAAAATAATTCTTAACCTTCCAAGAGAGTGTACAAGCAGCGATAGCGCGTAACATAGGATCTGACAGCGGTGGTGAAAAATGAAATCATGGTATAAAATAGGAAGCAATCTTTGTGAACACCCTGTTACAAAACATTACTTTGCATTCTGGTCCATATGGACGCGACGGCAGACTGCGTGCGCCCCATATTTAGAGCTGAGCGTTGTTCGATACTTCAATAAGGTCTGAAAAGTCTTCCACCTGTGTGCAGAGTTACAGCAAGGGCAGTGAATCCGGTACAGCATGTGGGACTCCTTACTACAAGTCTGCTCATACAGCCGGACAGAAACCGGCAGCTTTACCGACTGCACTCTCGAAGCAGATGTTGCCTTTGTTAAACTGCATCAAATGTTGGATGACGAAATGAAGGTTGTAACTGGATGTATCTTAAGTAGTCATTCGACATGAAATTAATCTAACTCTCCGTGGCCTGTAGTCTTCAAGCGAACTATACCGACCGAGCGACCGCCGCTTGTCGGCTAAGTTGGTGATAACGGATAGAGAGTGTCAAGTGGTCAGCGCAACGGATCCCCACGGCCGTTAATCTCGGTTATTTGGACAGGAGCCGCTATTTCCTTGAAATAGCTCCTCCGTTATTCTCACGAGGCTGAGTGAACCCCGTTTCAGACCCACTACTTCTCAGCAAATCTGGTAGCCCCAGGAATCGAAACCTGAACTACTGAATATGTAGCCAGGAACTCTGACCACTAGACCACGGAGGCGGTCTGAAATAAATATAAAAAGTATTTTAAAAGTCAGTTCTCACCTCACAGAAAACACCGTCCATTTCAATTACAAAGTTAAATCTATTATTGCTCTTTCAGAAAATTGCATCGAACCCATAGATATACATCATGAGGAAAGAGCCGAATTACCGAATATTAAAACCTGAGATACATTTTGTTCACATGTGTGTTTCGAAGGGACGACGGCAGTCGTTACCATTCTCTGTCCTTTTCCGGTCCCAGTCTAGGCCGTAAGATTGGCTACATTCATCAAACTATTCGCAGTTTGCAGAAATATCGAGAAAAGTAATACAATGCAATATCACCCTCATTGACAGTTCTTGACGAAAATGCCGCACCTGATGCTGCCCTGCAAAACGTGTATAATTTATACGGCTCCTTCAGTAAACCTTGAGAAAAAGCGAAAAAAAAAATACATTCATTCGGATATTAGGAAAAGTTTTAATTCGGGAAATGTTTGCCAGCATTCGGAATCTTTCATCGCTTGATGTAACAATTTAACAAATACAATGGCCGGTTTAAACTGCTATATCAGTATGCTCAGAAGAATGGGCGGTAGGACTACTTACAGGACACTGTCACCTCAAAGGACACCTGTTCAAACTGGGACTAAGTGATAGTCCCACTTGTCAGAGGTATCAGTCAGAAAACGTAAGAGCCACACATATCCTGTGTGAATGTGAGGCTTTAGCTTATTTAAGACTACGTCACTTGGGTCAGTACTTTATGGAACAAAGTAACTATTTTGACGCCCCCACATCTAAAATCCTGCGCTTTATTCGAAGAGCGGGGTTCCTGAGGGAATAATTAAAAAAAGGGAAAGAACAATAGACCACTGAGGTCGCGGTGCAAGAGCCGAGAAGGCCTACCCCTCATACATTCATTCATTCTGAGAAGAACATCGAAGCTCCTCTGGATTAGCAGGTTCTGAACTTAACCCCGTAGCTTCAAGAAGCATTCACTTCAATGTTCGGTGAAACTGTCCAAAATATAAAGAAGGCCAAGGAAGATGATTATTGAGTTGTTTTATGACCGTCAAATTTTGTTTTTTATCCTAAAAGGAGAGAGAATTGGAGGTACTGAATTTCTTCTCTATGGTCCTACAGCACTTTGGACTTTGGCCGCTTTTCAGTATCTTGGATATTGGTGGGATAGCCAGAAGGAAAGAGACCACTATAAAGACCAAGGTGTAGGTGGGTGAGCAATATTAAAATGGGTCTTAGAGAGATAAGATGGGATGGTATGGATTGGATTGATCTTGCACAGGATAGGGAACATTGGAGGGCTCTTGTGAACCTTCGGGTTCCATAAAATTCTGGGAAATTCTTGAGTAGCTGCAGAATTGGCGGCTCCTCCAGAAGGGCTCAGCTCCATGAGGTAATCTCTACACAATCGGTATGATTCTTTGGACGGGGGATCAGCCGCAAGGCCGCTACATATACATGACAACACAAATACAGAATAAACTCAGACAGACATCCATGACACGAATGGGATTCTAACCCACGACCCCACTGTTCGAGGGAGCGAAGACGGTTCACACCTTAGACCGCACAGCCACTGCGATCGACGTGGGTAACTGTACCATAGAGAATACTTACTTGTGAGATAGGCTGTAGAAAACTGTTTAATGAATAGATTCTGCCAATATTATTTCGGTGAGGGAAAGGAAAAATGTGATTGGTGGGTAGTACGCATGCGGTAGATGAGAGGTGCATACAGAAGTTTAATCTGCAATTCATTTGGGAGGATAATGCTAAAATAGTTCCTAGAGATATTGCGTGTGGATATTTGTGGCTCGTACAGGGACCAGTGGCTAGCTCTTATGAACATTGTAATTAACCTTAGGGTCACGTAAAAAGAGAGCAATTTCTTGACTAGCTGAGGAATTAATTACGTTCTCAAGAAGGTCTCTGATCCATGGAGTTGCATAGTTTCTCTGCTTATTGTTTCCGAGTGTGAATTATGATAATGAAGTATCTCAATGACAAGGCAATGTACCGGTGAGCAACAAGACAGCAATCAGTGAAACTCTGCTGGCGTGTGGGCGGTAGACACGTTCTCTTTGTTCTTAGAAACAAAAGTTTTATAATCAGTATAATGAATGCTTTGGTGTATCATTTAATATTTCTAGACTATTTGATCTGTGCCTGTCGAAAAGAAGGGTGTAGATATAAATTATTTACCTTGAAGGTTTAAATTCTTAATCTTGCTCAATCTCATTATACGTGTATCATATCTGTACATAAATATCCTTCTTAAAAATCTAATAATTACTCAGATAATCAAGAAATTCACAGTCTTTTAACGAACCCGAAAGTTCATAAGCGTGTTCACAAAATCCCCTGTTCTGCTCACTATTTTGAATCACACGAATCCAGACAACAACCCCATACACTATTCCCTTGAGTTCTACTGCAATAATATCCCTTTATGTCCACCTTATGTGATTTGTGTCTAGCCTTCAGGTTCTTCGAGCATAGACATATTCTTAGCTCTCATGCGTGCTACGTTCCCCGTCCATTTAATTTTCTGTGATTTGATCATTTATAATATTGTTTTGAAGAGCCTAACCAACTTCCCCTCACTTCTTTCCCCTTACGTCGATATGTATATACTCCTTATGATCCTGTTCTCGAACACACAATGAATGCTCTTCAATCACTAAAACATACCCCTGTTCACATTCATATAAAGCAGGTCCTAGACAAAGGGTGGCAGAGGATAGACAGTGTTTATGTAGAGTCTGCTTTAGTATGCTGTGCTGTAGTCGAGTGCACATGTAACGATTTATCATTTATGGCCCGGAGTGTACGGTTACCTATCCTAATATATTGTCACGTATTGGGGATGGCGTGACTAATAATAGTTGGTTTCAGATTTGATGATTGGATTTATTGGACGTCTCTATTACAATTAGAGTTGATTACAACGCTCAAACATTGAACTCCTTGAAGATAAAAATCTCTATCTGTGTCTCTCCTGGTTCTTGAATTGACTCCAGTCTGTACTCCTCTATTAATCAGTACGAATGACTCATCCCTGAGAATCAGTTACGTGTCCTTTCATGACCCTGTGCGGACCACAGACGGAACACCATGTCTTACAGTTCCTCTGTTGTTCTGCGTATTCGTTGTCACGACAATTCTTTGCTCCGGGAACAATATTTCCTAGCTGTTGTCTAGGAACAGATGTCTTTGTTTTGTTTCTCTGACTGCGCACTTCCGGCTTTCAGTAGTCATGTCAAAATATATAGATATGTAATTCTTCTATTTTCCTCTTGCCTATAGCTGACCTAATATAGAATATCCACATATATTCTGTCATTGCTATTATATATGGTAGTCATGGGTGCTGAAGTGGTGTGCAAATTTTGCAGTAGTGTCTTTAATCGTGAATTGAATGTTTATTTTCAATTTTTGTGCTAGTGTTAACATTCATTGAAAATTCATCCTATCATCTTTTCTCGAATTCTTCTGGTCACGTGCACAGAATTCTGCACACGTTACTTCTCACTCCATTTGAGCTACATTTCCAGCGCACAGTACTAAGATTAAACAAAATATAGTTCTACAGAGTGAAGTTTATGTAGGTACAAGGATATGGTTATATTTGCAATTGTTAACAGCGCTGCTTGTAGAAATCTGTTGCATTAAATTTTCGCGATTCTGTACCGGCACTTCGTTTCGCTATGAAAATTTATATTGCCTTTTTGAATCCGCTTTATTACGATTTAATAGCGATGTTCTATAATAGACAGAGCGCAGACAGTTCTCTAATGGACTTGGCAGTAATACTGAAGCAATTATGGATGATTCGCCAAGGACAGTCCAATTCCAATTTAGTGAATTTAATTTGGCCATAATCTCAACTGCCACTAATAGAATTTTATTGTTAAAGTATCCTACTCCCAGGGTAAGTAGGCCGCTTCTTGAACCAAAATGTAAAGATTTGACTTTCATTATTACTGATGTAAAGAAACTTAGCTTGAATTCTGAGGAGAAGGCATTGTTGAATCTGTATTTTTTAAGCAGATAAAGATGGCACAGTATCCACTGACTGCCTAATCCCAAATGAGAACAACAACAACTTTTATCCTAGTCATTTTAGGCATATTACAAGAAATCAAACACTGGTAATATCCTATCTCCCGGGAAATATTGAAACCGGACACATTATAATACAGGAGTTTTTAGAGTTACTTTTGAATAAAGAGATAATTTGTATTTACTTTTCATTATTTGGTCAAACGAAGGGAAATTCGTACTTTTGAACTAGTGCTGTTTCTTGCGGAGTAAAACTTAAGTGTCTTATTGAATCAAAAATTTTTCTGTGCAAAAATTGTATTTGCGGAAAGAAAGACAGGAACAGCATTATCGTATGTCTACTTGTTGGTCAGTTTGCTTTTTTTCTGGTTTATTTCACTAACCATCTTATAACAATGTTGTTTTATACTTCTATTCATTCCATACTTCTTACACATTAGCTTCAGTGTAGGTTAAACATGATACTCCTATTCTTTATTGCTCTGTGGCCTTACCGACCATTATAATACCTTGTCTCTGATAAAACTCCTTTGCCTTCCGATATTCTATGTAAGAACCATCCGAATACACAAAATTAATTTTGTCTTCTGGTACCTACAGACAGACCGCCTCTGTGGTCTAGTGGTCAGAGTTCCTGGCTACAAATCCAGAGGTCCCGGGTTCGATTCCTGGCGCTACAGATTTTTTCTGAAAAGTAGTGGTTATGGAATGGGGTCCACTTAGCCTCGTGAGGATAATTGAGGAGCCATTTCAAGGAAATAGCGGCTGCGGTCTAGAAAATCGAGATTAACAGCTGTGGGGATTCTTTAGGCTGACCACGCAACACCCTCTATCCTCTAAATTTGGCACTAACTTCGCCGACAAGCGGCGGTCGCTCGGTCGGTATAGTTCGCTTGCGGATTAAAACCACGGAGTTTTAGTTTTTTGTTTGTTTTATCTACAGGTAGGAAACATTACTTTTCAGTGCTTAACGGAATGCGAATTAAGGGTGTGTCAAAATAGGATGGGTTGGAGAATATCTTAACAAACAGAGAGGAAGTGACAGGTTGCTAGAGGAAGTTACGTAAGAGAAGCTTCATAATTTGTATTCGTTACCAGATATTATTACAATGATGAAATCAAGGCGAATGCGATAGGCTGATCATATAGCATGTATGGGAGGAACGAAATATGAATGTAATATTTTAGTCGGAAAACCCAAAACGAAGAGAACATTCGCAGGGCCTAGACAAAGATAAGAGGATAATAATAAAATCGATCTTGAAGACAATCTCTCCTAGATTGTGACCAAATTAATTTGTCTTCTGTTAAGGACCAGTGTCAGGTCCTTATAAACACTGTAATTGGTCTTTGATTGTCATAAATTGTGGGAAACTTGTTAAACAACTGAAAGACTATTGATATATGGAGAAGTCAGTTATGGAAACTGAATTTAGAATTCCTAATAAAGTCTTAAGAACAAATATTTGAAAGGTAAAACGTTTGACATTTTGTACTAAGCGAAACTCCTCTAACTACAACGTCGAGGTGTCCAATTGCGTGTCTGTTCACGCTAAATTGCACGCAGAAGGAAATGAAAGTACGAACTGCTGCCAGTTAGTCAGGTATGAGACTTTTACATTTGCAGCAAAAAGCAGGGGAACATATGCCCCGCACTCTTCATGCCGTAATACTTTTGCCTATCTAATTGCTGGTCTCTCGAGTTAAATATTGGGTACGTTCAGTAATGTAGTGATGACAGGGGGTCAATTACAAGCATCACACTTGTCGGCTACTAATTGTACATTTCGTCTACTGAAGAGGGTCTTACTATAATAATGATTTTAAAAAATGATGCAGTGCTATAGGCGTCAGGATTTTAGTGTTTCGTCTGATTACGTGTCTTTCATGCCACTACTAGTTATTATACAGAGTCTCATCTTCATGATACTAATTTATCGTCTGAACTTACAAGTTGTCTATTGCAAATATACAAAGATATTTGGCACAGTGAGCATCTTGTGTCTCTCAGCTCGTTAAGCCTGTGGAGTACAGTGGTTACTGTATCTAACTGTTATAGCATAAAGTAACTTTCTATTTTACCAATATGTATTATTCACTGATCTGAGTCTTAGAGTCAATAGTGTTTATTTCCCCAAAATAGTGATAATAGATTAATTTAAGTGAGTGATACGTAGAGCTTTAGAGGGTTGCGCGTGACGAAAATAACGAGCTCTGTTTCAGATGTTTCGATTTATTAGCATTTCGGTTAGCGTCTCTCTCAATTACAATTAATACAGCGCTATCGCTAATTTACACAATTTACAGTTCAACTTCGCACACGCACTAGGATTCTCAGTTTACACTAGTCGACTCCTTGCAACGGATCTTAACACAGAAACTAGTGCTTCAATTCATTATGAAGTCTTCTCGTTATTTCGTCTACAATACTCTGTACTCTTCTGTACTCAATCTTCGCAATTCACTAAGGACAAGCTCCATTCTTGTCCTTGTATTCTCAACTGCTGAACCCTCATGTACTCTTTTCTGTGACAGCTTCGTGTCCGTGACTTATGGCTTCTCGGCTATGACTGACTGCAATCAAAGTCAAAGTCACATTGCGACTGACGGTCATCAGTCTGTCTGCGGCTCATGACCAGATATTTTTCTTATATGAAAGTTACTGTCCTGTTCATTTGGGGCGCCCTCTCTGACGAGAGGTCGGGTCTGTCATTTGTCAGTCATAGTCTGTGTTAGTAAGTCCATTGTTAGTATTTACATATATTTACAAATTTAATCTTAATTCCTATTTCTATGTACAATATATATAAGGCCTCTGTCAATCCAGGCTCAGTACAGCAGATTATGCCCTATTTCTAGTAGTATTCGCTACCACATGACTGCACTCGACCTTCAATATTCCCTTTAAACCTTCGGCACCGACCCCAATGAAAACACCTATTATTGAAGACGTGTTTACAGTTCTGTGTCTTAGATCTGGATATGGTGCAGACCACATTGAAAAGAAGTCACGTGATAGCTATCTCGCCAGTCCATTGTTGTTCCTATTCTTGCGTAGCAAGGAGGTATAAACATTCCTCCTATTGTTGCGTGAACTAGAAACGGATTTTTACCAAGGATCTGTCTTCAAGGAAGATTATTTACCAATCCGTTGCCTAGCAATGCGTGTACATGTAACAATATCATTTGGATGAAATGCATACCTCAGTGGTAACGTGAAGCTCTGGGCTCCTTCAACGTATCTCTTACACTGCCTGATAATTTTCAGATCCTAAAATTTCTACCAGTTTCCTCACGAAACGACGCTGAATCGCTTCTCCATTTGTGACTATGAGGTATAATAAGTAGGTAAGTAAAAACTGTTCCGCTCATGTCCTTTGAAGTTCTCTATGATTAATTAAGTTCAGCCGTGACAACGCCTGGTGAGCGGAGGCATAGCTCAACTCATTCTTAACCTCGGCACCAGGTAGCGCCCGGCGGATGACCTCCCAGGAAAATAGACCCTGCATTGGGGAGTGGACGGTGGGCCTCTCAGCCAGTCTGGAAGCTGTGAAGACGAAAACAATGAAACCCCGTTTTAATGCTTGACCAGTCAACAACCACCATACTCATGCCAATCCCAAATTCATAACCGTGTTGTGTAAGCCGTTGTGTTACAAATGCGTTATTAAATTATCTAAGCACTGCTAGTCATAAATGTAATAACAGGGAAGCACAATTGCAGGGCTGACACCTTACTTGTTCCGAGAACTGCATTATCTCGAATTTGGGCCTTTATATTAAGATTCAGATTAATATAGTTGCTTCAGTACACCTGACTTTCAGTTTCATGTCACATAATTTTATTATGTTTTGTAGCGGACTCTTTACCAAGACATAGGTGGGCTGACAAAATCAAAATGGATCCTAGAGAGGTATGAAGGGGCGGTATGGATTTGATTGATCTGGTTCAGGATTAGGACCAGTGTAGGGCATTTTTGAACACGTTAATGAACTTTCAGGTTCCATAAAATGCTGAGAAGTTCTTCAGTAGCTGCAAAATTGGCAGTTTCTCATGAAAGTCTCAGCCCCATGAGTGAGTGATTGGACTCGCTAGAAGTACACAGAATGGGATTCTTTGAAAATGAAATGCTAAGAAAAATACTTGAGCTTAAAAGTTACGGAACTATGGAGAGAATTACATAGTTACCACTTCATAGACTCCACTCTGTAACGAAACATAGAAGCTGAGACGAGGGGGCATTTAACAGGAAAGGTGAGATGAGAAATTACACGAAATTTAGCAGGAAAATCTGAAAAGAAAATAATATTTAAACTCAGGAGTACATGCAATGACATATCTTTAAAAAAATTCTTGTGATGTTATGAACTGAATTCGTGCAACATAGACAGGGTCCAGTGGAGGAATATTACGAATATGTTAATCAACATACAAGTTCTTTAGAAGGTGAAGTATTTCTTACCCAAATGTTTGATTATTCTTCATGGTCGCAGAGATTCGTCTGCTCACACTCGCTTGACAGAAATCAATTTGTTACTTGGAGATCTGGTCACAAGTTTGAAAATCCTGTGGGGAAAACTTACTTCCAAAGAACCTCAGATTTATGTTAAGGTAACGCGTACCTTCCATCTTAATGGTATTTGCGCGAAATCCTTGGAAATGACAGGTGTGATGTGTATTCTTCAATACTCTTAGGTCTCCAGGACGTCTTAAGTCAGTAATACTATCATGTCGTTTTACTTCGAGTTTTGCCGTTGTCTTCAGTAGCATTACGTGGGTTCTAGGACCCAAATGTCAATTAAAATCCAGCATGTGTATAACTTTCGACACCAATTTTATAAATACATAAGAATATAATGCCTTTAGGACACTTGCTTTTAGCATCTGTCTCATATGCATTTATGCCTATTCACATGACTCTGTAGGCATGTAGAATTGTCAGATGGAAGGATTACTAATTAGTGATGGCTTGTAAAAGGATTTGGAAATAAGAGGCCGTGGTCTAATCGCGATACTTTCCTGGCATTTATCTATAAGGGTTTAAAAACACGAAAACCCTAGTCATGACAGCCGATGGCTCAGAAGATACTCGAACCGAAGCCCTCCATAATACAAGTCTACCCCGTTACATCTACACCTGATCGGTGTCTACTGCTATCACTTACATCTTGCTGTGTTTGTTTTCTCTACAGGCTCAAAGTTTCTCTGTAGCTAATGCTCCTGCAACTCCCACTCGTTGAGTGATTAGTGACTATTAAATTCACACGGACTCTGCCCCGTGGATTTAGTCGGTTACGTCTGCAGAGACAGAGCGCCCCTGAAAGTGAAGTAACATCTGCGATGCACAGGCTCCTTGTTACAATAACCTCAACATCAATCACCGGCTGGCGAAACTGGAACAGAACTCTCACCGGTCCCCGGGGGCACAATCTTGGGGAGGGGCACTCAAGCCGAGGTGGGCCGGCTGGACGGTCGGGATTTTGACGGCCCCGCTACTGTGGAATGCTAGCCAGCAGTAAAATTTAAACAAAAAAAAAATCTTATATCAGGAAGTCACAAACCGTGCCTCAGGAGAACCGATCGCAGTCTGTCACGTGGCAACTGTCTTCACGTCTTCTCACATTCGTTTCACGACGTCATAATGTACATGTGTGCTGCGCAATTTCGAGACCCTTAGTTGAAACTCTGGCGAGAGACCGGCTTCCCTACGTTGGACATGTACAGCGAGGAATTTTACTTTTTGACCGTTTCCATGATTCTGCGCTTCACAGCGACCGAACCGCCGTTTGCAGCTAGATGCATATGAATTTTGCAGAAGAATCAGCCAGTGGCTTTCGCAATGAAGTAGTTACAATGCACGTATCACAGGAAGTGTTGAAAATGCTGTACGTCTACATGTAGATTTTTTTTTGCAGTTAATTTTTTCGTTAAGAAACACAGGAGCAACAATGCTTCTTGCACTTACAGCACACCGGACACCAATTTTCACTGGATAGAGCCGGACTTTGTGGGTTAGATGTTGATTCTGTGAACTCCAGTAACGAGTCTTCTGTGTATCTAAGTATCCCTGCAAGTAAAACAACAATTCATCACAAAAGAATATTAATTGCGGATCAATCCAGAACTCAAATGACGCACCGTAGAAACTAACTGCAAAAATGAACCCTGCTAAGGGGATCGCGCTGCTGCAAGCCGTGGATTGCTGTTCATTTATAATGTCTAACCTTCAGCAATTATTTTGCCGTTCTTACCCTAGACTCTGACAAGCCAATCTCTTCAGGTAGATATTTCAGTGATTTTCTAGGTTTATGTTCTACTCTGGCCTGTGTGTCATCTAACATCTCCTAAGTAAGCACTTACGTTTTTGATTATTTTCTATTAAGACGCCCATTTTTCTAAGTTTATTCACCAAATTTGCAAATGGTCTGTCGCAAAGAACATCTTAATTTAAACTAGAACTCGTTTGCCGTCTACACTCTTATTAAATTTCAAACTTAATATTTAATAATAAGTTTGTGCGTGTGAATTTACTACAAGAACAATTTTTTATAAAAATATCTAACGCCGGTAAAATATGAAGGTCCGGAAAGACACCTATATTTATGTTAAGATACTAAATTTGGGGAACAACTGCACTATACGCATTGGACTCTATTTATACATAGAGGCAGGCTGTAAAATTTTGGAGGGAGATGGGCATTGCAATGCTGTCACAAGCAAATTCTTCACTGCCATTTAATGCTACAATCTTCTTCTCCTATTAGTAAACACTTGCTAACATACATAAGAACAAAACAACAGACGTTAGCGTTTTGTATATAAGGAATGAGATGTTTTACTCTCTTTCTTTCCAGGATGTTCATTACATTTATGATCCTTCATTCTGTGTCCTGCAACGGCTCTGGAGGAGATAAATCTGCAAACAAAGAGAATGATGTTCTCTTAAATAGAAATCACCTGAAAAGGGTAAAGCCAGTTACTAGGGTTATGACAAATGGGCTACAAATTCCGGTTTGTCCATCACATGCCCCAATTACTGCTGTATAAATGCCGTGCTGCTTTTTGTGGAGGTCAGCCACTCGAAACCTTGTCCCGTCGGAGGTGCCATTGTAAGACGGTGAATCATTATGAGAGTTTTGTCTTAAATTGGAAAATTGATTATTTATGTCAACATGTTGACCACGGAGTCTCCACGACAGTCACAAAGCACAGATGTTATTTTATATAATATATTATTATTTCCAACGCCATTGTGTAATGTTGCTCTGCCATTTGGAAAACTAACTTTGTAACGCCATAATATGATTTTATATTTTACGAGCTATTGTTAGCATGATTAGCTCAAGGAGGATGAGATGGGTGAAATGTGTAGCACACATAGCAAATATGACAAATAAGTGGAACAGTTTATAGATAAAAGGTAAAATATAGCAATACTTTTTTTTTGTTGCTTTTCAGCTTTGTTTTACAAAACGGTATTAGGAAAGAACAATAAAACAAGAAGAGATTAAAATTTAGTAGGATACATCATACAAGATCCTGCGCTTCATTTGAAATGCAGAATTGTTTAGGGGATAATCAGAAGAGGAGGCACAATAGATCACTGTGGTCGCGGTGCAAGGGCCATTCATTCATAGTAGGATACATCAGCTTCGGGTTATGCTATGTTTAAAATTTATTGGCGTGAAGTATAAAGAACATGAAGAGAATCACAGATAATTAATAGATGTTGTAACGGATTTGCTCAAGGCGTTGTTAGGCAACGGCTCAATAATCACCCAGCGACCGACTTGGAAGGAGAAACAGAAGGACTTCCATCTCTAGACCAGGTCCGAAATACTCGAACACAACAATAGGAAGAGTGGTTTCTATTGCCAGGTAGCAGCCAGCGCGCCAGTTGTCTGACTAAATAGCGATCACGTGGTAACCCCAACAGAAGCGTCAGTTACAAGCCGTGTTTTTTGTGCGTTGTTTCGTGCAGCAGTTATACATATAAAGCTAGTTCGCTTGTAGCTAGTTCAGTGGAGAGAATGAGACTAGAGGGTTGAAGTCAGCCACACGAAATTCGTTTCAAGAAAAATTAGACGTCGGCTTGCGAAGAATTAATGGACGATTTGAATAATTTATGTGTGCTGTAGTAGAGTGATATTGGGAATGTGCGATTTAGTGAGACTTTCGTAGTTCCTGTGTAAAATCCGTTGACAGAAAACAGATAGTGAAAACATTGCCAAGGCTTAGCCATTGTTGAGATATGTTGCGTAGCAACGGCAAGTACAAGAAGATATAGGAGATTTTATTTATGTGCTATAATTACAGTAATCTCGAAAGCGTAAGACCTAATTGTAGTTACGACTAGTGAATATCCAGTAAATTTATTTGTCTATCCAAACGCGGGTGTATAGTCACGAAAACATGTGACAAAATTTTGACAAATCGAAAAAGTTATA
This sequence comes from Cryptotermes secundus, assembly GCF_002891405.2. Classification (NCBI taxonomy): domain Eukaryota; kingdom Metazoa; phylum Arthropoda; class Insecta; order Blattodea; family Kalotermitidae; genus Cryptotermes; species Cryptotermes secundus. The sequence goes on from NW_019745079.1 coordinate 421,039, forward strand.
TTTGGAAATATATAAAAATTCCATTCTTGAAAAAGAATAATGTTGGAGAATGGTTGTTTCCACTGAGTCCAGAATCATGTCATTTCTCTGAATACGTGAAAATTATAATATATAAACCTATGAGTTTACCTGTAGTTTCACATGCGTGTGAAATTTTGTTTTCGCATTAAGGGAAGGGTGCTGAGGGGAAATTTAGAGAAAGTATCGGGAAGCTGGTGGAAGCCTCATATTTAGGAGCTTCATAATTTGAACGCCTCGCCAGATGCTGTATAATCAAGTGTAATGCGATGGACGGAGCATACAACACACCTGAGTCAGATAAGAAATGCGCACAAAATTTTAGTGCGAAAACCTTAAATAAGGAGACCACGTTGTAAACACTAGGCTTAGTTGGAAAGATAATATTAAAACCGATCTTAAAGGAATAGGATTGGAGGGTGTGGACCGGATTCATTTTCCTGAGGATTCAGCCACTAAAATATTCAGAAGGAAAACTGCTGAAGTAAGAGATTTCAGCTTATTTCAGGAAAATATATGCCACTGAGACAACAGATTTAACATTAGGGAGAAGTAAGAAGCTGAATTATGTTTGTATCAGAAACATAATAAATCGCTGCAAACTTTGTGTGTGAAATTGCAAAGAAAATGTATGGAAAATATTTATATTCCTAATTTTGAGTAATTCTTTCCAATCTTCTTTGTTTTAAAGATTTTTTCATTAAGAACATTCCTTAACAACCTATCAAAATTTCTTCTTAAAAATTCAAGGTTACTGAAATTTCCGTAACACTTTTCTACAACGACATTGCATATGTGGTACGCTGAGAGTAAAACATTTTAACATTATGTAAAGAGGGACGACTAATCTGTCAGCTATACAGTCCATGATGAACCTTGGTCTCTGTTTTAAAGTTTCTTAATCTTATAGACAATCAGTAGGACTCCTTGGGCTGGGGTCATTCCGCCTCAAGAAAACACGAACATAAAATAAAAGCAGGCAAGTACCCATACATCGAGTGGGATTGAACCCTGATCGAGCGAAAGCAGATCAAGCCTTAGACCGCGCGGCCACTTTGATCGACAAAGAGAGTATAAATGTGCACTGTCTCAGAGAGATAGAAAACGATGACGTAATAAACGAGAAAATGAGGTACGAACAGATGAAGTTGGAGAGAATATTCGTACTAAGTCGTGGCACTGTGTATATATGCTTTAAAGACTGACAAAACCCCTGAGGTCGAGGATTAAGAAGAAAATATCTAATAATACATTTATTTACTGTGCGTCTTCGGCAATGATCGAATCGTCGGTTTAACTGGAGCTCAGCAATATGAAAACAATTGTCGCCCTGCGTAAATTTTGCCATACTTAATTTGTTTACAATATTATTCCTGGAGAGAATGGAACTATAATTTTCCAGAATGATGTTTTTTTTATTGCTACTGAGGTGGGACTAAGTCCCACGTACTGCGGCCACTTCTGGCCTATTGTACCAGCCCCAGATGATAGGTGAGGGTGATTGTAGAACAATTGGTGTAATGAAGATTGGCAGGGGAAACCGAAGTACTCGGAGAAAACCTGCCTCAGCGCCACTTTGTCCACCACAAATCCCAATTGATCAGACCCAGGATCGAACCCGGACCGCCGCGGAAGAATAATGGTAATAATAGCAATTAGTATGTGAATATTCAATGAAATTGGTGGGTATATACGATCGTTAAAATTATGCAATCAATAATTAAAACAATAATTATATGAAAACAAAAACTTCCGTGATTTCAGTCCGCAAGCGAACTATAACGACCGAGCGACCACCGCTTGTCGGCGAAGATTTAGAGGCAACTTTCTGCGGATAGAGGGTGTCGCGTGGTCAGCGCAACGAATCCCCACGGCCGTTAATTTCGGTTTCTAGACCGGAGCCCCTATTTCCTTGAAATAGATCCTCAGTTATCATCACGAGGTTGAGTGGACCCCGTTCCAGACTCACTACTTCTCCGGAAAAAAAATCTGGTAGAGCCGGGAATCGAACCCGGACCTCTGGATCTGTAGCCAGGAACGCTGACCACTAGACCACAGAGTTCAAAATAAAATTAATTTACTTTGTGCATAGTTAAATATACTAATTGTGTGTTAATTGTCATTGTTCAAATATTACAGTATAACAGTTTAAAATTGGATGTGAAATATACAACGTAATACTTTGCATCAAGTCGGGGTTTGATATTCAGTTTTGTATTGTTAAAACGTAAATGTAAGTTGCAAAATGGGGACTGCGAACATTTTGCTCTTCCTTAGGTTATTAGGATTATAGATAAAAAAAATATTAAAGGGATGGGTGGAGTATAGGAGAGACGAGAAATGCATTCAAAATCCGAGAAAGCCTGAAATGATAGTAAAACATGAGAGACCTATGTGGAAATCACAGGTTAGTATAAAAATTGGTCTTAAGGGGAAAAGAATGTGAAGTGTTGTACTGAATTTAACTGGTGGAGTTTTGGGAACACGATAGAGAAATTTTGTGCTCCATAAGTTGAGGAATTCATTGGCAACTTTGGCAACTGACAAGTTTCCAAGGAAGTCCCTTATTTCGAAAGTACAAGTAATAAAATTGGACAGTGAAGAAAAATATGTGCAGAATATTTTAATGGAGTCGTGTAATTAAGCATCCTGTTGCATTACTATATCTAAAACGGAAGTGAAGACAACACCACATCCTGAGACAGCGAACAACACACGAGCAGGGGGCAGAATTTCAGATTGCAAACGTAACACAACAATGGGCTTACGAATAGAAAAAACAGGCTGCTGCAATATAACATCCGAAGAAAATGAAACAGATGTAAAGAAGTGGGCGACGCCCCTTGTGATGTGTAATAAGAATTTTACAC
>NW_019745079.1:424123-561543 GCF_002891405.2 Cryptotermes secundus
AAAGCCTGTGGACAACTTATATTCCTGATGGAACTACAGATTTTATTTTTGTTATTATTATTATTATTATTATTATTATTATTATTATTATTATTGTTATAGAAGAAGATATAGAAAGGAAGAGAAGGAAATGAATGACTCCTGCTCATGAGAAGTAAAATTTAATTCGGGTAACAAACACAGGGACACATAATTTGAAATACCCCCTACAATAATTTCCTTTAATAAGGAAGAAGGTTTCCTTAAGAGGAGCCGGACATCTCTGTCGATAATACGACGGGCTACGAGCTGGATGGACGGGGTACGATTTCCGACAGGGTCCAAGAACTCTCCTCTACTCCACAGAGTCCAGACCAGATCTGGGGCTCAGCCGGCTTAGTATTCAACGGGTACCGCGCGCTTTTTCCTCAGAGGTAAAGCGGCCGGGGCGCAAATCTGACCACTGTCCTCCATCAAGTGTCGTGATCTAGGGTAGTAGAGCTGCATTTCACTTCCCGATACGCCCTCATTGAGTGATGATTAATTAAGTAAGTCTGACCAACTGACCGTCGGTGGTGATATGAACCTCGACAGGGATTGTCCAGTGATTGAGTTTAGCTCTTTGTAAGGAAACCAACTGAGTAGTTGTCTCCCCCCCCACCTGAGGACGGAAACATATCCACTTTCTGAAATGTCGTGTTTTCTATTTTGTAGAATACCAGACGATGGGAAAAGTAAAAAAAAAAAAACACTAATTCCTAATGTTAACAGAACATACACATAAAAGAAAACTTTATGAATTTCACTTGGAAATCTTTTTCCTTCATATGAATAAGTTTACTAATGATAAATGGTAATATGCTCAGTTTGCTTTGAAGTGCAGTATAAGCGGGTAGTATTGTATTTGTAGATTACTTAATGTCTCTTGCTCTAACTATACTTTTTACGATCCTAAATAACCTCGAGAAACCTCCTGCACTTAAAATTTGAATTGTCAGGTGCGTTCGATCATTAAAACAAACGCAGTGATTCATAAACTTCAACAGGGCAATTCATTTTATGTCATCATGTCTCGTTCTTGCGCAAATATCTGTATCTGTATTAGTGATTCCATCTGCGACATGTAATTGTGTTGACTTGCCTTCTCACGTGGTGAGCAGAAACTGTAATGGAGCTCCTGGGAACAGCTACCATTACAGAGCGATCTGGTGACAAGCTGTGTCACTAGTGTTTATTTGTAGGAAGAATGCCACAGAAAGAAGACCATAATTGCTTGATTATTCAGTAAGTGCATCAGAGATGTTAATAAAAAAATCTCCCTTCAATGCCAATTGGTAAAGAACTGAATTTTAACAGACGAAGCAACAAATGTTTCTGCAATATTTTTATATTTAATTGCCATATTTACGAAGGTGTTATCATGGCAACTAACCAAAGCTTTATAGATCGCGTCTATGACTCTCTGTTAAGATTTACGAGAATTCGAAATTAATTGTTTCTGTATGACATAATTATGACTCCAAATTTACGTGTCTTCTATTGTAGATCTCTTGAAAAGTGGTCTACGAAATTGTTTTAAATTTAACTCAGAATAAGTAACTTAACGAAATGCCTAACTCCTTTGTTAACCCTTCAGTGAGCTTTGGTATTCACATACATCACATGGTATAAGTATAAAGAACTTAACATTTCCTGAACAGGGAATACATTATTTTTTATTTAAACTGGTTTTCAGAATAGACAGTACCTTACCTAAATATTGCCACATGACTTCCGGTAGCCGGAATCGTGGAGCCAGAGGATATCTCCATTGTTAGGCAACGGCTCTGTAAATACGTTCCTGTGGAGATGAAACAGTGTGATAACGACGTTCTTAGAGTAGCAGATTCTTGGTAAACAACCCTCTGCTCGGTGACGCAAACACCTTCCCGTGGAAAGAGTTAATTACAAGAATGAACGGCGTTTTCTGTGAGTCCGTCCCGAGACTATATAAAGAGCAGTACAGGCCAGATAGAATTATAATTTGCTGCCGACAACCACCTACTGAAATTGGAGCTCTTGCAAAACAAAGATTTCCGCATCATTGGAAATTTCCCAAGGCGCACACCGATTTCAGGAGTTGCACGTGGCTTTCAAACTTCCGTAAATATATAATTGATTAAATAACATAATTATACAGGCAACAAGAAGAAGTCATACAAAATCATGAAAACGCAAATGTTCGCAACATTGAACAATGCGAACCCCGACACAGTATATATGAGTACAATTATAAGAGGCTTAAACTTGGCGGCGGTCAAGCATACAACTGTTCAAGTAACTAGACTCCTGTTGTAGTAGGAGATACTAATGATAGGGCATTATCTGCTGTACTGAGCCTGGATTGACCAATGACTTGTATATATTGTACATAAATATAATGACATGAAAATGCAAGTTGTACGTACTCACAACAGACTTATTACTGCTGACTGTGGTTCTGACCCGTCCTCTCGTCAGAGAGAGCGCTCCACATCAAAAAGCCTGCAACTGTCTTACAGTAATAAAGATCTGGTCTTAAGCCTCAGTTGGGTGCTTATTCCAAGACAGACTGGCCGACTGACCTTCGGTCGTAACCCAATTTTGACTCTGACTTTGAGCTAGAATCAGACTCTCGTTAAAGAGGATGTTACGTAAGGAGTATAACCACAAGTATTCATAAAAAAAATGCTGGTCGTGAGTCTCAAGGAGCTTGGCGCCAAGACGAACTTATTGCAGGTAAACTGCCAGTCGTAAGATAAATCTACTTCTCTCTATCATTAGAAGCCTTCACATGAAAATAAAAATCTCTGGTTGTGAGTCTCAAGGGGCTTAGCGCCAAGATGAATTGATTGGAGGTAAAAGGCCAGTCGTAAATTAACTCTGACTTTGACTCTGGCTAGAATTAGAACTGAGGGAGTCCCTCCAGATGGGAGTCGAATGACTGAGAAGACATTTTTTTTATCATTTATTAGCAATCTGAATTTACATTCTATGAGCTAATTTGCTGTCATTTACAATAATTATTCTATTGTACTAAGTTGGCTTGAAGAGCTGTAATCCATCGATTACACCTCAGTTTTCCTGGAGATCGTTTGGCCAAGTTCGTCTTAGTCTTCTGTATTGTGTAGGTTGAAGGAGAGCTTCTATTGCGTTGTTGGGGTGAGATTCCAGTTTCTGATAATGTTTTTGGATTCTGTCTGTGATTACGGTTCTTACATATGGGATCTTGAGGTCGGTGTGAAGAGTTTGGTTTGACACGTACCAAGGTGCGTCAACTATGGCTCTAAGTATTTTGGATTGACTTCGCTGGATGATTTCTATGTTGGACCTGCTGGCGCATCCCCAGAGCTCAATGCCGTATGTCCATATGGGTTTAATTATTGTTTTGTAGATCAGTAGTTTATTATCTATTGTTAGGTGAGATTTCCGACCTATTAGCCAATTTATTTCCTTGAACTTAATTTCGATTTGTTTTCTCTTCTTCGCTATATGGTGTTTCCAGTTTAATGTTGAGTCCAGGTGTAGTCCTAAGTATTTTACTACATCCTGCTGTTGAATGTTAACATGATTTAGGTGTACTGAGGGGCAGTTTCCTTTCCTGAGAGTAAAAGTCACATGCGCCGATTTGCTTTCATTCACTTTGATTTTCCATCGGTGTAGCCATTTCTCCATTAGATTCAGATGTTCTTGTAAATTAGATGAAGCAATTACCGGGTCTTCTGACGTAGCGAAGATTGCTGTGTCGTCTGCGAACGTACCTATAGTGAGAAGACATGACAAGAAAGGAATTATGCTGTGAAAAGAAGATTTCATGTGTGCTGCAGTGACAGAGAGACTGTTATAAATCCGTTGCCAGGATGCGGCTAGTGAAGACTGAGAACACTAGTGCGTATGTAGTGGTGAATTCTAAAGTGTGAAGACCAGCGATAGCGCTGTATTACCTGTAGTTCCGAGTTCAGTATATAGCTATCCCTGCAACAGGCCATGGAGGTCCATAGGGTTGTGAGTCGTTGAGGGTCCACATTATCTAGAAAATCGGTTCACAGATGGCGGTAAATTTGTCAGCCTTACGCGCCGGCCGCCCTGTACCCCCAGGATGATTCCTGGTACTCATCTCTGTTAGAAGCTGAGTCGACCACAGGGCCATAGAGCGAATGGAAAGATTAGGTCAAATGAAAAATACAAATACCTCATTGGGAATCGAACCCGCGACCTCCCGGATAGTAGCATAGTGTCTCAATTTGAGGGTATAAGGTGTCAATAAATGTAATCATTCATCTCAAAATCCGTCTGTAGTCACAACCACTAACATGTGACAATATCTTTTGGAGAATTAACTTCGAAACAGGTATGTGTGTGCCGTGAAAATGTTGAGGATCATTAAGATTTTAGTAATAATATTTATAATTTTCAATTTATGACACTAATTCCGATTTTACAGTCACTTGTAACTGTAAATATATAGTCTCAGTTGGTTCTAAAAATTGAGAATGATGATTCACCTGACGGTCAGCAGCCGATGTATTTCGTGCTGTATATTGTGACCCTGTCAGTAGCTCGAGTACAAAGCATTGAATGGCAGGATGCGTTATCGTCTAAATGAGAAACTACAATGGTACTATTTGTTTGGGAGTAAGGAAATGCACCCTTGTCAGGATAGCTAGCGTCCTGGTCCACATATGAAACGAGCATTGCTTTGCCAGAACGATTATCCCTTAACCAAATTAAATTCAAAATAGATATGACTGTGATTATGGAAATAATCTTCATTTTATGACTGTAACTCATAACTGGCAGTCAGAGACAAATGTAAATATACAGACCTTACGTCACACACCTATCTGTCTGTGGCTCTACAGCCTTTTGTTGGAACTTCGCCGCTTCTTCAATTTCTTAATCCATACACAGTTGATATGACTCCTTGGAAGGGGGATCAGCCGGTCACAAGGCCGCTTCCTGCAAACAGGACAGCGTAAACACAGAACAAACGCACACAGATATCTATACCTTGAGGGGGTTTCGAACCCACGATCACAGTGTTTGAGCAGGCAAAGACAGTTCATATCTTAGACCGCGCTGCTACTGAGATACACTATGCTATATATAGACATATATATACTATATAAACTTTATGTAACATATAAGCTTTATATTGGGGCACGCGGTAGGGTAGTGGTTGAGGGGCTATGCTATAAGCCGGAAGGTCGCGGGTTCAAGTCCCGATGAGGTCATTGGATTTTTTTCAGTTGACCTAATCCTTCCAGCCGCAATAGGCCTCTAACAGAAATGAGTACGAGGAATTAATTAAATAATTTTCCTGGGGAGTAAAGCGCGGCCGGCGCGTAAGGCTGACAACCTTACCGCCATCTTTGAGCTGATTGTCTAGATAATGTGGGAGCCTCAACGTCTCACAACCCTATGGGACTTCACGGCCTGGTACAAGGATAGCTTTACTTTATTACTTTTATAAGCTTTATATTTCAATCAGTGCTTGACCATGAGTTCCTCACATGTTCGTTTTGTACACTGCTCATTTATTACAGATATCTACGTCAGCTGAGACAGGGTAGTTATACAGTTTTAAAGTATTGTGGCATGTCAACACATTTCCAGGCAACGATTCCATTAACACCCTGCGATACACGCACGCAACAATATGACGAATGTCCATAGCTCGTTGCTAGGCAACACTCAGCGTCTCAATAGACTGGCGAGATAGTTATTTCGTAACTTGTTTTTTTGCGTGATCTACGCTGCGCAACAATAGAATTGTGTTTTCTGTGCGTGGTCCGTGCCAACAGAATATGAGAGAACACGGAATGGGAATAAACAACATAAGGAGTATTGCCCCGTGTGGAGGCAGGGTCGAATACCTCCACCGTGACCCTGCGGGTCGTAAGAGGCGACGAAAAGGAAAGTCTTAATTCTGAGACAGTAAAATATGGTCACAAGTCTCAAAGGACTCGGACCCAAGAAAGACTGCGCTGGCAAGGGCCAGCAGCATATACAAAAGACAGACCCGTCCTCTCGTCAGAGAGGGCGCCACACAAAATCAAGACCGTAACTGTCAAACAGTAATAAGTATCTGGTCATGAGCCCCAGATGGGGCTCGAAACCAGGACTTACTGACTGACTGACTGACTGACTGACCGTCAGTCGCAATATGGCTTTAACTCTGACTTTGACTTGAATAGACTTCTCTTGAGTTCCAAGGGAACATCAGAGTGGCCAGAAGAAGAATTAGAAGACTTTGTGTCTGACGCTAAATGTGCTAAATCTTGGGCCGCGACATAGCTCAAGCGGTTAGTCGCTGGCTTCCCACCGCAGCGGCCCGGTTTCGATCCCAGGTCTGGTCAAGTGGGATTTGTGGTGGACAAAGTGGCACTAGGGCAGGTTTTCCCCGAGTACTTCGGATTCCCCTGCCAATCTTCATTCCACCAATTGCTCCACAATCACACTCACCTATCATCTGGGCTGGTACAATAGGCCAGAAGTGGCCGCAGTACAAGGGACTTAGTCCCACCCCACTAGCAATAAAAAAAATATAATAGCCTTGAGAGTGTTGTAGTTACGAATAGTGAAGATATAATAAACCGAATCACCAATCCAAGCCAGTGTCTCAGTTACTAAACACGTGACAGTATTAACTCTATCTAAAACATGCCTACCCTTGTACACCAGTTGATTTTCTTAGCGTCCTTTATAATTTTATTCCGTAATAAGTTTTTATTTGTGAAAGTTTTGGTGGAAGCGGCGATTACTTATTTAAAATTAAAATGGAAGACATCGTCTGAAAGAGCAATAAGAAAAACACTCGATTCGATCCACGTATCTTCCGAACAAGTGGTGTATATACTAACTGTGATTTACCGCTCCAAGGATGTGACTCAGTCCTATAGGAAGATGCCTGATGCTAAGAATGACAATGACTGTCTGATTCGAGCTCGAATGGAAGATTGTGTGGTCGTCTGTCTCTGTGTTCAGGGTGTGTCTGTGTGTCCCACAAACAAAAGGGCGATACAGATCCTTGTTCATGTCATCGTAAATTATATCAACACGGCCATAAAGTTGCACGGAGATTCCTAAACATTAAGATTCTGTATGTGGCATTCATGATTTAACTCTTAAAGTCAGTGAATCATTCATAAGCCTCTCCTTTGCTGGTCTTAGTTTCAATAAACTATTCTGTCACCTTGAGAAGACACAAATTATTAAAAAATATAATATTTTTCTCTCGAAGTGTTTGTGAAATATTGCAAAAGCTCAGACTCAAAAATTGAAGTTTCATATGTAGCAATGACATATTTAATATTTTACTTATTCTCCCTAAGCGAGCATCTAAAAGTTCCATCTAAAATGTGTAGAGTTTTGTTTTTAGTTCGTTTAATCTGCCAGATAAACAATAATATTCATTAATATGGAATAGGCCCGTCCTAATCCATCTACTTAAACTACGTACTTACGAATCAAAAGAACTGAAATTTCCCTCCATATCTTGAGTAAGATTCGAACGCTCCATTCCAGTGTTACAAAGAATCGACACCATCTTAACATCGATGTAGAAGAATCAATTTATTGCGCAGATTATCTTTGAAGTGGCGTGCGCACACGGTGAAAATTACTGCTCTCTGTCGGACAGCTACTTAACCCTGAAGATAAAGCGCTCTACAAGACGAGTTTCCGCTTCCGTCCCTGCTACCGCCTTCGTGACGTATTTAGTGCGCGACCAGGTACATGCATTTTAGACATTGCATGTGGTCACGTATTTAGAGAGAGCTTCTCACGTTCGGCTACCGTGGTCACATGCGGCCACCGATAGTTTCTCCTGCTGCCACTAGATATTTTCTCCGCTAATAAGCAAGACTTTTTGCTGAAAAATATTTCCAATATTCAGAGAAATTTTATGGATATCTTCTGTAAATATATTGTACATTTTTAAGTGGATGTTGTGGGTATGTACTGCACGGTTTCTACCCTACACTTTCATTTCTTGAAAAGCAAGTAGCTTAAAATGACAAAGGTCGTCAAGTAACTTTTCGGTTAGATATGGATGAATGTCCTTGTGGCCATAAAGTATGAGTTCAAGATCAAAACAAAATCATTTCCCTCTCGTTTTATACTAAAATGTAAATTTACAACCAGGCCATGAAATGTGTTTATAATTTTTAAATTCGGCCCCGGAATGTTTTTCTTGAGAACTGCAATATAAGGGATCCAAAATTTTGTTAGAACGGAGAAAGGATAAAATGAAACTTCAGCAAAATTTTCTCAAAATTTAACGCTAATACAGCGATTGACTCGTTTTTCCTTAGAGGGTCTGTATTGAAATTAAGCAAATATATAAGTTAGAAATTTGAGGCTTTCAAGGGAATGAAAATTGTTGTTTATAATCCCGTTCATGAGAGAGTGTAGTGTCGTAGATATTTACCAAATTGTACCCTGAGGATTTTCTTCCGAAAATTTAGTAACCACACATCAGACTACACGGTGTCATAATCTAGAAGACCGCAATCTCAATTCAGTACACAGTTCACAGTCTACATTCAACAGAACGAGAAATTCTCCTGACGAAGGGAAGATCCAGTCTCGTAGAGTGGTCTATGAAAGGCTCAAGACAGTGAACAATATCCGAAATATGAACAATATCCTCTTACACATCACTGTTAGAAACATTTATGCTTAGGGTAAAAAATCATTTTCTAGTATTACCCGGTCCCCACCAATGGTGTCCCCACCTTATCGTGGTGGTGGGGTTTGAGATCTCCTGAGACCCTGAGAGCTATGCTGGCGGTAGCACAGCTACTGGTAAGACCACCCATGCCGGACAGGTCAAGGGGTAGGAGCCAGACAGGGAGGGATACCCTGGTCTTCCAGGTTGGGGGTTGGGCGTGAGGTCAACAACCTCACACCGTAAAAACTAAACTGTTCAGAAATCCGAGGAAAGAGTAGCCGGACTGACCTATTCAAGACGACCTTGAAAATGTTTAAAGGATTTGAGAATTGGATCTTGGAATGTATTATCTCTTTATAGAACCGGAGCACTAAAAATGCTACTTGAACAACTGGATAGCTGTAAACTAGATATCACTGCTATACAAGAACTGAGGTGGTTGGGTAAAGGAGTCATGGAAAAGAGGGATCATGTTGTATTCTATAGTTGTCAGAAGAAGAGTCACATGTTTGGAACAGGTTTTATTGTTAATAAAAAAGGAAGAATATTATTTTAGACTTCCAGGCAAAATCTCACAGAACATGTAGGCTACGAATTAAGGGAAAGTTTTTAACTATAGCCTTATTTGTGCGCATGCCCCAACTAAAGATAAAAGTGATGAGGAGAAAGACTCCTTTTATGATGAATTGGATGAAATATATGGCGAATGTCCAAAACGGGACTGTAAAATAATCATAGTGGACATGAATGCTAAAGTGGGGAATGAGGATGTATATAGATCGGTTATTGGAAAACATAGCCTACATAACAAGTCAAATGATAATGGGATGAGATTAATAAATTTTGCTTCCTCAAGAAACATGGTAGTAGGTAGTACAATGTTTAATCACAAGGATATACATAAACGAATCTGGAAATCCCCTGATGGAAATGTGTTTAATCAAATNGATTAAGAAAATACTTAATACTAAACCAGAAGGAAATAGGAGAGTGGGAAGACCAAGATTGAGATGGGAAGAATGTGTGGCAGGACATAAGAATTTTGGGTGTGAAGAACCGGAGGAATGTAGCATCGAATGGAGAATAATGACGAACAATCCTGAGGAAGGCCAGGACTCACAAAGGGCTGTCGTGCCAGTGATGATGATGATGATGATGAATATTACCCGGTTATTCAACACAGAACTCTCTGCAGAACCATATTCTGAACCACGGTAACAACAGACAATTTCATAAACGATTTTCCTTAAGATCAGTAGTCAGTGTCGATGGCTTGAAGAACAAATGATATGTGCCCAGTATACACATCTTTCAGCAAAGCTCACACTAAAGTTGTTTCAACACGAACGTCTGTTATAATATTCAATATTTCGTAGTCCTTTCTCAAATCAAGTTAATTCTTGGACTCACATTATTTATGTAGAAAATGGTAGGGTATTTAACATTGAACTACACTCAATAGCTCCCTATTAACCAAGCGTAAGCATGCAACATTTGTGAAGAGTAATAAGTGGTGTGACAGTAAAGTTCGCGAACTCATCGCGGTGAAAGTGATACATACCTCATTGCTGAATATCACTGCGGTCGCCTTCAAAGTACTTCTTGGAAGCTATGCACTGATACAAGCTCCTAGTTCATCCTCAGAACAATTTTGGAACTGTTTTTTTTTTTTTTGTAGAATGGCCTTCAGCGTTGACGTTGTATTACTCTTGATGTCATCAGAGTCATCAAAATGCCTTCTTTCACTATTTCCTTTATCTTCGGGAACAGAAAAAGGTCACTGGGGGCTAAATCCGATGAATAGGGAGGGTGTTCCAGCACAGTTATTTGTTTAATACCGAAAAACTCCCTCACAGACAGTGATGTGTGAGCAGGCGCATTTTCTTGATTCAAGATCCATGAGTTGTTGGCAAAATTTCGGGTCGTTTCCGTCTAACTTCTTCACGCAGCATTTTCAGTACTTTCAAACAGTAAACTTGGTACGCCAACGTCATCAAACCATACTGAGGTTTCTGTCCACTGCTGCCGTGACAAGCACACGGTGTCGAGTTAGCGAACTTTATTGTCAGACGCCATATAATCCGTTGAAAGTCAACCGAAGTTTCGGAGGAACATATTGCCTCCGTGTTCAGGGTCGAAGAATAAGCCAATCGAGATACCAGTGTGTAAGCTTGCTCGCTCTGCTTGATATCTGGTATCAATATTTGAAGGATTACTTGGCCTGACTACTTTAACGTAGACATCCAACACCAAGTTTAAATGAAATCCTTTAAGCAGTTTCTAATATAAAACATACGGATGGACATAAATTTCCTTCATCCATTGACGTATTCAATGGCAGTTTCGATATGTCGTGACGTAATTAAGTGTTAGATTATAGATCACACGTGTGTCTCCTATGTGGAATAGCAAATAGTGTTATCAAATTGAAGATCTCAGTGAATGACGTAATGAAACAGAAGACAGCTCCAAGGGGAATAAGCAAGAGACTGAAGCTCCCCACACATCATTGCAAGTTACAACGACAGAATCTTGTACAGGTCAAAACAAAAGGCTCAAAGAAACCGCAGAACAAGGCATCAATATTTGACGCCTTTCTGCAGTTCCTGCAACATTTGTTGAATGAGGTAAGTCTCACGGACTAAATATGTGAATCTTAAGGCCTGAAATTTTTCATGAAAATTGTGCATGAAACACGCCTATAACAAATGTATAGTACACCTAGAAGCGCCGTCTTGCGTCCCGGAAATGGTTTCTTTCTCTGCCAGGATCACAATATATAGACCTATTGCTGAAATTTTAAACAAAAAATGACACTCAAATTAAGAAATTTAATTTGTTGTTATAATTAAGATACTAATCAGGAACAGCTGTGGTTACCGTGCTAGTGGCATTTTTTTTTCTGTGGCCCTACAGCCCCAATTTGGGCCTAGGCCTACCTCCATGAAACTCTCCGTTTCACTTCGGTTTACTAGATCTTAAAGGTTCGGTAGGACTCCTTGGGCGAGTGATCAGCTCGTTGCAAGGCCTCTACCTGTAGACAAACAGAAAAACGCACACAAACATCCATGCCCTGAGTGGGATTCGAACCCACGATCCTGGCTTCCGAGCGAGCGAAGACAGTGCATGCCTTAGACCACTCGGCTACCGTGACCGGCGCTAGTGGCAATAGTAAAGGTAAAAAAAGATAAAATTGTCCCTGTGCTTAACTAATTAAGCACTACAACATGAAGATTTATCGGAGAGTGGATGTATAGTTCCACGTTTTCTTGACCTCAGCACTAATTGCAGGTGAGTGTTCACCTATCACGCCCCGGCTGCTTCACCCTTGAAGAAGGAGCCCACGGTACTCATTGAATAGGAGGCTGGGTCGACCCGAGAACAAGTCTGGTCCAGATATAGAGAATTTAAAATTCTTGACCTTATCGGGACTCGAACTCCGACCCCTCCGTCATCCAGCCCGTAGCTAGTCGCTATACCGACTGCGAATGGCAAGAGAATGGGGTAAATATCCGTTGTTCTATAGTAGGTCAGCCGTTGGAAATCGAAACATTTATATATTTTGATGAACACTGCATCCGAGAAATACTGGTAGTGTTTGTGGAAACTTTGTCTCCACATACACAAACTGCAAGACAGAGAGTCGCCACATGTCTCAAGACATGTTGTGGAAGATGGACTGACGTGTGGGGTGTGTGGCCACGTTACATCCCTGATGTGACACCGCTCAAGTTTTTCATTTGGAGCTTTGTAAAAAAAAAATACGTTTATATGGACAAAATTCGAGAACTGGAATTTTTGAAAGCAGGAATGGGATGAACCGCCGAGCAGGCAACAAGGGATATGCTATAGCGTGTATGGCAAGAAGTAGACTATCGAACATACGTAAGGACACAACCGGTGCATATGTGGAAGCTTACTAATCTTGTACAAAACTATTCGAGGTACACTTTAAAACAAAATATTTTTTCTTTAAATACTGTTCCAGTTTTTATAAACGTGGATTCTCGAAATCCTACCATTATTTTTCGGACACTATGTTTATTAAGTGAGAAATATTCGACAGACCCAGAGAAGGAGTTACATGTGAAATACTTAATATGAAAATGTGAGGTTCGTTTGATATTCTTATGTTTAATAAATTATATTTATAATTTCCTTTACATGTAAATGAAGAAAATTTCTTTTAGCTGATCAACTCTAAATTATGCATACGGCACACACAGTGTAGGCACACTTCTGCAGAGAAATCCTGCGAAAGAATTTCCCTCCATCATATGAACAGGTGAAGAACTTTTAATTCAGAATCCAATAATATACTAAAGATGATTTAATGATCTGCATCACTAAATGACGATTACGATATTAATGATACGGGGGGGGGGAGTTTTACTGTTTTTACTTTTCACGAAACGTAACATGAAGCCGGTCGGTACAAACTGAGTGTCCCTTGCGGCACGGATGAGAGAGATGAGACATGCATGTAGGAATTGGGTGTCGCATGCGGCACGGATGAGACAGATTAAACATGCATGTAGAAATTGGTCGGAAAATCTTAAGGGAATAGACATCTTGGAAGATATAGACGTAAATTGTTTAGTGTAAAATTACAAAATTCTTTATTTTATCTACAGAATGTGTTTATGGATTTTATGGAAATAAATACGTTATTTTCCTAAGACAGAATTAACTGACCGACCGTTATAACACAGATGCAGTGTTTTTTGTGTGAGGTCGGAACTGAATTTTTAAATATTACATAGAATTTCAATCAATTTCATGCTTCAGACATAGAAGTAAATAGGGCTCAGATTATAAGGACTGAATTAACCTTATCAGTTTACTAGTAGCGGGCCCTTATGTAATTTTTCGGATTCAAGAAAAAGGAGAAATACTTGGATAGGACAACGATTATCAGTTTCTCAAGAATATCTCAGATTCATGTAATTAGTGATTTATGTTATCTAGCAACATACGCATTGGCTGGATGGATATAAGGAGGTAAGACAAAGAGTGACATATGTGAGGCTGATATTGGTCTTAGAGAGACGGTTAATGGATATATATGAAGACACATACAGGCTATAGGAGAAGAAAATATGGAATTACGTAACAAGATGGCGAAGATAAAGAACAGTAAAAGGCTAGGAAGAGGATTGTGAGACTGGCACAGGCGTTGTACTGCCTATTCCTCGAAGATGAGATAACGAAGAGATCAGATCATGTGTGGGGGCACGCGGTAGCGTAGTTGATTAAATCTCTATGCTACCATCCGGAAGGTCGCCGGATCGAATCCCGATGAAGTGGATTCTTTCAATTTACCTAATCCTTCCAGCCGCACTATGGCCCTGTGATCGACTCAACCTCTAACAGAAATGAGTACCAGGAACGTTCTTGGAATTTTCTTGGGGGTAAAGGGCGACCGGCGCGTAAGGCTGACAATCTTACCGCCATCTATGAGCCGATTGTGTAAAAAATGTGGGAACCTCAATATCTCACAACCCCATGGGCCTCCCCGGCCTGTTACAGGGATACCCTTACTTTCTTTTTCAGATCACGTGTTCTTTTGCCGTGATGGAAAAGGTCATACCACAGTCTCTGTCACACGAACTGGCACAGAGTGATGGTGGGCTTTCAAAGGATAACGGCTACTGTGTATATGTACCGTCTGCTTTCACGTATAAAACTAGAAAGTTTATAAGCCCACATTGTGTTTATGTATTTTTTTTTTATTTTCACGAAGAATGATGATTATTTCCTTAAACACCATTAACCCGCTGGTATTTTTAATGGTGACACAATATTTTATATAAGGTGAGAATTGATATTCTAAATATTATTTAGGCAAGTCTAAGATATGGACATGAGTCCCTCGGGACTCTAATGGCGAAGGCTATCAGTCATGGTTTATGCTGACCGTCTTACAGTGTATACAATTTCTCACCTTATTCTTCACTTCCACACTACATGTTTCAGCACTAATGTGCCATCCTCAGGTGTCTTTATGCACGTTAAACTATTGTACTGCATGCCATGATGTCTTCATTCTAAAATGACTAAAATCTGTATTCGTCATATAGGACGATGAATTCTAAATAATAAAACTTTTCAGGATTCTTCCTACCTCGCACTCAAACACGCGAATTACGCCAATCCTCTTTTATGTGAGCATTCTTCTTACATACATTTGTGTATTGTGTTCTGTGTTGTGTTTTGCTCCTGTTACTGCATGCGTTGTACTGCTGGATCTGTGTGTGTGTAGAATTGTAGAATAGAGACCCGTCTTCTCTTGAGGGGGACTGCCACATGCTCCTAAGGACTATAACTGCAAGTGTTCAGTTAAAAAAAGAAATCGCTGGTCGTGAGTCTCAAGGGGCTTGGCACCAAGACGAACTGACTGGGTGTAAGCTACCGGTCGTAAAGTAACTCTGACTCAAGCTTCAGTTTGTAACCATTCTCACGTCTTCACTTTCAACCTATGCTTATCAGAATGACGGACGGGCAAATCCTGGGTGCTCTTTCTCCCTACCCCCATACTAAATTGCCTGTAATTTCTCCCACGACTTTTCACTTTCACCTATTTTTCTGCTATACTCGTACTTTCAGCTTATCTCTCTTCATGCTTCGAAAGGTGGGAGTATAGAGCGATAATAAGTAAGTACATAGTATATAGGACCTTATTGATGGAAATGCAGTTGAAGTCGCAAGGCAACGTTCGGGTAAAACAGTATGTACCCTTCAGACTCCCCGGATAACATTGCTGTTCAGTTCTTAATTTTCTTCTTTCGATCAATAAGTTTACATGTTCGATTATAATGGAGATGAAGATGGTAATATTGATGTAGGATTTGAGGTTTTCACAGAGGTGGTTACGGAGGGTTCTATCTTCTGGGATATACCGCCATGTAACTTCCAAGCAAGCTCTGCTTGGCACCTGCGTTCAAGCTGATTTCTTACTTGGTGCATTTTTAGGACTTGAAAATGTAAGCAATATGTTCCCCCGAAACGTCGGTTAGCTTTCAATGAAATATTAATAGTAATAGTGCAGCATGTAAACCTGCTGTTAATTAATGACTGGAAACAACGCCCGTTGTTTAGGCAACAGATTCCTAATATGCACCAATTCTCTGGCTGGAAAGCGGTGTTTTCTGCGCGGTCGGTACCGATGGCTGCACCGTGTTTTCTATATGGTCCGTGCCTAGATGTTACACGCACGACAATTAGTGGAGCGAGTCCAGTTGAGTTGAATTGAGTACAGTGGAGTGGAGTGAACTGGGCAAAGTACTAGAGTTGTTAATGTTAAAGCGTTTGCAAGCTTCCATATAATTTTTGCTGTGTTTCAGACTATTAAATTAAAAGTAAATATAGTATTAATTTCTAAGTCTGTGAGGACTTAGAGTTGGACCGAAGCATCGTTCGCTTACACATTATGCACCTAGTATTCAGTGTTATGCTTCTTCAAATAGGTTACATTAACTGTAACCATCCTGTAGCTAGTTGGTACCGCATTGCTACACACTCTGAAAAGAAACAGTTTACAGGCAGGGGACGTATATCTAACACTGGAACTCAAGTGAAGGCGGCACCAGTTATTCAGGGATTCCCGGTCCGTTTATGGAAGTCCTACATGTAGGACGCAACAAGCAACCGTAGTCCACAACAAAATCGAGAAGCGTTAACAATGGCTAATTCTTAATGCGAATCTTTCTAGAAGTGTTAAGCTAAGGCTTTGCGATATTTATGATGTGTGTATTATACGGGAAATTTTATTAGAGGTCTGAAAAGGAGTAACATTGAGGACTTTGAAGCTTGACGTCAGACAAAGACAGAGACAGAGAGAGGGATGGAAAATGTGGGTGTCATACCAAGCTGATGGTTTGATAGTTTCGAACATTGAAACTTTCTAGGATCCGTCCAATGCTCCTTAAATTAAGTACTGCTTAAGGAATATGTTGATTAGCATTAAATAGTAAATTTTGTGAACCGTTTTATACAAGGGCCGCGGAAATTTATTATCTCAGGTTTATATGTTTGTAAAATGTAATTAAGAGGCGTTGAGACCAAGGGGTTAGTTTTAACAAAATGAAATATGGAGCGCTGAATTGGAAGCATGCAGTAGCAACTTGAAACTTGGAACTCATCCCAGCATTTGTTTCGGGGAAGAACGGGTGAGAGGGAGAAAAGACAAAAACACCCGTTGCGAGATGTCTGGTCGCAGGAACCTTCCATTACTTACTGAATTGTAGCCAGCCAGCAGTCTGGCAACTAAAAAATACAGAAATCCCATTACGTTTTCGTAACAAATGCGCTTAATTTTATCGTGCTGAGAAACACAATATATATATAAACACAAGTATGGCTTGAAGAAGCGTACATTATGTTGTTTTCTCAACCAGTGCATGAAACTTTGTCCGTGCATGCAATGTGTCCGGTTCCTCGTCCGCTGTCCGTCACAGAGGTTCTCGATGTGATCCAGCGAAGGAATTAGTCTGAATGCTGTCTTTGGACGAGGTTCTTCGGGATACCGACAGGGTGTGAACGTTAGAGGTACGTCTTGAAGATTAGTTTGCTACAATGCATAAAAATGCATCTCATAGAGTGGCTATTTACCTGTGGAGCTAAGATCTAGACTCACGAAAATTACTGGGGACCTACATGTTGGTGTGGCAGATGTATGGGCGTCTTAGACTCGTACAGCATCTGATCATACTGCCCTGTTTGCCACAGCGTCATGTTCGTGTAGTCTAGGCGTCGAACATACGTTCACATAGTCATTTCTCTAACGAATTGAGAATACGACGAGTTTTAAGTCACCATGGAATTGTTTTGTGGACATCATGCATGGTAGTTACTGTATGATTTATAAATATTTTTCTGGAAGAACTTCGGGTTCTCGGCATAGCTTGGTGATGCAACCATCGAACAGACAAAGGACAGTTTAAGACGCAACTTGGCTAAGTTTTTACACAACTCCGCGGCTTTTAGTCCTCAAGCGAAATATGCCGACCGAGCGACCGCCGCTTGTCGGCGAAGTTAGTGCCAATTTTTGCCGGTAGAGGGTATCGCGTGGTCAGCGCAACGGATTCTCACTGCCGTTAATCTCGATTTTATAGACCGGAGCTGCTACTTTTCCATTCAAGTAGCTCCTAAATTATCCTCATGAGGCTGAGTAGACCCCGTTCCAGACCCACTACTTCTCAGAAAATCTTGTAGCTCCGGGAAACGAACCCGGGACATCTGGATCTATAGCCAGGAACTCTGACCACTAGACCACAGAGGCGGTTAAGGTTTCTTTTTGCAGAATTAATGAAAATTTGAGTTTAATCCCGGAAATTAAATAACATAAGTTTATAACCCTCCTAGATCTCTGTGCCCTCTCTTCGGCATAGTGTCTTCCTGTGATCCGAGAAGTACAGTTTTTGTGTATTGGTACTCAAGATAATTTACCTCAGTTACCAACACTAAGCTGTGCTATATGAGTTCTGAACGGCGTCTGTGATTGTGAGCCCTACATTTTGAGCATATAACGTAATTAACTTGGAATTTTTTCGTGCATTCACCACCTGTTTGACTAGAAATCGAGGATCTTTATAGTTTCCTATATTTTAGTCAGAGATTCTTTTGATTTAAACTCTAGGCCAGTGCACGTCTCATCGGCATACGCGTATATTTCTAGATTGCTGCTCAGTCCGTAATCAGAGAGAATACTATTCATACAGAGGATCTCGCCCTTGCGGCACTCCTGCCCTGCTTTGTCTGATAGTAGAAGCGATGACTCTAGCTAATGTAAAGCAATTTCCGTTTCCAAGGCAGCTGTGCATTTTATCATTTAAGTTGGGAAATCTTTGTCATGTACATTTTGACCAGCTCCAGTGTGCCTATGTCGAAGGCCCGCATGGTGTGTGTATATATAGTGATACCCCTGTTTTCATGAGCTGCATATTCGATCGAGTTTGTCGGCAGGCGATTTGTGCAAAGTTTGAACTGAATTCCAAGCTCGTCAACTCGATCGCCCTGTTGTGATGAAGGAAATGCTGCAGGAATTTTACGAAAAAAGATCCACAAATGTTTGCTGATGATACTAAACCGACTGATCTTAATTTTTATGGTCCTTTTTGTCCTCGTCTCATGTAGGGAGCAGTTCCGTGAATGCGCTGACCGTAGTTTGGTATATGTACTTACTGAAACGTATTAGCGAAGGCCTTTCTTTATCTTTGTCCGTCATTTCCATGCTTTTATCTAGCTCAGTAAGTACGGGGCATTGTATTTCTTCTCGTGGACCGATTTGTTGTTCAACAAAATTGGCTTCAATCAGAAGTATCAGAATTGCTCAGCGGTTAGTCGTTGGCTTCCCACCGCTGCTGCCCGGGTTCGATCCCGGGTCTGGTCAAGTGGGATTTGTGGTGGACAAAGTGACGCTGGGGCGGGTTTTCTCCGAGTACTTCGGTTTCCCCTTCCAATCTTCATTCCGCCAAATTCTCCATCATCATAATCACCCGGGATTTGTATCAACATTTGCTTTTTAATATGCTTTTACAGATGGAACATGTTTCGATCCTAATACCGGGTCATCGTCAAGCATACAATGCTCCAGTATGAGCTGATGAATTGCAATTAATTATCATCTAATTCTTCAAATAAGGATCCTCATAGTGTCTTGAAATTATTGAAATACATGAATACATGTATTAAACTTTTGTCACAATTTTTAAAATTGAAAGTCCTTAGATAATAAAATTTAAAATTAAAGATATGAAGATTAAAATTAGAAACTAAAGATTAAGAAATGAAAGTTAAAATTTTGTTTTTGTGGTAAGACTGCAATCGCTACGTGTTGGCCTGGTTTTCATGCCGGTAGAAGCGACTAAGTGACTTTGAATCAGCTTCATAAACAGTCGGAGGCTCCACGAGTGTCCTCAATTAACTTGTATCTACATATTGGCCTGAGTCCTAAAATGAAACTTTGATATCTCATGTTTTAAATGCCAAAGCACATTACATGAACACTTAAGCTTATGTCTTTAGACGGCTAAAAATGACAGCGATTTTTTCCTTCCTTGAAAAGGTGACGTCTCCCTTCCTCTCCGATGAACTTGTTGGAAGTTCTAATTTGTACACCGTTGGCGATTCTTGACTTCCATGAAGGTAGGGTGGTGATCACTCTGTCGGCTCCTTTTGCTCTATCATGATCAAGATGGGCGCTGCTAAGATAGAAGCACTTTCCCTTTATTATGCACAACTGCATGCTACTGTAACTACCGGGGAGTCCTTATCAAGATGCACAGTAGATTCATGGGCTGGAAACAAGTGTCCGCCGTGTCTCTTGGCGGACAGGAGGTCTGTGTTTACTGCTGGGGTTTCTTGCTGTACACTCTGTAGCAAGACATATTCAGGGACTCTAATGATTTGTACCGTATCTATGGCAAAGCCTCACACATCCTTAACCCTTTCATAGACAGTGGTAAATGTATGAACCTCCTCCTTTAAATTCGGACATTCTATATTATGCCAGCATACCGCAAAGTGAAGGGTACTTGCTTCTGGGCTGTAATGCGTATAGATCGGAGAAAGCCCGAAGTTTCGGAACGGCGTCGACGAGTAAGCTAAGCAAGGAACCAGCAGAATCTCAACTTGTCACTTACTTCTGCTGGATTCTTGCATGGCTTACTTTTCGGCTCTGAAAATGGAGGGGATATACTCCTCAGAAACGTTGCACACACTTCTAACTACACGGCGATACAATCCAAGAGATCACACTCTTCGTAGTTACCGCTGTGAGAACTGGTTTTCTCAGTTTTACACTAACTTATGTAACGACCCAAATTCGAATTTTCTAAATTTATTTGAAGCCCAGAAACTCTGTTGGGCGAACTTCACATTATTTGAACCGTCCATAACTTCTCATTTTTTTCCATAGCTCTTCTAGCCCATTGAGGGCCCAGATCTCTTATTCAGTTCCGCAATCATTTCACAGTCAGTAGGACTCCTTGGACGGGTGATCATTCCGTCTCAAGGCCGCTACCTGCACAGAGAACAACACAAACAGAGAATAAACGCATAAGCAGACATCCATGTCTTTGAGTGGGGTTCGAACCCACAATCCCCCTGTCCGAGCAAGCGAAGACAGTTCATGCCTTAGACCGCGCGGCTGCTGTGACAGGCCCATGGCCTCTCATTACTTACTTACTTACTCATGGACCTGAGCCCTTCTGGAGGAGCCGCCAATTCTGCAGCTACTCAAGAATTTCCCAGCATTTTATGGAACCCGAAAGTTCATTACCATGTTCACAAGAGCCCTCCACTGGTCCCTATCCTGAGCCAGATCAATTCAATCTATAACATCCAATCCTATCTCTCTAAGATCCATTTTAATATTGTCCACCCACTTACGCCTTGGTCTTCCCAATGGTCCCCTTCCTTCTGGCTTTCTCACCAATATCCTATACGCATTCCTCGCCGCCCCCATTCATGCTACATGCCCTGCCCACCTCATCCTCCTTGACTTGATCATTCTAATTATACTTTGAGAAGAGTACAAGTTCATGACCTCTCATTAGGTGTAATAAATCACAAATGTCAGAAGATTAAACAACCCTACTAACGCTGCCCCTATACTGAGTCCTTGGTTCAGGCATCCTTAATAAAAAGAGAAGATAAAAATTGGCTTATGAGATAACCATGCGGTCTGTGTGCCTGTAAATCCCTCCTACAAACTTCTGGATACCTGTACCAGTCTTTAAAAAACTTGGTATGTATATCACGGCACCTGAGACCATCTCAACGGTGTATTTTATAAATCGCTCCCATCAGTCTGTTAGTCTGTACGTGTATCCGCTCTCGTTGCTAGGCAACGGCTCGAAAAAAGAAACATTACCGCGGTAACGAATTGCATATGCAACAATAGAAGAATCTTGGAGTAATTTTCTGTGTGGTCCGTGTCATGTCGAAGGAATGTAGGCGATTATTTCTTCCCAGAACTTCTTGTTTTTAAGACACAAATTCATGTTTAACTAATAAGACGAACTGAGATTTAGAAAAGTTTCACTGTATGGGATTTTTAATAATCATATGAATTTGCAAAAAGAAAAATATTATATACCTAAAATTCAAGAAATATAATATGTATATAAGATTTGAGGCTTTCACGGCGGTGACTATGAAGAAAGCAGTCTTCTGGGAGTTGTGCACCGTGTATATGNTCAGAAGACTGCTTTCTTCATAATCTGTATAAATTAATGCGCTCAGTATCACTGTCTACCCGAAACTCTGACGAAAAGAACGCCTCTGCTTTCCCTAAGAGGCATGAGTGAATAATATATATACATTAAAAATTGCACAAATGTACTATCCCAATACGAACGTGTAAATAGCATCAGTTGATTGACTGGATGAATGGCTCATTGGTTGAATAATTTGTTGGTGCTCCTCTGGGTTATGACGCTGTGTAATTTTCTGCTGTGTAGTTACCAGCATTTTGTTGGGGACAGTATACTAATCGAAGAAGAGACAATTTCTAAACGTTAGTATCCACACCTCAAACCACAACACAGCGTGGAGGCACAAAAGACAACAGCATGACAACCTCAAATCGTACACCTCGTTGCTTGACTGTTAACCCGGGTACTCTTGAGTGTTATCTTGCACTAACCGAGTCGGCGTATATGTTATGAAAACAGCTGCTAGCCGGACGTCACGTGATGCTCGGTTTTCTCTCCCTTTGTGTTTTGGTATTCACAAGTTGCGGGAAGTAAAGTGAATATATAATACCTTCTCTGTGTTTAACATAAGCATGCCCAGGTGGCGTGCGCAGCCACGAGTTGTATCGGTCCCTGCATCTTTTCAAGATGAATTGCGTTCTGATACACTTCAACTAATGTTGGTCTCTTTAACAAACAGTAAACGTACTCATGAATGGTAAAGCCAAAGGCCGCCAGTCAACTGAAATGAGTTACTGCTCAAGGATAATTTGTGACAAATGGATGTTTCGAAACCTACCATGGCTGAATTTACACTAATTTGGCTCTGTATGATAAACTAAGCAAAGATGTTCTTGTCGCTGAGTCCGGTGGTCTCCAGTTCGCTTCTCTTTCAAATGTTCTATGTAAAGAAAACGTACAACTACAAGCGACATTTCTGCTTAATTGCATTGACACGTTTCGTAAGAAAGTGAGGTGACCAACTGGTAGCCTATCCATAAGTTCCGTAAATGCAATCACTTCTTTCGTTAAGCCGATGGAAAACTCTCAGATTGTAGTCTTCTGTGTTGTAAACTGTATAGCCTTGTAGACGGACACAAGACGTTTCGGAACAATATTGTCACGTGTTGCCTATGTAATGCGACAAGTAAATTTACGTGGGTCTCGGATTTGGCTAAGACGTTTATTGGAAAATTTCTTTCATACTCGCAAGTACAATTATTCGTAACTTCACTATCACAGTTACTTGCACCGCTGTTCTTGTTGAACTGTCTTGATCCCTTTGTCGGATTCGAACTTGTTTCTGCTCTAGTCGGAGCCGCACTCAAAACTGAGTGGTGTCTTCGAAGCTGGACTTTTATAACCCGCACGCGGACTGTCTAGCGAACATTTTGCTCAAGGTTTCCCTTTTATCCTCTGGTAGTATTCGTTTCCATTTACATCTTTCCATTTCCGGGGAAACATATTTGTTGTTTGGCGATTCATATGCAACGGTCTGCTGGTATTACGTTTTCACTGAAGTATAAATTCTTATCGCAGCCGTTGTCTATCAATGGACATCTTATAGCCCAGCTTTTTTTACGGCACACCACAATGTGTTTTCGGCCCGGAACTGATCCACTTCCTCACTCTTATACGTGGGTCCGAGGAAACAGTTTCCTTTGAAACTTTGTTTATAAAAGAACCAAATCCCCACCTAGGACTGCAACCCCTGAAATTGGAAAAAGCATATTACGCCGAAATATCTATGTAAGCCTACAAGAATACACGGTGTCACAATCCATGTGACGACAATCTGATTGAGGCCACTGTAACAAACCCTCAAAGCGTCCATTGGAGGAAATATATTGAAATCACTTATATTTTGTAAAGCTTTAGAATTTTTTGATAGACTCTTCTGAAAGGGTAAAGCTATCCAATTGGTTCACAGACTTTGCTCCTTGATACTACAGCCTAAATTAGTCACGAAACTAAGAAGGTCACCGGGGGTTAGTTTTAACAGTTCTCCTTTGATGTCTCTACAATTGAACGCAATAATGTCACTAAATTTACAGGTGAGGATGCAAAACAGTAACCCTTGTATACTGTATGTTTTCTGCAGGAAATTGCCCAGTAAATTCACTGCCCGGGTTTAACATATAATATTTTTATGTAGATAAAATGATATTTGTATAGGGGTTCAAGAGGGTGGGGCACGCGATAGCGTAGTTGGTTGAGGCACTATGCTACAAGTCGGGTGGTAGCAGGTTCGATTCCTAATGAGGTCATTGGACTTTTCAATTTACCTAATCCTTCCAGCCGCACTATGGCCCTGGGGCCGACTGAGCCTCTAACCGAAATGAGCACCTGGTGGTAAAGGCGGCTGGTGCGTTAGGCTGGAAACCTCACCGCCATCTGTAAGCGCATTGTCTATAAAATATTGGAACATCGACGTCTCACAACCCTATGGATCTTCACGGCCTGTTACAGGGATAGTTCTACCTTTTTTTTTTATCTTTATAGGGCTTCAAGGAATATTTTTCGTTGCTTGTGGTTTGTGTAACGACGCTATCAGTAGATTAGAGCATTGAATGACAGGATAATTAGTGGGTGTTGAATTTTATAGAAAAAAATTTGGATGGAAGCCGTCGTGTTGTCATTAAAGTCTCTATCCAACAATCTCCTGGAGGGACTACCGAATACCACGGAAGATTTCAGGAAAATCGGTGTCTCTCCCAGGATCCTAAACACAAATCAGAAGTATTGCCACCTCAGCCAGCTTGCTCTGAAAGTGTGACCTGTAAGACGAATTTCAGGAAAATCGGTGTCTCTCCCAGGATCCTAAACACAAATCAGAAGTATTGCCACCTCAGCCAGCTTGCTCTGAATGTGTGACCTGCAAGACGAACTTCGACTTTAAGGGAGTCCAATATTGAGGTCAGTTTGAAACACAGTAGCCATTCATTCGAGTTTGCTCATGGTATGTGTCGTGACAACGCCCTCGCACGTCTGGTCATGCGTCTTTACATTTGACACCTCAATGCCCGCTTTCATGTTACGTTCACCACAAGGCGGTTCCTTCTCTTGTGATGATTCCATCGTTTCTGCAGTTCATTAGTACAGCGGCATTATCATATTGCACGTGAAGGAGTCTTGTGTACATAAAAATTCCAACAACTCCATAATCACCATCATCACCTCTCTTTTCATCGCGTTGATTAGGCTTACCATCGCGGTTCGAAGATTTGCTATCCTGTGCAGATGTACTTGTTTCTTTCCGGTATTTCCAATTACGCTGTTCCCTCATAACCTGAGCTGTTGGCAGTGTCGTTAAATAAACCATAAATATATCATCATCAGTAATCTGTCAGACGACAGGTCCACAGTCTCTTCCAAAACAATTCCTCCACTTAATGCGATCTAGAGCTTTCTCCTTCAAATGACAGTATCCTCTTCTGTCCCCAAGGTCATCCAGCATCTTCTTACGTCTTCTTCCTCGTCTTCTTGTCACTTCTATCCGCCCCTCTATCTTTCCTTCAATAATTTATTTTAGAAGGCAGTTTCTGCGTAATAAATATATAAACAAACTAAAAATAGGCATAATATTCAACTTCATTATTTTATTTTAATCTTCATCAGCTCTTCCGATTACACATTTTTAAACTCTTTATCGTTTTTCTTTTAAATTCGTAAAGTTTTCCAGATAATCTATTTTGTCGCTTTCATTTGATGTGGTAGAACAAACTTGTTCGACAATCAGCTGGCGTGAGCAGCTTCAGTAGTTGATGCACGTATAAACGTACCGTTAGAACTGCAATCATCTTATTTATTTGGGATATGTTCCCTCTCTGTCTTCCTGACACGATCAGTTCATTTACAAATGAACGTTATAAGGCACACGAGTATATAACGTAGCAATTTTATAGTCATAAATGACAATTTCCTTTGAATAACTCAACAGCGCAGTCGGTATAGCGACCGGTTACGGGCTGGACGACCCAGATGGAGTTTGAGTCCTCGTGAGGTCAAGAATTTTCTCTTCTCCACGTCATCCAGACCGACTCTGGGGTCCAACCTGCCTCTTATCCAGTCGGTATCGGGGGCTTTTACCCAGAGGGTGAAGCGGTCGGGGCCTGAAGCTTAGCACTCACCACCTAGTTTCGAGATCAAGAAAATGTGGATCTATGCATACATTCCACCATACGCCTTCAGGACCTAGTGCTTCATTATTTAAGCACAGGGACACTTTGCCAACTCAGCCCAATGAAGTTAGATTCAGTGAAACTCACGCAGTTGAATATCGAGACAAACCCTGAGCACACAGCTCTCTGACGGAAGAGACTGTATGCCAGTGAAGTGCTCCCGGTAGACCACAGCCATTAAATTGTTCTAAATGGCACGCTTCTATATTGTTGTTTCTTATCGAGCTCTGGCTGCCTTGACCCATCAAGTGGCCACTAGATTTATCGAAATACTTGCTCCCCCTTTCTCAACGTATGTTTGCCCCTACGCAGTTCACTAACACAATATACAAACTTAAAAAAAAAATCATTGTACAAGCAATATGAACTCAGTCAGTTCTGTATGATTTTGGGTGTTCATATCCGTGATTATGAAAACTTCTCTGAAACGTACCGGTGTATACTCCGCTGAATGCCGATCGCAGTGGTCGCGCGGTCTAAGGCAGGAACTTTCTTCGGCCGCTTGAACTTTGGGATCGTAGATTCGAATCCCACTCAAGGCATGGATGTCTGTATGCCTTTATTCTGTGTTTGTCTTTCCCTCCGTAGGTAGCGGCCTAGCGAGAGGCTGATCCCCCCTTCAAGGAGTTTTACTAACTGCGACGAAGATTACGAAACTGAGAAAGCGCCAGGTCCCAACAAAGAGCTGCAAAGCCAGTGATGAATGAATGAAAACTCGGTTGAATATTTTGCTACTTGCTTCATGCTGGTTTCCTGCTTGGCTTATTCTTCGACCCGGAAGATGGAGGTGACATGTTTCTCCGAAACGTCGTTTGATTTCAAAAGATAGAACTCCAACCAATTTTTGTTCTTCAGCAAATATACAGTCTGTTACAGCGTCATGTTCCTTGAGATCTGAGTTTCTCGTGGAGGAGATTATTACAGTTATTTACCGATATTAACTTGAGCCAAATTACTTAAACATCATTATATGGAGATATGTAGTGGAACACATATATAAAGGTATATATATATCCCCAGGCACGCCGTAGTGTAGTAGGTTGATGCACTATGCTACAAGCCGGAAGGTCGCGGGATCGAATCCCGATGAGGTTATTGGATTTTTTTCATTTGACCTAATTCTTCCAGCCACACTATGACCCTTGGATCGACTCAGCCTCTAACAGAAATCAGTACCAGGAATGTTCTTGAAATGTACTTGGGGGTAAAGGCGGCTGGCACGTAGGGCTGACAACCTTACCGCCATCTATGAGCCGATTGTCTAGAAAATGTGGGAACCTCAACATCTCACAACCCTATGGGCCTCCACGGCCTGTTACAGGGATACCTTTACTTTCTACTTTCTTTATATATATATATATATATATAATATCCCCATGAGTTCTTAAACTATGCACTAGATGCAAATTAATGGTCCCATGTTCTGGCTACTTTACTCCCAGAGAAAGGTTCCACTTTGACAGATGGATATGAGACTAGGTGTACCAAAAATGTCCTAAAATAATATTTTGATCCACTGCATTTGAATAATATTTTCACATGTATGAGTGTGACTGTAGACGTGCTTCGGACTGACGAACGAATTTATTGGGCCCTTTGAAACAGCGCGTGACTATACTCTGCAATTTACTATTACACACACGCTAGTGTCCACTGTCACGTCTTCACTGTCGTTGCTTGGCAGAGGCTTCCAACGGAGGACGTTCCCCTTCCTCTGGGTACCCGAATTTTCCCCGCTCTCAGCTACAAGCTTCTCACAGAAATAGTTCACAACGACTGAACCGCAACAGTTTTCTCACTCACTGACTCACCAACCGACTCCTCACTTGACCTGCCTATAACATCTCGGCACGGACCGGGTAGAAAACACCGCATCCCGTTATTGTTGCATCCTCTTGTTGCCGTCGAATTGTTGGTTTCGGGTCTGTTGCGGAGCCGTTACCACAGAGCAGCTGATGTATAGTTGCTTGTTTCACGGTCGTTGCCTAGCAACGCGTCTACATGCCAGAATATAACAGGAAATGAAGCCTACGTTATTCAGCAGGGTTCCTTGTAATTATATGTTCCTCTACGGGGCCTGCTTAAGATATGAAAGTCAGTTATTCGTCAGAAATTCAATCATTTTGAAATTCTCCATCCTCCCTTACAAAATATGGAAGCTATAATTATACAACTCCATGAGTCCGTGACAATAACGTCTGTTGCAGCCCCCAGGGAACTTTATGCAATGAGGTCTAGAAGTCCTGATCGCAGACGATAAGAACATAGTTCTTGCTGTGAACTGCAGTGCTAACGCAGGGCAAAGACAATGCCGCCGGCCAAGCTCTCCTGCGTCACTGTGTCTGCAGACGGGTCGACGGGGAAGTGCAGAAGGAAAAGGAGCAGACTTAGAATTACAAGAAATATATGAAAGAGAAGGAGAACAAGAAGTAACAGAAGAAAGAAAAGGAAAGAAGAATGAGGAAATGCGAATTAGAATAATAAGAAGAGACAAGAGAAAAGTGCGATAGGAGTCGCGGGAGAAGTAGTTATACTAATAGTGGAAGAATAGGAGAGCTAAGAAGGAAGAGCGGAAGAATAATAATAAGAGGGATGGGAAACAAGAACACAAGTATACGAAAACGGACGAGAAAATAAGAGGTAGCAGAATAAGTATCAGAACAATAGAATAAGAAGAACGAGGACAAGTAGAAAATGGGAAAGGACAGGTAAGGAAAAGTAGGCTGAGAAGTAGGTAAAATGGATTAATGGGGAGGTAAAGAAGAAGAAGAAGAAGAAGATTATGATGATGATGATGATGATAATAAGAAATTTCAGTAAAAGAAGTTAAAACCGCTGGAAAAAAACTTATGAGACAAATAAAGGTGCATGACAGATTGATTCTTCTTCAAGGAGGATGAGGTGGGCAGGGCATGTAGCACAAATAGGGGAGAAAATAAATGCATATAGGATATTGGTGGGAAAGCCAGAAGGAAAGACACCACTGAGAAGACTAAGGCGTAGGTGGGTGAACAATATTAAAATGGATCTTAGGGAGATAGGATAGATAGCATGGTATGGATTAGATTGATCTGGCTCAGGATAGGGACCAGTGGAGGGATCTTGTGAACACGGTAATGAACTTTCGGGTTCCATAAAATGCTGGGAAATTCTTGAGTAGTTGCAGATTTGGCTTCTCCTCAAGAAGGGCTCAGCTCCATAAGTAAGTAAGTAAGTAAGGAAGCAAGTTCTTCTTCTTATTCTTCTTCTTCTTGTTTACTCCGACTTGGCCTCGGCATGGACTGGGCAACGTAATGAAGTTCGGAAACGATGGACTCGCGATAATAGCAAATTGCCACCACACTGCGCCCGCTGACATATGCACCATTACATGGTTCAGTTATCACCATCGGTCTCATACACGGGTACAGTTTCAACATTTCAGATATGATTCAGCGCTTTACCTTGCTGCTATTTCCATTCGTTCAGTTGGAAAGCGCGGACCACACAATCACGCTGTCCTACGTCACAGGCAAGAGACGTTTCAGATGAAGGTTTTGGGATCAGTCATGCGTAGAATGCTGTAAGCGTGAAGCAAGTAGCTGACCACACACTGCGCCACGCTGACAGTTGCAACATGAGCTTCCCCATACGGCACGCCATTACGTAAGTTCGTAACACTCTTAGACTTTCTCCTTCAAAACCGATAGGTCCTACATTTTACATAATTAATTGCTATAGATTCGAGTGCGTACGTTTCAGTCTGAAAATCTAAAGGGAAGAGACCACATCGAGGCATAGGCGTAGATCAGAGGAGGTATTAAGCTGTACTGCGCTGGAGTCTCGGCTGTCATGGTTGAAGCTTCTAGCGGTTCGCTCCACTCCCTGCAGGCAAATACAGGGATTGTGCCCCAAATTTGGGCACGAAAGTTTCCCTTCACATACATTCAGATTCGTTATTCATTAATCATCCATCATCCTGTCTTTTGACTCTATATAATCTCATCTGTTTGAAGCATCGTCAAATAGGCCAAACATAGAGATTGGACTTCAAGACGTAAAGTGTGAAATGGATTCAGCTAGCTCAAGATACACTCCAGTATTTGTATTGTGAAGACAGTAATGAACCTTCGATTTCAGAAAAGAAAATAGGAAATTATTGATTACATCGGTAAACATTAGCGTTCTAACGTAGTGTTTGTTAAATACTGTGTAAGTTTATGGAGTGCATTTCTTTGGCTTATGACAGGATCCTGAGGAAATTTCCTGCTAACATAGTAGTGAATATTCTCGTTCTATTAAAAATGGAGAATTTTTTGTTCAGGTACTGTCAGTTTCACATCCTGTCCAGTTCACAATCATGCAATGCTGTTACATATTAGGTAACTGAGAAAGCCACTGTAAACAAATAAAGACGTAAAGAAGAGCGTTGATGCGTGCCTAGCTCTTGCGTGTTAACACTCTAAGGATGTGGGCAGTGTTGCCTCCTTCTGCAGGGTGAGTCAGTTTCTGCTCTCATTCAAGTTTATATGCTTCGAAAGGTCCACCAGCAACTAGTATCCTAGGGCCGCGCCATAGCTCAAGCGGTTAGTCGCTGGCTTCCCACCGCGGCCGCCCGGGTTCGATCCCGGGTCTGGTAAAGTGGGATTTGTGGTGGACAAAGTGGCGCTGGGGCGGGTGTTCTCCGAGTACTTCGGTTTCCCCTGTCAATCTTCATTCCACCAATTGCTCCGCAATCACCCTCGCCTATCATCTGGGGCTGGTACAACAGGCCAGAAGTGGCCGCCGTACAAGGGACTTAGTCCCACCCCACTAGCAATAAAAAAAAATTCTTTACTGGTCTCCCATCCAACAGCATAGAAGGTAAAGTAATCTTATGCCCTGTGAGCACGTGGGTATGTGACCGCTTGGGGACAGCTGTTGCCGGTTGTTTAAAGAAGTACCCCATGACCCTTAAAAGAGTCGTTTCTTCCGTTTCACAGGTTCCCGGTCCACTGTCCTTATTGACCCGTATGGGGCACCAGCCCCCACTCTTCCTCACCGTGGTTCTTTCGAAGCATAAAGCTGCACTACACATGAACTCATTAATTCTCATACTGCAGCCCTGAAGTTAGAGGCAACACGTACCTCCGAAACGTCGGTAACACTGCCCACATCAACAGAGTGTAAACACTCAGTAATGAATTAGCATCAAGAATTAACCAGCGTGAAAGCGTAAAACCAATAAATAAAGCTGTTACTAATTGGTATCACGGATATTTCAAGAGACCGCTGATAACTTTAATGTACCTTGTTTAAAATGTGTCTAAATCAGTGTTGAGCACATCGATGTGGGCGTGGAAGTGATGCAGGCTGTGGGAGGGGTCGAGTCTATGTTTATTGGGAAGGGGACACATCCTAACTTCACAATGTATAAGTAAGAATACTTTCTGCAATGGACCTTGAAAATCTTCACTTTTAGCAACAACCGTTTGACCAAATCAGAGGCGAACCAACTTACGGACGTGTTACGATATATATATACACACATTATATCGTGCACCAAGATTAAGCATATAGTAACCACTGAGTATTACATTACTGTATAAGAGTGTATGTTAGCAAATCTTTACGTTATGTATTAACACAACTACTATCCGTGACATTAAATTACTTAATATAACAATTGATTAGTTTTAAACTAACTCGTTTATCGACCGTGTATCGGTTAAAGAAGATAGGCCTAAACAGCTTCGAAAAAAAAATTGTGTGATATTTGTTAAAGGTGAACTGGTCGTGACACATTTTAAGTTATTTGAATATTCTATTAGTCGAACTGAGGTAAACCACGCAAATCCTTGGCCAAGATAATTATCGCCTCCTCTGTTACTAGACGCTCTTCGCAGATAAGAGGGAGGAAGTAACAGAAGAATGGAAAGAGACAGGAGAAAGTATATTTCATTTTTTTCAGCAAATATTATAAAGTAATCAGATCAATAAATATTAGATGAAATGGGTTTCTACAATGCAAGGGATAGGTGGGAAATGCATACAATGCTTTGTTCGGAAAAAGGAAGAGAGAATATGACTTAGAAATCCTAAACGTACATAGGAGAATAATATTAAAATGTATCTTCTATAATTGGACGAGCGGAGTACAAGGAGTACAACAGCGGAGGATCATTCTGGACCCTGTAATGAATACTGTGTCTGTAGAGATGGAAGGGGGGTGTTCTTGACAAGCTGAGTAATTCATGTGATCAAGATGGGCCTATGACACTGAGTAGGTCAACTTCTTTTACGTCATCTTGAGAGAAACTTGTTATAGGCCCGTAGCTTAATTTATTCACAGAGGTTAGGTTCAATGGACACAGGTGTAAACTGGATGGACGTTTAAATAAGAAAAACTAAAGTTTCTGTAGGTGGTCACCGGTTTGTAATTATCGTAATACATATAAATGTCGAATATTTTATTTGTTAATTGATTTCAGGATTACTTGATGGTCTATATTCTTTAAATTTATAAAAAGAAGACAGCCTTGATGCGACTGGATATATTGAAAAAATGTTCCTTTTGACATTAAACTGCGTCATTAAAAATTACAGCGTTTATTTTACTGCGCAAAACAAGTTATCCTGACTCCTCCCAGAGCAGGTGTTTTATAATCATCTTGTCAGATGTGTTGTTGCTTTGAGATACCGAAAACACGTCTTTCAAACACAAGAAATAAGTAGTGATTTACAAAAAAAATGAACGATTTTTCCTTAATAAGGGCCGTTGTACTTTATGCTAAATTCCAGGCTAAAGTTATTGACGATCAATTTAAACTTACAGATAGCCTTCTGCAGTAGTCCAAATAAGAGCATAGTGTTAATTGCTTTGTTTTAGCATAATTCTTTGACAATAATTAAATAGGTTTCTCAGTTTCATGATCATTTTACAGACTGTAGGACTCCTTGGACGGGTGATCAGCTCATCGCAAAATCTCTACCTAAGGACAAAATAAACGCATACACACACCAAATATCCATGCCCTGAGTCGGATTCGAACCCATTTCCGAGCGAGAGAAGACATTGCATGCTTTTGAACGCTCGGCTACCGTGAGCGGCCAATTAACTAGGTATGGTAGTTAATTATATGTATAACTGAGGGAGTTGGGTTCTTTATTTTTTCTTGGCACTGCAGTCCCAGTGGGCCTAGGCCTACCTCCAAGAACTCCGTTCACTTCGGTTTTTCTAGATCTTACACATACGGTAGGACTCCTTGGGCGGGTGATCAGCTCGTCGCAAGGCCTCTACCTGTAGGCAAACACAGAAAAACGCACACAAACATCCATGCCCTGAGTGGGATTCGAACTCACGATCCCGGCTTCTGAGCCAGCGAAGACAGTGCATGCCTTAGACCGCTCGGATACCGTGACCGGCTGAGGGAGTTGGTTAGATTCTACATTTGAGAGAGACTTGTGCCGAGCTGTACGACAGGATGGGAGGAGAGTATATTGAGAAATACGAAATTTTGTAAATCTGACTATTGCAAGCATATTCTTGAGTGGTAATTTCTGGAAATCAGGCAAGTAGAAAGGAACGAGCCTAAACTGTGACGCGGCTGCTGAGTGTTTCAGGGCTGAAAGCTGCTTACTGTTTGTTTGCAACAGGAGACAGCAATTTTCCGTTCAAATCAGCCAGCCAAAATCTTTTGCGCAGAACGTCCTTTCTTCAAAATTTTGGAAAAGAAGATAGACATCTTCTACGTAGAGGACTCTAAATTTCAATGATTGAAGGTGGGAGTATTAAAGTAACATTAGAATCCTAACTCACATAACCGTTTAGGCGTTCCTTGTACAGGTTAGCTCGAACCAAAATTACAGGAGTCAAGATTCGGAGAGTAAATTAACATTTCAAAGATTGTATTTCTTCTAAAGAATGTATATAGAACCCAACTTGTTAATGGTCATTAGGGAGAAAATAGCTCTTTACTGTGAGAATCACATGAGACACACATGTGAGCTGTATGGACTTAATACAGAAGTTTAGTACGTTTAAACAGATGGTACATATAGCAACCACTGCGCATTAAAAAAGTAAAAAGTAAAAGTAAAGGTATCCCTGTAACAGACCTTGGAGGCCCATAATGTTGTGAGATGTTGAGGTTCCCACATTTCGTAGACAATCGGCTCATAGATGGCGGTAAGGTTGTCAGCCCTACTCGCCTGCCGCCTTTACTCCCAAGTACATTTCAAGAATATTCCTGGTACTCACTTCTGTTAGAGGCTGAGTCGACCCCTAGGCCATAGTGAGGCTGGAAGGATTAGGTAAATTGAAGAAATCCAATGACCTCATCGGAATTTGATCTGGCCACCTTCCGGCTTGTAGCACAGCGCCTCAACCAACTAAGCTACCGCGTGCCCCCTGGCAATCACAGCGAATTAATGGATAAAAATAAATCTAAATATATCTTGGGTAAATATTAGTATGTAGGAAATGTGAAATCGCCATCTGCCACCACCTTCACAACATCAGTGACTAATAAGGTATCTACCTACAAAGTGACTCTAACATTGTTCTAATTGCGAAGTTGAGTCAGCCTAAGGGTGCAACTCCTAGTCACCTCAGTTACGGCGTCCTGACCAAATCCCGAGAAGGGGTTCATTGCCTACTGCAGGTAACCCTAACATATAGCAACTACTAAAGAGGACACCATCTTCGTCTCTACAGGGTTGTCCAACTGTTGCTCAAACCGTGGAGCGTAATTATTTATACAAATACGGTCCTACTTTAAGCATAATAATACGGTGACGTATAGACCCGTTCCTAAACAAACAACGAGTACAGCAATAGGCGAATAAACAAACGGCCGTTTATGCGCAACGGCTCAGTAAACACGTTTCCGCGGAAACGAACACGCACGCAACATTATTATAAGAGCGGTGTTTTCGACGTGGACCGTAAAAAGTGGTTTTAAAGAAGGGGATCTGGGGCAATCCAGTTTAGCTGAGAGTTGGCAATTCAGTTGAGCTCGGTAAGGGAGGCTGAGATGAGATGGCGCTATAGTTGAGTTGACAGTTGATAGAGAGCTCTGCACGGCGACGGCTGTGACAAGAGGACCTGAGCGCGGGAGTCTGAAGGATCTCCACTATTAGAAGCCGTTACTAGGTAATATCTGGTTAAGGCAATACGTGCTGGTAAAGCCTAGCGGGTGTTGTAAGAATTTGTAAACTGTGGAGATTAGCGTGTGAGTGTTTTTAATATTGTAACGTAGTATCCTGTTGCGTACAAACAAAATAGGTGAAGAATTTTGTTGGTTTTCTCGTATGGGTGTGCAACGTGATTCAAAGGTGTGAAAACAAAGGGCGCGAAAAATATTTTGATCTTTAGGATAATGGAGTAAGCAGTCGAGGGTATCATATAACAAGGAATTACATGATTTATACAGGTCGACCACTTTTATTAGGGCCCTGAAATACAGTAGCCTCACAAATGGATAGGACATGGGAGATAAATGAGTACAGAATTTTGGAGAGGGGGCCTATTTGAAAGGGTTAATTTTGTAGCCGGAGAAGGAGATTGAAAGATAATATTAAGGGTGTTCTAGGTTATGGTATACTGGGAATTGACATTTCATAGATAAGTACCAACATTTCAGAGGAATTTGCTGCCTCTGTCTTCTTTCTACCCTGAAGAGGGAGACAGGAAATTCCTCCGAAGTGTTGGTACTTGTTACCGAAGTACTCGCAAGTACAACCTAGACGATCATAATGTTAATGTTGTTATCAGATCATAAAATCTGATATTAAGGTCCTTCTTAAGAAGTTGGTTGTGAGGGTTGGAGGTGGATGGCACTGGAGCAGAATTGCTGGGCAGTAGCGGATTTAGTCATCAGCGTTCTGCTGCCTGAGAGTTAGTCTGCAAGGCAGATCTCAAGGAAATATGTTATGAGGAAGAAACCATGACGAATCTGGCTCATAATCGTGTCCAACGGCAGGTATTGGCATTAGCATTGTAGAATATTTAGGCTATGCTACCGGAATTGCCACTTGTTAGATGGGTCTTAAGGAAATAAGTGTACAATGTCGGCTCATACCCAGTGTAGTGGCGGAGTTTGGTACTAATAGTGCTAAGTCTGCAACCACTATAATTTAAGTGGCTCAAATACGCACACGTATAACTAACCGCTGTCCTTTACAGACCTTTCAAGCTGAGTAAAAATTGAATTTATACCTACAAAAAATATGTGAAAGATAGGTGGGAAATACAAAATAAGAAACTTCGTTAATTTTTATTCTAAACTTCTCAGCGATTGATGGCATTTAGAATAAATGGCTTGTTTGAGAAGCGTATATAAAATGATGTTCTTGCAACCAGAAGCGTAAATAATATCAGTTAGACCTAGACGTAATCAGTAGATAATATTAAAATAAATCTTAAAGAAATGCTGTATGAAGTTGTGGACTGTATTTATCTGCCTCAAATATTATGTAAGGCAAGCTTCTATCATTCGTAAGAGAATATTTTTTTTTCATCTGCTCAAGAATGTTTTTGCCTTGGATTCATTTAACTGTGATCACAAAGTGTGTTGTATTAATTGTTGAAAGGAGCCACTGTTACTGGCTTCTGACCTCCCATTTGGGGACGTGTTTCACAAGAAAACGGTGAGGTCCAGAACCTGAAGCTGTCGTGTCTTTCCGAAAGGCAAGCTGACTAACTAATTTTGCCCCTGTATGTGCGTGAGGAGCGACAGCTGAGTTAGAGACTGCCAAAATAAAGTAGATCGGCCATTGCAGTAGCAGGACTTCATAATGCGCTAGACCGGTTTGTAAACACGGCTCTGCCCACCGAACTCGGCCCCAGCCTTTCCCCTGCCGAGGGCTACAGGTCACATCTTCCTAACACACTGCCAAGACAAGACGCAATTCAGACTGATCGGGGACTCACAAAAACAGGCATCTGATACCAGTGTATTTTCGCTGGACTTATTATTTTATGGCCTGATTGTCTTATAATTTTTTGAAAATACATTTCTGAAAGCTTACGGGAAAAATCAGAAGAGGATGTTTTTAACCATGTGAAGCCTGAAGGTCCTACAAGCATCAGTTAAATATTTACTTCCAATCTGAATTGCTTCTCCAATGCGAAACAAGGAGCAGTGAGGATTAATCACCCACTGTATAAATTTCTTTATTAAAATCCGTCACAACACAACAACAAAACAGTTTACGTTTAACGGTATTTTGCTACAGCATTAGCCCATCAGCCTTTGTAATGAAGCTGAATTATTTGTTCTGTGAGAAATCGAATTTCTAAATATTACTTAGATAAATTTCTTGATTGAAATAATTGATAAGTTATTAATCTATGATGAAGGTTGTATGGTGAATATTTCGACAATTTTCTCGATGTTTCTAACTCGTTGTCGTAAACCACCAAATTACATAAACTGTTTAATTAAAATAGTGTTTTTTAAATCTCAGGAAAAGGACACTGAATAGTAAATAGTGTATGCTGCAGAGAAAAGAAATTTCTGCGGTCTCTTGGAATTCCTGTTTGGACTTGAATCGCTTGACGGTAACGCCATGAAGAGACTGTGGGGAGTGACCCCACTCGGAAGCCCCAGCCACATACTGCAGGATAATATGAACACGATTCCAAAACAGAAGTGGGATGAGATTATTGTCACATGTAGGGGGTACGCGCGACGAAAATGACGGGTTCTAGTACGGATGATTGGATTTGTTAGAACCTTGGTTACAACTTCTGTTAATTACAGTCAATATAGCGCTATTGTTGATTTCCACAATTTACAGTTCACCGTTAAAGACGCACTAGAATCCTTAGCCTTCAGAGTCTCACTGTGACTAAATCTTCTGTTCACCCCCCAAGTCTTCACAGGCCGACTTCTTTTTCTTCTTCTACGATGAACTTTCCATGGCTATCTTCTACCAAGAACTAAGACCTGACTCGTAGAGTCGTTCATCATTAAGACAACTTATTTACACGGACACCATGGAAAACACCGTCTAACATTGTTGTGGATTTATGGTTACAACTGCGTTGCGTGGCAACAGACTTCCTATAGTTGTGTTTTTTGCTTGGCGCGGACCGCATAGAAAGCACAGTTTCAATTCTGTTGTTGCCTTTATTCGTGTTTACATAGCTGTTGCCTAGCAGCACGTTGATCAGACCTGTTACAATATGAACTGGATTCTTTTGATTGAAGACAGGGTTCAGGGGAGATATTTACGACATTCTAAGGATTGCAATCCATGGTAATCTTATTTTTACAACATTGATAATAATGTATAGAGCTTGTTTCTTAAGGCGGCTATTTTTCTGACTTGTGTTCATGAGTGCCCTGTTCGAAACTCGGCCCGGACACATAGTACCTTGAATGAGGTTCATCGCGATGTATCTCAATTTCTTGAGGCGAGTGCAGTGGTAGGAGTTTCAAATAAGTCATGACGGCTTTCTTCAACTTCCTTTCCAGTTTATCGTTCACTGCTAATTCTATATAGAGTGAGCTACTGACGTCTTTAAATAAAAACAACAAAATCCGTGTCCTGTAGTCCACAAGCTAACTATACCGACCGAGCGACCGCCGCTTGTCAGCGAAGTTAGTGCCAACTTTAGCGGATAGAGGGTGTCGCGTGGTCAGAGCAACGGATTCCCACGGCCGTTAATCTCGGTTTTGTACACCGAAACCGCTATTTCCTTGAAACAGCTCCTCAATGATCCTCACGAGGCGGAGTGGACTCTGTTCCTGACCCACTACTTCTCAGAAAATCTGATAGCGCCGGGAATCAAACCCGGGACCTCTGGATCTGTAACGAGGAACTCTGACCACTAGACCATCCATAAGAGAAGTAAAGTTATCCCCTATACTTAATTACGTGATTAGGCACTATGCCATGAAGACATATGAGGGAAATGAAGCACAGGTCCCACTATTCCTGTCCTCGGTACTAGATGGAGTTGAGTGGTTAGTTTTACGTTCCTGCCTCTTTACCTCCGGAGACAGACCACACGATACCCATTTGACAGGAGACTGAGTGAACCCCAGAGTCAGTCTCAGTTATCATGTCCTACAATTGCAGTTAATGAATGAGAAATTACTGTGTTACTTGAGGTTCTCAGACTATGTAGAGTGCCGTCTTTTGGAATACGACATTACAAACTATGTTCGAATGTCATCTTCACTACAGGGCAAGCGGTAGTGTAGTTGATTGAAGCACTCTGCTACAAGCAGGCGGTTTCGAGTCCCGATGAGGTGGATTTTTTCAATTGACATAATGCTTCCAGCCGCATTATGGCCCTGGGCTCGACTCAGCCTCTAAGGCGGCCGAACACCAACTGCGTCAAGACAAGCATCAAGACATGATACAAATGACGCAGTCTTGCTTCATTCGTGATTCGTCAGCATGAAGCTGACGTCAGCATCATGACTCAGACCGGTGTGCGGTGGTTTTCATAATCTCATTTATTTCAACTGTACTCCTTTCTTTACTTCATGTCGCAGACATCGTGTCTTGACTGTTACATGTCTCGACGCATACCTGTGTGCTGCCTACCTGACAGAAATGAGTACCAGGAATCTTCCTGACAGGTAAATAGAGGCCGACGGGTAAGGCTGATAAACCTACCGCCATCTGTGAGCCGATTGTCTAGAGAAACTGTGTGAGCTTCGACGCCTTACAAGAATATGGGCTTTCACGGCTTGTTACAGGGATAGTTTTATCTTTTCACTATCTTGACTAGAGGCAACACATTTCAGCACACGGCCCCTTTCAAACATTATGTTCAAATAAAGAAAACTTAATAACCTTTTGCAGATATAACATAAGAGATGCTCCAGAAGTTACAGAAAACTGTAGTGTGTGCCCCATCTGTACACTGACGCAAGCACAGTCGCATTTGACCATGAAGCAATAAGTATGTAAAATAGGACTAAAACTTTGTTTCTCTTTAACAAGGTATTTTTAAAACCGAAAGCTGAAAATAAAATAATGCTGAATTAAATGTTATCTAAGTGATGTATCTAACTACAAGGACTAGAATCCTGACTAGAAGCTAACAGTCGCTGAGTTAGTCATGAGATTTCCCATTTTTTTTTTGGAACAAATTTCAAACCTTAAGTGTTACCACTTCTAAAATAAAGTGAGAAACCTCGGCCCGTGATACGGTCTAGGTACATGTAAGAAAAGACGAGGAGACCATATACATAAAGCAGGTGAAGAAAGTTGGCCTAAAATATTACGGAATTCTAAACCTACATGGTGAATAGTAAAAGGGAAACAAAGGAAAGCTGGACAGAGAGGCATTAAATTACATAAACTACGAAGCATTACAGTTGC
This sequence comes from Cryptotermes secundus, assembly GCF_002891405.2. Lineage (NCBI taxonomy): Eukaryota > Metazoa > Arthropoda > Insecta > Blattodea > Kalotermitidae > Cryptotermes > Cryptotermes secundus. Next base: position 464,476 of record NW_019745079.1, read on the forward strand.
TACTGTTGCCACGACATTCAAGTAACAGATGCGTGTTGATGTGAAAGAATGAAAAGCAATTTTAGCGAATGTCTCATTAACATAAATCGGTAATTAGATCGAGTGTGTGTTAGATTCTGCGTGAAAGGTCTTCCTGCTAGGCCACAAGATGTCTCTGTGTTCTCGAAGGAAAGGCGGAAGTCTGCTTGACTCGACTCCGATCCAGATCAGTTAATGATCTTATTTACGTGTTTGTTTGGCCTCTTCCTTTTATTAACATCTTGTTAATGGAGCCGGTTCTGCTGTGTCCTGCGGCACAATATTCTCTCAGGCGTAGGTTCCAAGACTGGATGCTGCAACCGTTTTGAAATCTGCGTAATGTTCATGCTGAGGCCGCGCCATAGCTCAAGCGGTTAGTCGCTCGCTTCCCTCCGCGGCGGCCCGGTTTCGATCCCTGGTCTGGTCAAGCGGGATTTGTGGTTGACAAATTGGAGCTGGGGCACGTGTTCTCCGAGTACTTCGGTTTCCCCTGCCAATCTTCATTCCATCAATTGCTCAACAATCACCCTCACCTATCATCTGGGGCTGGTACAATAGGCCAGAAGTGGCCGCAGTACAAGGGACTTAGTCCCACCCCACTAGCAATAAAAAGAATAAAAAAAATGTTCAAGACAGTTAACCTGTTTCTCATCAAGTAGTTTTAAGAGAATAATTAGTGACTCCTTTCATTCATTTATTCCCGCGATAACTTCATTTTCCACTACTGAAAAGCCATTAGTTTTATTTGCAAAGGGAATTATGTCCCTGCATCTAAACAAGCACAAGTCATTAAAGAGCATGACGAGTTGGGGCACAGTTGTATATTTTATTAACCTAGGCGTAGGCGCTACATTGAGTTCTGTTGTCAACTTCACGCTCCGGCTGCCTTTCCCGCTCCGAAACAACTCGTATCGATTGGATAGGAAGCTAAGTGAACCTCAGAGTTAGGGAAGATAAAAATTTATGCTCTGCAGGGTATCGAATTCCTGTTGTCCAGGCTGTATGCCCATCCAGTCACTAGAAACTGAGTTGCCCTAGTTGAGGTTTCAGTTAACCAGCATTGCGTAAGACGAAAAGAAAAATATAATTCTAAACGAAGTATCTGGTATTTAACATTAAAAGTTATATATTTTAGAACTCATTTCCGGTAATAGAACATGCTTTCTTTCTTTTTCTAGCCTTATAAGGTGTTATATCGAGATACACAGCGGCTATGCCGCGTTATAATTTGACAAAATTTCAGAATTGGAATCAGGGGATTTTAATGAAGATGATTTCTTTTATGAATCCCGTCAAAATTAAGCAACTAGTGGAACAGTCTATTAAGAAAAGTCGATCAGGGAGTGGGGGTAACATGTCTTTGTACTCCTTTCTTTGCAGACAGTCCAGTTTGAGTATACCCTGTATTAAGAAAGGCAAGGTAAAGCTATCGCTGTAACAGGCCGTGAATGTCCATAGGATTGTGAGACAGTCGGCTCACAGATTGCGGTAAGGTTTTCAGCCTTAAGCGCCGGCCACTCTCTACTCCCCAGGAAAATTCTCGATACTCATTTCTGTTAGAGACTGAGTCGAACCCAGAGTCATAGATTTGCTGGAACGATTAGGTCAGTTGGAAAAAAATTTAACTCATCGGACTCGAACCGGCGACCTTCCGGTTTGTAGTATAGCGCCTCAACCAACTGCGCTACTGCGTGCCCCTTCATATCCGGTATACCATTTTTATTACTTACCCCGTGTGGGTACAAATGAGCAGTAATGAGTGAATCTGTAGGAAATAATCACTCATACTTATATTAACCAAAAATACACTAACCGTTCTGTCAGCACCGTCCAACAATGAAATTTGACGAAGTTTGTGCTTAATAGTTAACATCCTTACATCTTGAAGATTCTAAACGCACCCAGATATCCATGCCTCGAGTAGGATTCTAATCCACGATCCCAGTATTCGAGCGGACGAAGACTTTGCTATTGTGATCGGAGTCGCTTGGGTCTTTTTTTCTTATTTCTAGTGGGGTGGGACTAAGTCCCTTGTACTGCGGCCACTTATGGCCTATTGTACCAGCCCCAGATGATAGGTGAGGGTCATTGTGGAGCAATTGGTGGAATGAAGATTGGCAGTGGAAGCCGAAATACTCGGAGAAAACCTGCCCCAGAGCCACTTTGTCAACCACAAATCCCACTTGACCAGACCAGGGATCGAACCCGGGCCGCCGCGGTGGGAAGGCAACGACTAACCGCTTGAGCTATGGCGCAGCCAAAAAATGCATTTGCCTCGTCGGGACTTGAATCCGTGACCTTCCGGCCTGTAGTATAGCCTCAACTAACCACGCTATCGCGTGCAACCCATGGAGCAATCGGTTGGGTGTCAGTATTAATAGACACAGGCTTGCTGCTTTTGGCGCATAGTGTACTGTAATTTCACAGCAGGTAGCAGGACATTTACTTGAAGACTGCCAGCTTCTTATTACCTAAATTCCCCGTATTTTTAAAAAGTCCTCCTTGTTAAAATCAATTTACTTTACTAATTGAGGTCACGAAATTACGTGCATTCGGGTATAACGGAGTCGTGATTTTGAGTCTGTTGTCTTCTCTGTGGTTTATTTTGTAATAATGTAATTAAAGAGACAAAATGCAAGTAAAAGTTTAGAAACCCACAAAATGGTAGGAAAATGGCAGCTCGTTTTAACATTCTGGCACTAGAACAGAATCTGTCTTGTCTCTCTTTATTCATGCAGTTGCTTTTCTACCGAAACGCAATGAAGGCATGCTAGACCAATTTTACACCTGCCAGACGACATTACTGTACCGCGTTCCGTCATGTTCGTCAGAACACGTTCACTTCACTGCAATACACATGTAAGCCTATGTCTAAATTCCATTGTGTATAAAAGCAAAAGGCAAAAAGTGGTTGCAGTTTTAGTTTAGCTTAAAGATAATGTTGACGGCACTGATAAATATGATGGTTATTTCTTTAAAAAATCAGTGGCACTTAGTCCGCAAGCGAACTATACCGACCGAGCGACCACCGCTCGTCGGCGAAATTAGTGTCAACTTTAGCGGATAGATGGTGTAGCGTTGTCAATGCAATGAATCCCCACGTTCGTTTATTTCGGTTTTCTAGACCGGAGCCGCTACTTTTCCATTCAAGTAGCTCCTCAATTTTCCTCACGAGGCTGAGTGAACCCCGTTCCAGACCCAATATTTCTTAGAAAGTCTAGTAGCGCCGGGAATTGAACCCGGACCTCTGGATCTGTAGGCAAGAACTCCGACCACTAGACCACAGAGGATATCTTATGCTATACAAATTTATCTAAAAAACTTACCGATTCTGAATATTTTTATATGTTTGGTACACGGAGGTTTTCGATCTTACACAGGGCGATCAGTCATATTAACGTTATATCTTCTCTTTGTAATTATTAAATGTATAGAACTGTCAGCATGAGTTAGCAAAATTTATACCCAATTTTAATATTATCTTTCCAATTTCTCATACTTTAGGTGGATTGCCTGAGGATTTCAAGAAAAAACTTTATGTGAATCTCTTATCTCAACAGTGTGTCCTTCGCGTGGGATATATTCGTCAGTTATGTCTATTGTTTTAAACCTCGATGGTTACTGTATATCACTGTCAAGATCGGCTGAAAGACTGTTAAGTATATTTGAAAGGAGGATCCTGAGATATATCTTTGGACCAGTGGAAGAAAATGGAATATGGAGGAAGAGGTACACCCATGAGCTATACAGACTATTTAATGAACCAGACATTATTGGATTTGTAAAGGTGAAAAGGCTTCAATGGGCTGGACACACAATACGTGCCAGAGAGAATAGAACCATCAAGAAAATGCTTAATACTAAACCAGAAGGAAATAGGAGAGTGGGAAGACCAAGATTGAGATGGGAAGAATGTGTGTGGCAGGACATAAGAATTTTGGATATAAAGAACTGGAGGAATGTAGCATCGAATGGAGAAGAATGGCGAGCAATCCTGAGGAAGGCCAGGACTCACAAAGGGCTGTCGTTCCAGTGATGATGATGATGATGATGATGATGGTTACTGTATATACCACAGTTTTATCATTAAATGAAACTCTGCATTTTGTTCACATACTGTACTTAGATGCTTCATGTGATTCGATTATTTCGTTAAACCACATCAAAAAATTGATTTTCTTTATTTAAAAGCAATGTATCTTCTGTGGGATAGAAACTGAATTTTTAAATATTACTTAAGTGAGCTGTAGGCTTCATGAGATGGAGAAGGAAATCTTTAGCTTTCTCTTTGTTCTTGTGTCTACGTGTAGATTCCTCAGCCTGTACAAGAGTATACCATTGTGTACAACAGTCCCTAGGCTCATGTACAGTGTACAAATTTCTGATAGAAGATAATAATACAATTCTTCCACCAAACAAAAATTATTTTAAACAAGTGCTGCTTAAGTAAGAAAGGATATATTTAACACTAATGCCTTTATTATTTATCGTCATGGCTAAGTCTGTGGCTTCGTTAGTCTAGTCTGACTTTATCCTTTACATCTGATATACAGCCACGCATACCCTAACCACCTTATAAATGTAAGCACTTGTCAGAATATTTGCATGTACTGCTTAAATTATGAGAATGTTTATCCGAGGACACAGCGCCTTTAGTGGACTAATGTGACAAGTACAGTCTGTTAAGAGCTATAGTCTTCCTTCTCTCGGAAGGAACCCTCGCAGTAGGATTTGCCGGTTTTGTCCAGGATTGTAATCATCTCGTACTTCAACAAGCTGCATGAGTTTTGCCCACCATGTTCGTTTTAACATTAGGAAAAACGTTCTAACTGATACGGGTGTTCTTTTTTAATTCACTTAGTGGGGCTGGAGTCCAACTGGGTCCACTCGGCACAGCGGCCGATTGTAGCCTATTGTAGCCAGCACCGGGTTGTTATAAAGATGGAGAATTTCGTGGAATGAAGATTGGCAGGGGAAACCGAAGTACTCGGGGGGAAACACGCCCCAGCGACACTTTGTCCACCACAAATTCCACTTGACCAGACCGGTATTGAACCGGGGCCGCCGCGGTGGGAAGCCAGCGACTAACCGTGGAATGACGGTGGGCAGGGGAAACCGAAGTACTCTGAGAAAATCCGCCCCAACGCCACTTTGTCCACCACAAATCCCACTTGACGAGACCCGGGATCGAACCCTGGCCGCCGCGGTGGAAAGCCAGCGACTAACCGCTTAAGCTATCGTGGCGCCGATACGGGTGGTTACAGCGAAAACTGGACTAAGAGTAACACGAGTATTCATGTTCTGGATAGGATACAAAATCAATGATTTTCTTATTCGCTTTCGCTAGGACCACAGATTCCTTGATCATTCCCATGATCTGAACTACTTATACCGCCTTCACACCGCTAATTCATGCACTAAATATTTCTAATGTGTGATATCATTTGACGGCTCTTTCTCCAAATTCTTTATTTTTAAGGCAGAGCTATACTTCTAAAAGCCTACAAGTATAAAATAAAACATATGTTTGAAATATTCCATTAAAGTTACGATTAAGTTTTTGAAGCATGAAGACCGTGTAACTAAGTACGTAATACTTAAAAGTTCTGTTTCTACTTCAAAGAAAACTTCATGGATCTTCATTATAAAGACCAAGTTTTTAATTATGTTTAGGAAGAAACAATAAATTGTATGAAACACATAAATACAATCTGTGAGCAAAAATTTAAAAGTTGTAATTTTTAAAATAGACGATGCATATTGTCACATGTATTAGTGACTAATAACGCGAGTTCCGCTTTGGATGAACGGGTTTATTTACTCCTTATACGAACCACCAATAATTACAAGTAATTATAGCGCTCTCGCTATTTCCACACTTTATAATTCACTGTTACACACACACACACCTGTCTTCTCCTGGTAAAGGAATTAAAATGCAGAAACTGCAACAGTCTCACTGAATTACACACTCCAAATGTTAGGCATAAAGTCTTCTCCTGGAACTCTTAACTACATTGCACTGCTCTGCACTCTGCACTCATCTAAGCTACAACATGTCTTCTTTATATAGGCTCCGTACGGACGATACAGAAAACACAAGTCAAGTGATTCCTAGCCATCAAGTTCCTTGGTGCGCTGGCTGTTGCATAGCAACGAGCTATAACATTCGTCCACTGAGACACATCTTCCATTGTTACACGTTGGAACTTGTTTACAGAGCCGTTGCCTAGAAACACTTTGAGCAAATCCGTTACAATATGTTAAACTCTCCGTCTTATAAAGAAACTGAAATGAGGCCAGATGTATCTGTTTTTATCTAGTTGAGATTCACAAGCAGGGTAACTGGAACTTGAGATATGTTTAAATTAATGTAAAGATAATAATTGCACCAAGAGCCGTTTGTATGATCGAAAGTGATGGTAGACAAGAAACCCCAGGGTTAACCATTCCAGCTGTGTGTAAATAAGAAATATAAATGTACAAAGAATATAAAACATGTTTGCCGCCTTTTGCCACATTGAAATATTGTAGCAAGTTACAGGACGCAGGAAACCTTCACGCTCCCCTAGCGACTCTAGTTCGCTGACTGTAGCAATAATAATAATAACAACAATAAACATGCAGGATAGTCTAGATCAGGGGAGAGCAGTAACTTGGCTGGCAATCCTTGTGACTTCATTACGTGTAGGTAAGATTAACTTAATCACACAATTTTCTCTGTGTAAAAATACAATATAAGAATGTTTATTTTATATTTAAGTCAACACAATAATTTATAAAAATATATACAGATGATCTATTTATATGAAGGTCGTATATCTGACGCCTATGTTTCGACCTTTAATGGATTATATCAGGTACTGAATTTGCACCTAATGTGGATCCATATTTGAGGGTTGTTCTTTATTTTATATTGAATTTATTATAAGTTCCTCAAAGTTGAAATTAAAATTAATTGATTAGTACTGTTATTTTAATTGTTAAAATCAAATTTAAGGTGAAGCTATGTATATTATTCCTCGTGTGTTCTAGCTAGTGTTACTTGCGCGGTGTAGTCACTCTTGTCTATTTCATGTCTCCTACTTTCACATAAATACAATTGTGGACATAAAATATCGAATAATATTTTTTTAAAAACAAAACAAAATATTACCCTAAAGCGCTCTTTTCTTTAACATCCTTAAACACTTAAGATTAACGAAATAATATTTTAGGGCCCAGAAATGTCCGTTCTTCTTCTTGCCTTCTTGCACGTTTCATCAAGAATTGTTCGTTACTCATTCAAATATAAACGGAAAAGAAATTTTGTAATGAAAAACCTGTAGAAAATTTCAGAATAAATCAACAGCACAGACATGAATTGCGGTCAGGTTTCATGTGTATAATGCTGGACTGCTGGCTAGAAGTCAGTTTGCACAAATCAATCAAACTTTTCCCCCTCATTTCGAAGGAAATTCTGAATTGGAAAAAATTTCCACTTTGTACTGCATTCCTAATATGCAGCCCCTCCGAAGTTAAATAAGAATTTCACCTTAATCCAGCCATTCCAATGTCAATATCATAATTCTTATTATTCACAGGGAATTCCATTATTAGATACTTTCGTCTTTTTATAAGAAAATCCACTTCCTAAGACTTTACCTCATTCATTTCGCAAAGCTTTACCTTCTCTCAAACGTGTCCCTACCAAAATGACGACTTGGAACTACTACCTGGAAACATCAACGCGGGAATATTTTTCTACCACAGCCCGTTGAAAGGCAGTTCTCTCACTAATCTCACAGTCTCTCCCTTATTCTCTCTTTGTCTCCCTCTCTCCTTCAGGATTCATAGGCTTACTACGTTCACATTTCGAAGGATACATTTAAATATTTAATAAAATCACAAGCTTTTTACAAAACTAAACTCTACTCTACGACATATCACCACAGACAGTTATTTTATTTCCTAACGATTCCAATGTAAAATTAACTTAAATTAATTAATAATTAGTGAACGGAGTTTATGGAGGTAGGCCTAGGCCCACTGGGGCTGTGGTGCCAAGGAAAAAGAAATAATAATTAATTAAGAAAAACTTAGCATTCCGACAGAGATTTGAAACAATGTTTTAACCTTTATAACTAATATTACAATTTAGCAACACAACGAGAATTAGAAATTGGCAACGAAATTTATATTAACATAATTGCTAATTTTGTTCCATATTAGAAAAACAATTCAGTACTGAGTGATGATCCAACGGGTGCGAAACGTGTAACAAATACAGAATGATAAGCAAATGTTAATACAGTAATATTGGTTTATTTATTTGGGATTTGTCGTGTTGACGGCAATGTTATATAAATATGGTATCTAACAGAAAATATGCTGCTTTCTCACTACAACGATTAGCCGGTAAAAACGGCTTAAGGAAAATTCACTTCTTACTCGGAGGATCATAAGAACCTCGTAAATGAATTATCTGAAAAAAAAAATGCATGGTTTTTACAGTTAAAGCAGGTGGTACATGCAGTGATCATTGTGATTGAAAGGGTTGATATGACAATGAATCTTCGGGTCCCGTAAAAGGCGAGGAATTGAAGTAGTTTAGCTACTATCAACATTTCAATGAAGAGTTTTGTAAAGAAGTTAGCATATTTACTTTGCTGTTGATTAGCTTCTTGTCTGAAATAACGACCATGAAGACCATTTACAGGGAACTGGTTCTAGAAAACATTTCGAATTATAGAATTTCCACCTTGCTTTAATATTACTGGGTCTCTGGCGAGACGTTATGTAGACCAGTAACTCGTCTCTCCGCTTACGCACGTAGAGGAGACAGGCGTATTCCAACACGTCAGTGTGTGTAAGAATAAAAACTGTCGGTCTTTGGCATAGATCTCATGACGCCTGGAAGTGGCTATTAAAAAAGAATTAAAAATTATATTTTGCAGTTTATTAAACTTGTTTGTGACCTCTTTTTTGCAAAATCTGATTAACGGTTTATAGGCCTATATGAGGAAAACAATTTAAGGTTTTAAGAAAAGTGGGCTTCATTGTGAGTCAATATGGCTAATAATGGGATTTGCCTGATAGCTAACTCTAAGTGAAAACCGTCCGTAGAAGATTCAAAAAGACTGCTGTGGTTTAGGCACTAATGCCAAGTCACGGAGAGAGAGAGAGAGAGAGAGAGAGTAAAACAGATAGACAGGCGGACAGCCATGAGCCCAACATAAGTTACTTTATATCCTTTGTAAGGAACCAGTACTAACCCGGAGAAGGAAATGCCCGCTTGATATGGACGGTAGATGCAAATGTATGATGTATACAGTTGCGGTTTAAAGAAGAATTGACCTACAGCTTAGGGACTGAAGTTCATCGTGGATTAAGTTCTTCTCATTCTGAAAGAAAGAGCATTGCCTTACGGAATATTACACAGGGTCTAGGGTTTTGAAGATCACTTGAAATGCCCTAATAAAGCTTAAAATCGGGTACACTGACGGGGCCTTGCGAACATGCGTAGAATCTTTTGGTTCCATGAGAGAATATCTTGATCGTCCTAGCTATTAATTGCCTTTTCACAGATGAATTTCTTCCGTGATGTTAGTTACTCAGTGCTAAAGCGGCCTCCGTAGTCTAGGGGTAACATTCCCACCTCATGACTCAAGGTACGCGGGTATAAAAACCCGGCGGAGGTCGTGGAATTTTTAAGGGCGGAAAAATTCAGGGAACAAGTCCTCCGGGAGGGACATTTGTAATCACTTTTGTGACTGAGATTATCAGACGAGATGGCGCAGTCGGTATAGTGACTGACTATGAGCTGTAGTTCGAGTCCCTGTAAGGGTAGAACTCTCCACGTCGTTCAGACCTGCTCTGGTGTCCACCCTACCTCCTATCCAACGGGTACCGGGGGTTCTTTCCTCGGAGTTAAAGCGGCCGGGGTGTGAAGCTCACTATTCACCTAAGACTAGTGCCGAGCTCAAGAAAACGTGGATCTATGCACCCACTCCCCCATAGGTCTTAATGGCGTAGTGCTTAATTTGTTAAGCAAAGGGATAATTTTACCTTACATTTTGTGACTGAGTGTTGCAAGCAATGTTGCAGATTGTGTGGGAAAAGAGGCGCTAATATTTTAACAAATAGGGCTATTAACAATTAGATATGAAGCAAATATTATTACGAAATCACTTCTGATGAAGCAAGTAAACATGAATTACTTTTACTCTAATCTTACACGAGAAATGTAAGTACTTTACAACTAAGGGTTGGAAAGAAATACGGAAAACTTGACTGTCGTGACAACATCGAAAAAACAACAGAAAACTTGTGCGATTTTAGAAGGCACGGATTGCTGTTACTCGGTAGAAGGAAGAGGGAAAGATTGAGATGAATTAAAAGATAAAGTAGAAAACAGAAGAAAATACCAGGACCAGAGCAATAGACGTATATATATGAGGGTTCTGACGGCCGTGAAGTTTACACGTAACCTACGGCATTTTGCAGTCTCCTCTTAAGATACGATATAAAACAGCTGTCTTACCTCCAAGATATCGCACTGTAAAGTAGCAGTACGTTCTTTACTTTTGCAGCCGTGAAAGGAAACAATTTGGAAAGTAACATGGCTGTATAAAATTTGTATTAGATCAGCAATGCATCGCCTGCAGTGTAGATCTTGAAAAAGAAAATTCAGTGTTCAACTTGAAAAGCGTTTTTGCAGTAGGCTTTCAGTTCATCTGGAGATCCACGAGGAGCATGTCGTGATTCACAGGTTAGGAGGAACTACCAACTAACGGATAACAGTTCGGGGTTCTGTGTTATTTCTTTCCGACGGGTCAAAAGTGTGATGACGGGGGGTCACAACTACTGGAACAAAATCACCGTACTCTGAGGGATAATAGAAAGGAAATAAGGTAACAAAAAAAAATGTTGTTTGAAACGGTGAAATCAGCCTGAGCTTCCTATCCGTTCCAGTGGCTTTTGTATCCATGTTACATGATGTGACAATGTGGTCCACTTCCTTATGTAGAGGTCACGCATGCGAACTAACTTGCTTCGGTCTATTCCTTCCGGCAAGTAATGAAACATTTCTGTAGCTAGATTTTAGTCTGTTGTGTTCAGATACAATGAAGTCTCGTAGGACAGTACCAATGTTTCGGAGGAAGAAACTGCCTCCACTTTCAGGGTAAGAATAAATTAGTTTGTGAAAGGGTTTCAGAAAATAGAAGTGGTCAGTCAGAGAATATCTAATCGGAAGGTGGAAGAGAGGGGAAATATATGCCCTGATAAGGACAACTACTCTAGGACATGAAGAAGGAAATGTAACAAAAAACCCTTTCAAGGACCAAGTGAAGCCAAGGTATGTTCTCATCCGTCATGAATGTACAAGTAGGATGTTTCTCAGAGATGTTGGTACACATCTACCAGACTATACGGCGTCATAATCCAGACGACCACAATATGAATCCTTAATGGTGTGTAACCCCAAAATCATATAAATGTATCATTCTTTTTTTCTTCACGTCTATTAATAGCCCAACTCATTTTGAATGTATGATACTAATGTTTCTCCAACAAACCCTCCTTCAGGCCGCATTTACTTTTAAATAATATTTTGGAATGATTTCCCTAAAGAAACCCGAGATTGACGGCCGTGGGGATTCGTTGCGCCGACCACGTGACACCCTCTATCCGCAAAAGTTGGCGCTAACTTCGCCAACAAGCTGCAGTCGCTCGGTCGGTATAGTTCCCTTGCGGACTACAGACTACGGAGTATTTTTCCTTAAAATAAACTGCCTATAAACGAAGAATTTTTGTGCGATATTAGATCCATATTATCTGCACTTAACAGAAGCGTTATGAAAAATAAGCAAAGTTTTCCATATGCTTACTAACTAAGCGCTACTCTACGAAGACGTATAGGAGTGTGCATATATAGTTCCACGTATTCTTGACCTCGGCACTAGTTGAAGGTGAGTGGTCAGCTTCACGCCTGGGCCACATTACGTGGGGCAAAGAGCAGTCGGTTCCCGTTGAACAGGAGGGCCATGTTGGCTCCAGAAACTTTCTGGAAGACATAGGAAGCACAAAGAGCATGCTGACTTCCACGCTCTTCAAATTACTTATGGGAAAGGGGGGGGGGGTTTGTAGCTAATGTGAGAAAGAGAAGCGATATTATGTAGTTCCGTGAAGGTGCCTTATTTTATATACAGTGAATAGCTACGACTGCTGCAAACTCCTTCATGATAATAGACAGCAGACAAACAACCCTGCATGAAAAAATAAAACAAATCTGGTTTCAAAGCAGGCTGAACGCAGTCAAGACTTTTTTCCCCTTTCTTATTCTTAATTGCTATATTTTGTTAATGCAGCTGAAGCATTTGTTTTCTTGTAGGTTTACGTATTGTAATGGGAAAACAAAAATTTTTAATCACGATAAATTTATCTTACTTAGATATATCTATACATACATAGAAGTTCCAATTAAACGGAATAATCTGTGTATAATTATCATCAAGAATAAGCGGTTTCGATAACTTTGAGGTTCGTTCAGAAGACCATTGTTAACTGTCGAATAGGTTTCTTCAAAGCCTGAAGGCTAGTGAGGAAATTGCGTTGGACACACGTTGTTTCATTTCTTTCTTCTGCATATTTTCTTCCAAATACTTTTCGCTCCAATAAACAATTTGCGATTTATGTCCGACAAAGTCTCAGAAACGCATTTGTGCCTCTACATATACTGACAGCTATTTCTGTCCACACTTAACCAAAACTGACGTGTGCTGATGAATTTCATTGAAATTTTCCGACGTAAAACTTTATGAAAATCCCTTCAGAGGTTTTCCAGTGTAAATGTATAGACCTGCGGACGGACCGACGGAAGGACGGACGGAGCTCACTCAATAGGCGATCATTAGAGGAAAATTTGTTGGCTGTTACTTTCTTCTGTTGGGGACCTAATAGAGAACAGCCAAAGATATGAACTATATTCTGCCTATAAATAAACTGGAATGTACACTTTTCGCTAGGCAACGACCGCGAAATAAGCAGCTATACAGTAGCCGTTGCTAAATAATTATTGTGTAAACAACGGCCATTGCTAGATAATGACCCAAACAGACACGTACGCAGCAATAGAAGAGCTGTTCGAAGCAGTGTCCGCTGTGCGGTCAGTTTCGATGTTATGTAACTAGGACCAGCTGCCATTAGAAGAGAGTCTTGAGACGGCAGTGAGAAGAGTAGGAGGTTCGTGTGAGATGGCGGCCAGCCTGAGAGTTCTTGTAGTAGAATGAGTTTGTTGGTGAGTGATTTATGGAACTCACTCATGGAGCTGTGCCCTTCTTGAGAAGGTACGTATGCTTCAGCTACCCAATAACTTCGTAGGATTTTATGGAAATCGAAGGTTCATTACCGTGTTCACAGGAGCTCTCTACTGGTCCCTATCCTGAGCAAAATTAATTCAATCTACAGCAACCCATTCTATTTCTCTGAGATTCATTTCAATATTGTCCACTGACCAACACCGTAGTCTTCCTAGTGGTATCTTTCCTTCTGACTTTCCCATCAGTATCCTATATGCATTCCTCTTCTCACCCAATCGTGTTACATATTTTGCTTATCTTATCGTCCTTATACTACAGGCGGAATTCCTCCATATGCTTTGTGCACATGCGAAAGTTCGAGACAAAAAATTTGTCGCTTGCATACTGAAGAATGAAATTTATGGTACTTAAAATCCTTAAGTAATTGTGAACTCTGTTTAGGTCTCAGTATCGAAACCCTGTTCTTCTACTAAAATATCTGAAACTGACGAAAAAAGACGAGAGACTTCTACATGATTCAGGGTCACAATTCTACATTAACTTTCTGCATCATAAATAAAGCAGTGTTCTCCTGACATTGAAACCACTTTTCAACCTGAAGTCTGGTCCAGCCCGACGTTCACGGTTTCAGTAACTGCCTCAGTACAATCTTGTTCCCTCCAGAGTGCGTGTCTTTCCATCTTTTATGTGCTCTACATGGGTTTCCCTTCCCTCAGGTGAATTATCTCTTGGTATTCAAAAAACCCCTTCAGATTTCATGTGTGGGAACTGCCCACATTCAAATAAGTGTGACAACGCGAGCGTCATTGCTTAGCAACAACGAGTAAACAACGGTTGCTAGGCAAAAGCGAGTAAACAGCGGTTGCTAGGGAACTTGTAAACACGGTGCCCGGCAACAGCAGTACCTATTACGTAACCGTTTTCTGTATGTCCGACTCTAGGTTATGTAAGAAGATATATTGAGTGAGTTACAGTTCTAGATTCTACAGTTCACTATTGTTATTATCCGTCTGTGTATACTGTGCAGCTGCAATCCTATAGAACAGTTCAACTAGTGGTTGTCTCTTCATATGACATCCCACATTGGTGACCCCGACGTGATTGGAAGCGCGCGTGGTGAAGATCATGAACGACTTCCATGAAATTTGGTGGTTTAATTCGTTTATTTTCTATTTGCCTTTATTCTATTTCCTGGATGCCTTTTTACATGGATTCGCCTCGTCTTTCCCCACTAACTTTCTCAGTTGTCTCAATTCATCTGTTTAAAATCTATATTTTGCTCATACAATATATTCACACGTTTATACTGCATGTATCATTGTAGACGTAATGATACTTTTGTGGATACTGTTTAGGATCCATTATGCTAGTATCCTTGCTTGCTTTGTATTCGACGTCTGTTTCTAGGACTCCATGGCTTGTCATTTCGTCTGTCAAGCGTTTAAAATCCAGCGTTTTTAAAATCATTGTGAAGTTATAGACATTTCGAGTGTGGTTGCATGTATTTTGGTATATAGATACAAACGTTTTGGAAAATTTTAGTGATCATCTACCAAATTATACGGCGTCACAATCCAGATGGCTCCAATCTCAGTTCACAATTTGTTTTCTTTTGAATTTCCAAATACATTCAGGAGGTAACTTCGTGTTATGTTGTTTAAAGTCATATTTCCTGAGATCTTGTTTTCGATGTCTTGCAACTAACCGTAAAGTGGTGACGCCGCAGTCTTCGTAAGTTCTCACTTCTTCGCCTGCGTACCCTATGATAATTATATCCTTAAAGTCGATTTTACATTCTCGTTTCATTTTCGTGTTTCCTTCCGAATGTCATTCAGTACGAAACTGAATTTCTTTCCAGCGCAATGGTCCTCCTAACTGTAGGCCCTTACACGTGTTGTATCATCCAGAAACTGTACGTTGCCCTACACAATAAGCTTTATATTTTTGTATTTTCTATGATTCTCGCAATAAGCGAGATTATTTCCATAACTCCTGGCGTTAGAACCGTTTTCTCTCACTCGAACGCTGGGATCGTGGGTTCGAATTCCACTCAAGGCATGGATGTTTTTTTCCTTTAATTCTGTGATTGTGTTGTTCTGTGTGTAGGTAGCGGCCTTGCGACAGGCTGATCCCCCATCCAAGGATTCCTACCGACTGTGTAGAGGATTAAGTAATTGAAAAAGCGGCCAAGGATCAACAAAAGAACTGTAGAGACACAGATATATAGATTTTATTAAATACATTAGTCACCTTCTCTTTGTAATTGAGTCGCAAGGTGTTTTCTATAAGGGAGAAACTGTATTTTTATGTGTCATTTAGATGTTATATGGTTCCTTGTCACAAAGGAACGGCGCGTCCTAAGTTTTCGAATGAATAGTCATCAGATATGCAGACTAGCTGTCAATATAGTGAATACGCATTCGAGCACAGCCAGTGAGGACTGATCCACCAGCTAGGGAACTGGCGGGGAACTAGCAATTCGCCGTAAAAAGCGCCACACAGCAGCTCGGTTAGACGTTTCCAAAGAAGAACTTTGCTCCATACCGCTAGTAACATTACGTGTCTGTTACTTCATTCTTCTGCTTCTTAGTTGAATTTCAGGTTTCATTGAACATATTGTGACGTGACGCCTGAAAGCAGGAATATAACCATCTGCTAAGCAAAGTTTCACTAAGCACATTCCCGTGTCAAAGTGGGATAGACCGTTGCTGGACAACGGTTCGGTAAACATGCATTCCCATGGCAATTGACAAGCAGATTACAATAGACGAACCGTTGAAACTTGTGTTCTATTTGAGGCCCGCATTGGGTTATAAAAGGACATGTAATTGATTCCCAGAGGAGCAGTAGATGTTGGTAAGTGATTCGTGATTCATTCGGCAGGCAGACGTCGTTTTGAAGGAATTCAACACGTGAGCTGTTATAATTGAGTGTAATTGTAAATAAGTGCCATTAAATTCAGTCACCAAATCCACAACCCGCTGATATCAGTCACGCTAAGCTTTTATATATGACAATATGTAAAGTATTGCAGAATCCAATAAATATATATTGTCATAAGGTAAAGTTGTCCCTGTGTTTAACTAATTAGGCACTACACCATTAAGACTTATGGGGGAGTGGGTGTATAAATCCACGTTTTCTTGACCTCGGTACTATTTGGATATGAGTAGTCAGCTTCACGCTTCGGCCGCTTTAACAAAGGGGATAGAATACATTGTCATATCAAATGTTTTGTTGTATTTTGGATATGTTATTCCGTTACTTGTAACCAATATACAGTGATGATTGAGAAGTAACTTAATCTACAAATAAAGCAAAACGATCCTTAAAAGGCAAATCTTGGGAGGCCCTTATTTTTCAGACTGGCAGAAGTGAGTTATTTTCCAGAACGTTCTCCTACTGCCTATCTCGACGAAAGTTTACTTCATTTCTTTCTGTATTCCAGTAAATTCTGATATAATCACCAAGTTCCTACAGGAAGAAGACACCAAAATATTTTTTCCAAGTTATGCGTTTCACCGTTTATCAGAGTGTCGGAAGTTCCTCGACCCTTGTCTCCAGCCATTGCCTTTTACCACTTTAAAGTTGCCACTTTCATGCTATTATCATAATGAGGAACAGGTGAAGACTGGTAACCCTCTAACACAGTAATGTTCCTTCTCTTAACAAAATATGACGATGGCTCCCATTTCTTTCCCCTTCAAGTTACATTTTTACTATTTTTTGTTACCCCTTTTTCTCCCTTCAAAAGGAATAAAAGTGAATTTAATGCGTCCTAACATAAAACTTTTCTCCGTACTGGTATTTTTGAAAACAAAGCTTCAATTCCAGTTTAAGTAATTTTTGATACAGTTCTGCATTATAAAATTTCTACCACCGATTTTAGTTACATATTATAAAAAGCTGTCCCCTTTCAAAAAAGCAAAGGTATGCATGTCTGAAATACTGCGCTTAGAATTCATCCTTTCTAGACTGCTTCATCATAGTTATTGAGGATTGTGCAACGTGTTCTAGTTGTGTCTTGGACAACCCTGTTCCTGGCCATCGCCCCCTCCCCTTACCCACTACGTGCTAATGGCTTTATTTTCAAACAACCAATTTTCATTACTGCATAAGCCTGTGTATTTGTAACACGCTTGACTGATTCCATCGCATTTTTTCTTTTGTTTATTGTGAAATCCAGTTTTATTGTCTGCTTGTTTAAATCTTGTCTTGCGCTTGAGAGGTCTGAGGTTCGAGCACAGCACAAAACATATCAAGGACTAATCGTGGTTACTCAGAAAACATTTGCCACCAAAGAGCAGCCATTCCGAAACCTTGAGCATCAGGTTTCTCACTGACAGTTATAAGACACAGCAGTAGAGGCCGCGCCATAGCTCAAGCGGTTAGCCGCTATCTTCCCATTGCTGCGGCCCGGGTTCAAACCCGGGTCTGGTCAAGTGGGATTTGTGGTGGACAAAGTGACGCTGGGGTAGGTTTTCTCCGATTACTTCAGAATAGAATTGTACTTAACAATGTATAACGAGTGTATATGTAGACAAGTAGCCTTCCATCTGCTTGAACCCTATTAAGAAAAAAGTAAAGCTATCCAACATGTCGTGGACACCCATAGGGTTGTGAGACGTCGAAGCTGCAACATTTTCCAGGCAATTCGCTCACAGATGGCGGTGAAGTTTTCAGTCTTACGCGCCGGCCTCCCGTTACCCGTAGAAAGATCCCTACTACTCATTTATGTTAGAAGCTGAGTCGTCCCCAGGGCCATAGTGCGGTTGGAAGAGTTATGTCAATTGAAAAATCGAATTGGGAATCGAACATGTAACCTTCCAGCTTGTAACATATTGCCTCAACCAACTATGATACCTCGCGTGGATGTGTGAAACCTCAGTAACACATGTTAAGTGAACTGTTAGCTTCTGCTGACAGTACTAGCATCAGTCATCCACAGTTTACTGTTCTCCTCCATATTTCGCGAAGCTCTATATTGAATGGAAATAAGACGATATGGATGAGAGTTAATGGAGTAGGTACTACGAGGTCTCTCTTTAGGTCTCCAAAACAAAAACAGAAAACTAACTCCGTTGCCTGCAGTCCGCAAGCGAACTATACCGACCAAGCGACTGCCGCTTGTCTGCGAAGTTAGTGCCAACTTCAGCGGATAGAGGGTGTCGCGTGGTCAGCGCAACGCATCACCACGGCCTTTAATTTCGGTTTTCTAGAACGGAGCCCCTATTTCCTTGAAATAGTTCCTCAATTATTTTCACGAGGCAGAGTGGACCCTGTTACAGATCCACTACTTCTCAGAAAATCTGGTTGCGCCGGGAATCAAACCCGTGACCTCTGGATCTGTAGCCAGGAACTCTGGCCACCAGACCACGTTAACTGCTTCAGTATATCACCTTATTATTTAGAGTGTTACTTGATACTTATTTTCAATTTTTATTCTTAGAATGGTATAAGACCGAATCTCTTGGTATGGCCCATTATGTCCTCCTCGGATCGTAGTCGAGAAAATGCAGCATTTGCTGTAATGAAAACTAAACGTGTAAAATTATGAATGCCCAGGATTTGGTCGTATGCTTTGACGTAGGTGGATCTTCGAAAAGTGTTCTCACTTTCGTCAGTTGTCATCGTCTTCAGGAAAGACGCCACCGTAAGAACTTCTTGAAAAGATAATCTTATTCTTTTTGCAATATAAGATGTTATGAGTAGATTGTGAGTAAGCGAAGTGGAGCCCTTAGCAATAAAAAATTCAATCTTTTGTTACAAGGCGACGTCAAGGCTATCTAAGAACTCTTTATTGATTCTCATTTCACGCCATTTATTTCCACAATTATGACACTATCACTGGATGGCAACAGAGCAGCCTGCTTCTGGTGTCCTAGGATTGCATTGGTTGAATGATGGGGTGTGTAGTAATGTGTGTACGGGGTTCCAAACTCCCGTGTTGTGTATCGGTCGCCAGAAACGTCAGTAAGCTAGAAAAGAAAACTATATGCTGTTCAAGTGTTGCAAATTAAATTTCCTAAGATCTAAATCTAGTGGATTAGTACAGTGTGCGTTGCCAGTAATTAACTTGGGAACATGTAGAACTCATGGTCTAGTGGTCAGAGTTCCTGGCTACAGATCCAGAGGTCCCCGGGTTCGATTCCCGGCGCTATCAGATTTTCTGGGAAGTAGTGGGTCTGGAACGGTGTCCACTCAGTCTCGTGATGATAATTGAGGAGCTATTTCAAGGAAACATCGGCTACAGTCTAGAAAAACGAAATTAACGGCCGTGGGGATTCGTTGTGCTGACCACACGACACCTTCTATCCGCTAAATTTGGCACTAACTTCGCCTGCAAGCGGCGGTGGCTCGGTCGATATAGTTCGCTTGCGGACTAAAAGAACACGGAGTTTCTTTTTCATATGTAGACCTCATACGACACGTTACAGCATTTATAAAGTATTGTCGGTGTTTCAGTTTATAGACCACGGAAACTCTGACGATAATTTAGAATCATCCTTTTAATTATTTCGAACTACTTTGCCGGGTCGCGATGATGTCATTTTCATGAAGATGCAGCATAGTAAAGTTCGAGCTTTTGTAATACTGACATGGCGGAGGTTTCCTTATTTATGACGAAAAGGTTATAGGTAACAACAATTTTTACGACTTACAAAAAATAGTTAATTACTGTCAGTAATATTAATATCTCTATTTGTTTGAGGACAGACTGATATGAACTGACATACTTAGGAACTTATGTTTCGAAAAATTAAAAGACGAGCAATTGTTAACCGGTGAGTAACACAGAAGTGTCTTTGTCTATCTATCTATCTATCTATCTTTCTCTCTCTCTCTCTATTTATCTATCTAACCTTTTTCCCTTGTTCCTCCACTTGGAGCATAAGGCATCCGGGATAGCTTTGTATCACTTCAGTTCCTTAATCTTAGACAACCGGTAAGACTCCTCGGACGAGGGATCAGCACGCAGTAAAGTCGCTATCGAACTTTGCATATGCAAGTAACATAATTCACTTTAAAATATTTTCTGTTAGGACTGTATTCATTAAAAATACAAGACGTGAATTATTTTCAAAATTTCACACTTTTTATTCAAAATAGTCTCTTTCTGAATTAATACTTAGCTGAAATCGATTGAAAAGTTTTCGAAAACTGTCACTCTACTCCTTTTGCGGAATCGAATTTAAAACTGCAGTACATTCCGTTTGGATGTCCTGGGTGGTGTCGTGACGGTCTCCTTTCATCGCCAACTTAACTTTTGGGAACAACCAGAAATCTGCTGGAGCCAAATCTGGCGAATACGGAGGATGGTCAAAGACTGATCCCTTTTCTGGTAAAAAAAAGTCGCGCACGATCTTCGATTCGTGAGGTGGGGCATTGTCGTGGAGGAGCGACCAGAAAACTTACTATCGATATTCAGGTCGATTTCAAAGAATTCTCGCTCACGAACGATTGAAGACTACGAGATAATAATCAGAATTCACTGTTTGACCTTCTGGCAGAAGTTCCTTGTGAATGATTCCTTTGGAATCGAAGGAAACGGTTAGCAGTGTTTTTACTCGACTCTTTTGCATGCGCACTTTCTTTAGTTTCGGCTGGTTTCCTTGGGATCAACCACGCTGCATTCTGCCGCTTTGAAAACGCAATGTCTCGTCACCAGTAACAATCGATTTTGTAAATTTTGTATCACTTTGGGCTGACCGTAATATGTCTTTGCAGTGTTCCACTCTGCCATGTTTTTCATCGCCTGACAGCGCGTGCGGTACAAATAGCGCACAGACCTTCCGTTTGCCCAAATCCTCGGTCAAATTTTGATGCACAGTACGTTTTGGTATTCCCAGAAGTTCCTCGATGAGTCTTGCAGAAACATATCTGTCTGATGCAAGGATTTCGGTCACTTTTTTCACATTTCCTTCAGTGCGACTTGTCCTCGGCTTTGATGCACGTGGAGCGTCTTCAATGTCCTCCCTGCCGTCACGAAATACAGCATACCATCGAAAAATGTTGGAGTGACTCACAAAATCATCACCGTACATACTTTTCATCACTTCGTACGCTCTCCGGCTGTTTTGCCTAACTTCAAACAAAATTTGATGTTGGCTCTCTGATCAATCTCTATTTTCCGACTAGCGTCAGAACAGTACTGTTACATTCAAGTTCAGGACACATGATGCAGCGATTCTTGTGCTTTGAAATTATAGACAGCCACAGCTGAAACTTCAAGAACCTTAATGGCACAACTAACCAACAGATGGCATTGCAGGGAAAAATTTAAGAATATGAGTCCTAACGGATCCTGGACACACTTTGTATGCTCTAGGTTATCTAAGTGTAATTAGACAAACGCTAATGAATATACGAATAAATGATACGTGGACCTTAACAATGGCATGTAAGATGCTTCAGAGGGTCTGTCAGTTATGCCATCTTCATTATCATGCAAATCATCTGCAACTAGAAACTGGTTCTTTGATTGTTCGATTTTGTGTAAATAAACAACGTAGTTATCCATTATTATCTCTCTCAGACAAGTAAAAAAATTGTTAGTGGCTATTACGTAATAGAGCAGACGTTTGAATATTTAAATTCCGACCTCACCCTACGTGGAAGAACAGGTCCGACAAGCAGAACTTTGAATCTCAGTATTCTAATTGGCTCTGTCAACCAGACATCAGACGAAATCTGTCACTTACTTTCTTTAAGCTTCCATGTAGCCTCCTGTCTGCTGGCAATATTCCCACTCTGTAAGAAAGAGCTGTTGTGCTCCTGTATTTGAAGAAGACTTCAGACGTTCCTGGCGCTACAGTCCGGCCCAGACATGGCATTCACTAATTTCTCATTTCTATTCAGACAGGCGCGAGAATTGTCTAGATGGAGAAGGATTGCAAGCTTATAAAAGAATACCCAAAAAGGGGAAAAGTGAGGAATTCGTACCAGCAATTTTGAGAGCTTTCGAAATGGCAAAGTGAAGGTCAGGTAAATTTGTCCCTCTGCTTAGCTAATTAAGCACTACACAATGAAAGCTTATGGGGGAGTGAATATACAGGTACGCATATGCTTGACCTCGGCACTAGCTGGAGGTGAGTGGTCAGCTTCACGCCCCGGTCACTTTACCCCGGGGAAAGGGCCCCCGGTACTCATTGGATAGGAGGTTGGGTGGGCCCCAGAGCCTTCATTGATGACGTGGAGAAGAGAAAATTCTTGGCCCTACCGGGTCTCGAATTCCCACCCCTCATTCGTCCAGCATGTAGCTAGTCACTATACCGACTGTGCTATCCCGGGTCAACGCGATGGTTGCTCAAAAATATTTTCACTTAATTTTATGTTATTATTAATGACATGAAATGGGTGTACTCGGAATAAATCTTGGAATTAATGTACACTTGGTCGTCGATTTACGACCGACTTCCGTTCTGACTGACAGATCGTAAGTCGATCTGGCCGTATTTCGGCCATTTATTTATTAACATTTTTTTTTTAACCTTTCTAATCTTTTTATCATCTTTATAATCTATTTTTAAAACTTTTACATTTTAATCATCATTTATTTTGCATTTTTGGTGGTCGTAAGTGCAGCCAGTCGTAAGTCGCATAGGTCGTAAGTCGACGACCAAGTGTATTCGTTTACTAACATGTGCCAAGGTGTAATGATAATATCGGTTTGAACTTGTTTCTTGGAAATTATTATTTTTCATTTTTAGAGTTGTTATAATTTTAATTGCATAAGCCACTTTTTGTGGATAGTTCATATGGGGAGGTGGGCGGTTCTGCATATCGAAAGGCTATTGGCTGGACGGCAGTGGCGTGACTATCAATGGGACAAGAGATTTCTCTTTATCTCATAGCGTTCAAACCGGCTCTGAGGCCCATCCCGTCTCCTATCCAACAAGTGTCAGGGGTGGTTTCGAAGTGAATAAAATTGCAGCGGTACCAAGCTGACCACTTGCCATGTAGTAACGAGATCAATAACGAATCTACACCCCCCCCCCCCTTCTTAATACTGGGACAAGTTTATCTCCAATTGGAGCCCTAATGTCCCTTCTTATCTGTATGGTCCCTTATGTGTTTATGAATATTAATTTTGCCACCGTGATGACTATGTATAAACGTCACTTAATGCTTACGTTTACGTCAGAATATTGAAATTATTAGGCTTCTTTTATTTGAGCCCAAAAGGAAAAAGTCATCTGAATAAATCTTCAATTACTGCACTGAATACGGAACGATTTCTCGGCAACTGCTTGTTCCTGAAGAAGGTGTTGTGTGACTTTCGTAGTTACTGTACAAAGGTCGCTGTCAGTCGTCAACATAACCGAAGTTGCCTGCTCCATGACTGAGCATTATAACTACGTAAAAAATATAATTGGATAAAAATTAAGAGTATGAAAACTGCAACATGAAGAGTAACTGCAGTTGTAACCTGGAAGCTAAGACACTCATTTCGGAAGCCTTTCCGCCCTGCCGCGATAATGTGGATCTTCTTGAGCTTCATTTAGCTACGATAAAAGCATCAAGATAAATGGAGTCGAATAATAAGGTGATGGATGAATAATGATTTGGAACTATTTGAACGAATGTCGTAATCGATGTACTGTCCTAAAATTTACTTAGTCGAACTGGGAACAATCAAGAAATCTGCCTTAACACAAGCCAGTAAGCACTATAACTAAAGCGTTAAAGAGGAACACCTATCTTCTAATAATATTAATCCAAATTTGAACTTCTATTCTCTCTTCTCCAATCAGATATCAATATTTGAAATACACATTCAACTGAGACCTAGCTGCAGGCGACCAAATTTCTGAGGTCATTCCGAATGGAACACTCCACAAGCTGTCAGGTTGACTAATCCACTCTGCTGGACCGCATCAAGAAGTCGAAGAAGAACATGAATAATATATGTAATTTTATTGAGTGGGTATGGAACGAAGCTCTTAAAAAATTAACACTAAATTGTCACAAATACGAGTATCACCAGTTACAAATCATACGACGTTGACAGTGGTAATGGCTGGTACAAGACTGAATATTCTAGCACCACCCTGTGCACATCGCCTAAATCTGCACGCACACACACACACACACACACACACAAGTCCAGCCACCTATATCGCAAAGCTACATGCGTTTGTAATAAGCAAAAACACACAGAGGAACTACCGTTAGGGCTCACGCATTAACCGTCTTCACTTACAAACCCATTTCCTTTTCTCCAGCTTGGCCTTACCGGAAGATTTCCGGGCATTTTCTGGGAACATTTAGAATAGACAATAGTTTAAATAATTTCCGTAACCAATATAGTGTCAATACCCCTTCAACTTTCACTTGTCCCTCTCTCGCACTCTCTACTTTTTTTTTTCATTTTCAAAGACATTTGTGGTTATTATTATTATTATTAACCTAATCAGTAATTACCATTGACGGGGCAGCATATTGCTGTATCAGACGTGTACTGTTCCGTACTCTCAGTGTCATTGGACTTTTTAATATATATGTAAATCATTTGTGCACGTCCAGCGTTTTAGTCCATTGCCGTACTTTGACGGCTGAGGAACGTCCATCGTCAACCAAGCCATAATTGTCCGTGGCCGAAATACGAACTACTCTGTGACGAGTGGTACGAGCGGCAGCAAAGGAAATTACTCATGCAAGTAGTCAGTTACTTCCAACACCAGCCTAGACGAAACATTCCGTTACATATCAAACAAGCAATAAATTCATCCTGCACACTAGTCCGTGTTTATGTCAGCTGCTCAATTACCGGTTCTCACGGTCTCTTCGCTTGCAGATTTCTTATATTTTTTCTTCTACCCTGAAGATGGAGGCGATACGTTCCTCCGAAACTTCGGTTAACACCACATATACACGGTGCCAAATCCCAGAAGACTGCTTTCTTCAAAAGCCTACTCATTGGAGCCCATTCGATAGAGGTAGTCCCTATTTCCAGACCGGAGATGGGGGCTAGCACTATCGTCTGTTTTTATTGGGTAGGTTTCTTTCCGTGGACGGAGAGTCCAACATATGTCCTCATGGAGTGTGGAAAGAAACGTACAGAAGTAAAATCCACATAATGCAAACCCCATAGAGAAATGAAAAATTTGAAAATGTGGTTGACTCATGACAGAAAATGATTATTTATAAGGTGCTTCAGTTCTGTGGCCAAGAAAGCAAGACCAGCGGACTAAAGATGACCTGTAAGGGTTGCAAAAGCTTTGCCAGCAGTGAACTGTCGCCGAAAGACATTCATAGGAACATCGCAAATGGAGAAATACAGTAGAGAGAAATTTTCAGCGCCCCGAATATTTCGATGTCCGAGAAAAAGAACATCATCAGATAATTTAGAATATTATGTTATTGAGTAGAAAATATTTAGAATTCTTTGAGACAAGAGCAGAAAATCTACTTCTTCTTAAACTTCTTCTTCTTCTTCTAAAATATTAAGATTGCATTTCAGGGATGAAAAGAGACTTTTCAAAAATAGTTAAATGGGTGGGGTTAAATGTTAAATATTTAAAAAATATAATATTTCTCTTGGGAGGCACGCGGTAGTGTAGTTGGTTGATGCACTATGCCACAAGCAGGAATGTCGCGGGTTCAAGTGCCGATGTGGTGGATTTTCTTTTTCAATTTATCTAATCCTTCCAGCCGCACTATGGCCCTGGGATCGACTCAGCTTATAACAGAAATTAGTATCATTAATAATTCTGGGGTTAAATGTCGGCCGGCATGTAAGGCTAACAACCTCACCTCCATCTGCGAACCTATTGTCTAGAAAATGTGGGAACCTCAACATCTCACAACTCTATGGGCCTCCACGGCCTGGTAAAAGGATGACTTTACTTAATTTACTCTCTTAAATGGAAGGTTTCTCGTGTGACATAATTGTGAATTCTATGCATTTATGAGAACGGAGTAAACAAGGCAGATGTATGTAGAGACGAGGCTTCGTTTTAAAACTATTATACAGTGTGGCCACATGATAAAGCCCACAGTGCAGTGGTCAAGAGCAATGTAGGGCAGAGGGCTGTAGTTGTTTATACAGGGAGACAGAGGTGGGGCAGAATTTATTTAAGATTCAAAATCTAAGCCAGAACCTACCATGGTGATATGAATAGCGTGATTTACAAGAAGTGCTTCGCAGAGGAATTATTCCCAACAAGACACTTTTTTAACTGATAGTACAGAATTTCACATGATACAAGAAGGAAGCAACCTTCCCACTGCTTGAGAGTCGTGAGGTTAAGTTGCATGGTTCCAAAATGATAAAATCAACTTTGATCCAGAATTTACAAAAGCTGAACTTGTCACCTCTGGTGCTATATTGCATCCTTTTTGTAGACTTACAAGCAATCAGAGTTACGCCGTCAAACAGAGTTTGATTGGGGAAATTGAGATTGGTCTGACTATGAAACATTTAAAAAATAACGAACTTCTTGGAAGTATGAAATTGTACAAAATACAACTTATTTATACTGTGGCAGTTTTCACGAAAGAGGTCGTACCTTGTTTGCAAATTTCTCCATACATCTGTCATTTAAATATTACAGAACTTGAGCAGAAATATTTCCTCTATATATTTAATGGCTTTGAGCAGAATACAACGGAAAAGTTCGTTTCAATTAATGCATGAAAAATGGACAAACATGTTCTTCGTATTAAGACAACTGAACAAAAACAATGTAATAGAGACAAATTGATGGAGAGACCAGCTGAAAAGGCTTGTGAATATAACAAAAACTACGTGACCTGTAGTCCGCAGGCGAACTATACCGACCGAGTGTCAACCGCTTGTCGGCGAAGTTAATTCCCAGTTTAGCGGATAAAGGGTGTTGCGTAGTCAACGCAACGAATCCCCACGGCCGTTAATCTCGGTTTTCTAAACCGGAGCCGCCATTTCCTTGAAATAGTTCCTCAGTTATCCTCACGAGGCTAAGCAGACTCCTTTCCAGACCTACAACTTCTCAGAAAATCTGGTAGCGCCTGGAATCGAACCCGGGACCTCTGGATCTGTAGCCAGCAACTCTGACCACTAGACCACAGAAAAAATACCGAGCAATCGGAAGACGGTATCAGTACATGCTCTTAAGCTAACAGCAGTGTAACGCACATTGCCTCTGATGAGCTCGACAGTTCAGCAGGCTCGGCTGAGGAAGACTGAGAACTCATCTGTTTTCAGGTTACGGTCTGCTGCAAAGAAACTAGAAATGCTTTCAAGAAAGTTCTGGCATTTTACTGCTTTTTACTCTGCCTATACACACTTTAATCTACACACTTGCTGTTCGTAGCCACCACTAAGCGCATTTCAGCAAAACAGCGGTGCTCTACAATCTCATGCGTCAGTAGCAAAGTACTTTGTTTTGAAACTCAGCAGGATGGTATTTTTTTTTTGTCAATGGATGTCGGGAAGCAATGAGTAAATGTTATTATGTTATTAAATTTATTCCAAAAAGAATTGACTACTTCAATACAGATATTTTTAGAACACCTGTTTAAATTGTGTCTATACGTTTGATATTTGCAGCCTGAAGGTCGAAATTCAGAGCAGACACGAGGATGATTGGTTGCATAATTAAGGAAAATACAAAAACAGAGTTTGAAAGGAGAATACAGGTAATAGGTAGACTAGTTTAAATTGAAAACAACATTCCTATATACAGCCTGATTTTTTTTTGACGCAAAAGTGCTTTTAGTCACATGAACATTAAAAATATATGGTTTAATATGAACTAGGCACTTGTAGATATTTGATGCCCGAAATTATTCTACATTATGTTCAGATACTCTGTTCTTACCTCAAGGAAGATTAAAAAAATCAGCCTGTTAATATGGCTTAGGGGAGAAATTAATATGTTTGTTCTGATAAAGGCATTCCTGTAATAGGCCGTGGAGGCCCATAGGGTTGTGAGATGTTGAGGCTCCCACATTTTCTAGACAATCGGCTCATATATGGCGGTAAGTTTGCAGCCTTACGCTCCAGCCGCCCTTTACCCCCAAGGATATTCCAAGAATATTTCTGGTACTCATTTCTGTTAAAGGCTGAGTCGACCGCAGGGCCATAGGATTAGGAAGGATTCCCATCGCGGCTGCCCGGGTTAGATCCCATGCCAGGTCATGTAGGATATTTGGTGATAAAAGTGGCGCTGGAGTGGGTTTTCTCCGAGTACTTCGATTTCCCTTGCCAATTATTATTCCACCGACTGCTTCACACTCATCAGCATCTATCATCCGAGGCTCACATAATAGGCCAGCTCTTGGCCAACGTGCCAAGAGGACTCAGTCTCACCCCACCAAAAGAAATAATTCGTCCAATTGATCCAAGTGCAGTAGAAATCTCACCAGTGTTGCCATACACGCCGCACCTGATATAATATGACTGGATAAGGTTAATCTTCGGTTGGGTCGTGCGTGGAGACTAAGAGCCTTGGCTGGTAGCGAAAACGTGTCTCCGTCTGCAGTCGCCAGCTGGTAGTCCTCTGGTCATGCTACTGCAAAGGGATAGGGTACACTTGCTTAAGACGATATGTAACTAGGTCAGTGTTATCACTGCGCTCCCCACCAAAGAGTTTTAGTGTGATCAGATCAAGATTGATGAGAAGGACGGGCACGTAAGACACGCGAGGGAGCTGAATTCTTATGAAGTTTAGTAGGAAGCGGGATAGATCAGTCTGTATGGCGAAGGGCAGGACGACCGGAGTGGGGTTCCCGGCAGAGTCAAGAGAATTTCTCCCAGAATTACTGCATTCTTGGACTTTTTCCCTCGCCCGGTATTCTAGAAAATAAAAAAAAAAACACGACGTTTCGGAAACTATATCTGTTTCCATCCTCAGGTGAAAGGGAAGACACCTACTCAGTTGACCCTCTTGGACGATTCAGTGGCTGAAATTAGCTGTTTCTAAGAGGCCCAACTGAGTAGGCGTCTTCCCCCCCCCCATGACGTGAAGACGAAAACAGATCCAGTTTCCGAAAAGTTGTGCTTTATATCCTCTAGAATACCAGACGATGGAAAAATTCCAAAAACCAAGTAACCATCGTCAGAGCCCTTTAGAATCTAAGAGAATTTCTCTTCTTGACGGCGTCCAGATCGGATCTGGTCCATACACAGCCTCCTATCCAACAGAAAGCGAGACGCCTTTCCCTGGGGGTAAAGCGGCCGGGCCGTAAAACTGACCACTCACCTGCATCTAGTGCTGAGGTCAAGAATGCTAGAGCTTTACCTCCACTCCCTCATACGTCTTCATAGCTTAGTGCTTAAATAATTAAGCAAAGGGATAACATAAAGTTTTATTTGGAAAATCTCTCAAAAGCGAAGCGCAGAAGGGATGACATACCAAACTGTGAGAATGTGGACTGGATTCATTTTGCTCGGAACAGAGTCCAGTAGCCGAACCCGGTAATGGAACATCGAGTTCTATAAAAGGCGAGGAATTTCTTGACTGAGTGACTATTAGTTCTCTAAAAGGACTCGGGTCAACGGAGTAAGTTAATTAGTTGGTTCGTTGTTGTTATCTATACCAATCTCGAACACTGAAATCGAATGTTCAAATTCCGCTTTAGAAATGTTGTCCTATTCTTGCATTTTTCTGTGATCTTCCCTGAAGACAGTGAATTCCTTTGTTTCCTTATGCGTGCTACATTCCTCATCCATTTTCCGTATTCATTCTATAGTATCTTTGAAGAGTATTCGAACTAGTGTAGCTGCTTGCGAATTCAGTGAAAGTTTCACACACGTAAGACGTCAGCTTTATTGTGAGGTGAAGAAAGCAGTCTTCTGGGATATGGCGCCATGTAGTATTGTGTTAAATGACGTTTCGGAGGAACATATCGCCTCCATCTTCAGGGTAGAAAAAAAGAAGAAAATCCACAAGCGAGCAACCAGCGTGAGCAAGTACTATTAGTACACGTCGTTTAACACAACATCTACACGGCGCCACATCCCAGAAGACTGCTTTCTTCATAGCCACCGCAGTGAAAACCTCAAATCTTACTTATTCTGAGGTCTTTACAAATCCCGTTGTCTTCGATGTGGGTACTTCATTATTCAGTAACTTTCTACAATTTTATAATTTTCTTCTACCTGATCAAAGGCATGAAAAGCGATTACTTGTCAGATGCTGTGTGAATAAACATTTGCACTGAATCAATTTTAGGTGCGTTAAGAAACTCGCGGCATGCAAGGTCCGGCTGCCCGACGGTCTCTACATACGGAATAACTCGAGAACAGCCTGAACGGGTTTCACAGTAGCTGATATCAAGAATTTTTCGGATCTTTTTTTAGATGCAGAGTAAAATCATGACATGAAGATAGGTAACAGATGTTTTGAAAATGTGGCACAATTCAGATATTTCGGAATGACGATAACAAATCAAAACCTGATTGAGGAGGAAATTAAGAGGAGATTGAAGTCTGGTACTGTTTGCTACCATTCAATAATCGAACAGAACCTTTTGTCTTCTCATCTGCTGTCAAAACCTTAAAAATTAGAATATACAAAACTATAATCTTGCCTGTGGTTCTGTATGGGTGTGAAACCTGGTCTCTGACATTATGGGAGGTACATAGACTGTGGATGTTTGAGAATAGGGTGCTGAGGAGAATATTTGGACCGAAGAGAGATGAAGTGACGGGAGACTGGAGAAAACTACATAAGGAGGAGCTTCATAACTTGTACTCTCCGCCGAGTATAGTCACAATGATCAGGTTAAGGAGGATGAGATTGGCTGGTCATGCAGCACGAATATGGCAGAAGAGGAGATCATATCGGATATTGGTGGGGAAGCCAGAAGCAAAGAGATCACTGGGAAGACCAAGGCATAGGTGTGTGAACAATATTAAAATAGATCTTAGAGAGATAGGCTGGGATGGTATGGATTGGATTGATCTGGCTCAGGATAAGGACAAGTGGAGGGCCCTTGTGTTCACGGTAATTAGCCTTCGGGTTCCATAAAATGCTGGGAATTTCTTGAGTAGCTGCAGAATTGGCGGTTCCTCAAGAAGGGCTCAGCTCTATGATTAAGTAAGTAAGTAAGTAAGTAAGTACGTAGATTAATCATGCTCATTGGCTACTTTACATGAAGCATGATTGCATTTCTTTTCATATATCACTGGATATTCAAAGGAAAGAGAAATATGTATGCAAGTCAAAGTCACATTGTGACTGACGGTCGGTCAGTCAGTCAGTCAGTCAGTCAGTCAGTCATTCAGTCAGTCAGTAAGTCTCGGTTCCGAGCGTCATCTGGAGCTCATGACCAGTAATTTATTACTGTTTGACAGTTAAAGACTTGTTTCTGTGGGACGCCCTCTCTAACGAGAGGACGGGTCTGTCTTTTGTATATGCTGCTGGTCCTTGCCAGCGCAGTCTTCCTCGGGTCCGAGTCCCTTGAGACTCGTGACCATATTTTACTGTCTCGGATTTGAGACTTCCCTTTTCGTCGCCTCCTACGACTCGCAGGGTCACGGTGCAGGTATTCGACCCCTCTTCCACACGGGGTGGTGGAAAAGAGCTGGGATGTAGTGATGAATGAAGCACATTCTTTACCTCATGCAATTTCTTTGCAAATGTTATGGTTTTCCAGATAATAGCCAAAACATACGCAATGAGTGTACTGTTAAACTTTCCTATTCATCAACCACGGCCTCCAGAACAGAAAAACACTTAAGAAAAGGAAAGACCTTTATTGAGTCTAGACGGTAGTGAAATCAGGTTTTGCCCTTTTATTCTTTTATATTACAACTGCGAAGCATATATTAAACAATGAAACACATTTAGTTTCTTAAACAGGTATAATAACAGAACACATTGAAACTTTAATGCTGATTGTTTTTTCGTTCGGTAGGCCTATATGGACTCACTTCTCACTGAACTTAGAATATTCACCTAACAGTGAATAGATGCGTGTTAATGTAATGTTAGTTTATTACGTATGCCTGTAAAGATGAGTTCATCATAGATTTAATTATTTGATTTATAATTCCATCTGCTGAACACGCCTGTTAAGTGTACGCCACATACTTTTACAATCTTGTATTTTCAGTTCTTTTTTTTTTCGTCCTGGTTTATGTGCGTCATGCATTACCACGTTTATTAAATGGAGGACAGGGCTTGGATTCCGGCCAACATTTATCAACTGGAGAGCCAACCCGACATTTCATAACCGATATAACTGACAGTCTGCCAGAACCAGTCATATTTAATAAAAAATTGCTTATTAAAACTATAATTTTCAAGATTACCTATCTTAATCATCCCCAAGGTTTGCTATTCGATCGTCATTCTATCATTTTGTAGCAGGCAGAGCTGTTAGTAGTTACAAATACGGCCACCAGGCGGCAGTGAGATGTAACGACACTTAGGTCAACTTTCCAGTTTCGACCTTTGGTCACAAAAAAAAAGTACCAGTGTTGACACGGTGCACATTCAGAAACATTGTGGTTTCACGTATAAAAGTGGATCAGTGGAAGGATCATCTGTGCTAGCTGTAAATAAAAATTGCGTCTTAATTTTTTCGAAGGAGCCGCCCATCTAATGCATTTTAGATCATTCAGTATCATGTATTGCTGCATTTGAGGCAATAAAAGATTATAGAACATACTTGAGGAATGTGGAGACCATGTTGATGATGTCAAAACAACAGCTATTAGTGAAATTTACAAAAATATTTGTCGGTGTGAGGGTCGAATCAACCATCGACTCTTATAGTTGGTCAAGTTGTGATGAAAGAAAATTAAAAACAACAGAGGTTAGTTGTTTTTATAAGACGTTTGTTTCTATAGGCAGTATTTTACTATAACATATGCTCTAGATATCAGTAGCTCTCTCTCTCTCTCTCTCTCTATATATATATATATATACAGAGTGTTTCACGACTTTAGGGCATAACTGCAGGAGGTGATTTCCTAGGTCTTTGTGATCAAAAAAGTTAATATAAACATGTGTCCGATTTTGGACGGTTACGGAGTTATGACCGTTTTAAACTCAGAATAGAAGGTAAAGATTACTGACAATAAACAGAACAAAATAATAAACGAGCATGATACATGATACATTTAAAGTAAATTTGAGTTTATTGGTGCTTAAAGCTGATTTTCGAAAATGCCACCGCCGGCCGCAACACAGGCTGCCGCTCGGTTATGAACTGCGCCGGACATACCAACTCACCACGCCTTAGGTACCTCTCAAGTGTCGAGATAACGAGAGCGCTCTGTCTGTAGCTGGCTAAAGATAGCGACCCGTCAGCTCACAGACGCGGTTCACACGAGGGCATGTACGGGAATGAAAAAACGGTCATAACTCCGTAAGCGTCCAAAATCGGACACATGNGTAAACATGGGAAAAGATAATCGGTATATCTGGAAGCGTTGGTCTGAAAGCTTCTCCTTTAGGTCACTTTTGCTCCAGGAGCACTGTACCTGGCCCACTAAACATTTCGGAAAAATATATATTGGTACTATTTTCCAAACTTCGTTCTAAAATCTTAACCTTAAATCGTCATTACGAATTCAGCCATTTCGGAGAACTGTCACACACAATGCATTGAATCTACATTTGCAGAGTGAGCCACTGTGGCTTGCAGGTCCAGGCACGCTTACCAAACTATTATTAGAGAGATCTCTGTTTACAAGGCAACAGATACATTTCTTGAACAGCCGTACGTAGAGATGTATCTTCATGGATACAACTCCTTGTAGCCCATTGAAACTCAGCACTGTTTCAGAGGAAAATATCGCCTCCCTCTTCAGAACTGAAGAGTAAGCCAAGTAAGAAACCAGCATGGAGCAAGCAGCGATCAAAGCTATGTTTTAGATGACATGTTCCTCCGAAACCTTGGTCCAGTTTCTAAGGACTACATGGCGTTTTATCTCACGGTTTGATAATAAAAAAAAATCCTTGAACAGTTGTAGTTGTTCACTCAGGCAGTCTAGACACAACAGATGTGAAATAAAACGAAGCAACCGACCTTTAAGTCCTTGTTTCTAGAAATGGAGGCCTGAGGTCTACCAATCTCACTGTCTCGTTCCACAGAAGATTATGCGGCTGCAATCACGGCGTTTGTCAGCTAAAAATCTGTATTGAAAACAGCGTGGATCCCAAAAATAAATATATTCAGGCCCGTGCTACGTACAACGTTAGCAAGCAAGACACATATTTCTTGTCCCCTACGCAAAACAACTGCAGACTGAGGGGCTGTGATGTTGTAATACACGTATAAATTCTCCTGGGATAGCTCAATCGGTACAGCGACGGGTTACTGACCGGACGGCCGGGGTTCGATTTCAGGCAGAGGCAAGACATTTTCCTCAACTCCACATCGTCCAGACGGGCTCTGGGGCCCACCCAGTCTTCTACCCAATAGGTACCGGGTGTAAAGAGTCCAGGGTGTGAAGCTAACAATTAATCTCTATGTAAATCTGAGGCAAAGAATGTAGATATTCTACCTCCGCTCTTACATACGTCTTCATGGTGTCGTGCTTCATCAAACACTGGGACAACTTTACTTTTGCATTTTAGTCCTCAATATAAACCTGGCTTCAGTTGTTTGTAGATCAGTCTATAGTGACAAATTATGGCCCTGCCTGAGGCTGTGCTGTTGGGGCGCATTGTGGCATAGGCTTATAATAGAAATTCCTGAATTAAGTTTCCATAATACTAGCAGCAGCAAACTTTCCAAAGATAATACCAATTAAAACACTCTGTGAATTGATAGGAGTATTCTGATATGTAAATCTATTGTTAGGAAACGCCCGCCCGCCAAAAATTCAGGAGCAGTATTTTCTTTGTATTCGTTGGTGAAGTGACACAAGAGTGGGTAGAGGCCACGTGACGTTTTTTCTGTAGGTTCAGCCAGCAAGCCAAAGGACTAGCTGGATAGCAAACATATGACACGTGTTTTGTGTAGGTCCAGACAGCTCACCAATGGACTGGCTGGATAGCGAACACGTGACATGTGTTTTCTGTGCCAGGGAACGGATAGTGAAGATATTGTGAAGTTGTAGCCATTGTTGAGACCTGTTACCTATCAAGAACTAGTGTAAGCAGATGTTGAAAATATTTTTTATGTGTTATCATTACAGTAACCCTTGGAGTGCAATAATTAATTGTAGTTAACACCTGTAAGTGTTCGATAAATCCAATTACCAATCCAAACCCCGTTTATAGTGACTAATAAACATGACAATATCATTAATTATATGTCAAATAAGGAGACTGGCAACTTCGTTATGTCACAGACGCTAAGCAGTGTGATCTACCATAATCAGGAATTATGGCAATATGATACAAAGAAATTATAAGCATCACCTTCCCGGAAATCTGCTTTCAAGAAAAACAATTCCTGTAGCAATCGTAAACAACTTATCACCAACCATTTGTTTACAAAAACTAAATGAAATTGTTCTAGCCACAACAGCTGTAGCATTTATTTATCAGAGCACCATCTATTTACTTACAAAGCAACTCTCAACTTGCAACAATTGTTTTTCTCCTTGAACATCATGTCTTCCCCACACAGAATTCTTATGTTCATCCTGAGTGAAGATTTCGTTGCAGGCAGCCGGACTTCAGACGGTATCCCTGAGAGTCCAGTTACATCGACAAATTCCCTACGTCGAACGAAGTCGAGTAGCGAGACTAACCTCAATACATGTAGGATGGGAAATGAACGTCTTAAAATACGTTAAATTCTACAAAGTGAAATTAAGAATTTCACATATAATTCTGGTTAGAAATCTTATAGTGCTACGTAAGACTTGGTTGGTATAAGAACGACGGTGCTGCTGTCTCCCCATACATATCACATGTACGACGTTATCTTCATTGGTTGCGTCCTGTTATGTGCTACAGATATATATATAGTGACATGCCTGACCGTTGCTGGGCAACGGGAGGTGGAACGAGTACCACGAAGACAGACCCTTGATAAACAGTCAGATGCCAAGTTACGCAACAGTGGAAACGAGATTGTGCAACAGTAAAGAAAGCGGCGTTTCTCAGTGCCTTGCCGAGTAGAGCCGAAGTTTGCCGAGCCTAAGCGCGCTAGTTGCTATGCAACAATAAACAACCCTCGGCAGCGTTCCCCAGCAACGCCTTCAAACACGTCGTTTACGCAACAGTGAAGCGAGGTGTTTTTTCCCGATGTCTGACTGATGGTTTATAATAGAGACTGGAATGCCTAAGCAGTTAGTTGGAATATAGCAGCAGTCGCGGTAAGAAGACCCCAATGCGTGGTGAGAAGAAGTGAAGACTAATTGTGTGACTTCAAGATTTTATGTGTGCTGTAGTACAGTTATATTGGGAGTGTGTAATTAATAGAGACTTGTATAGTTCCCACGTTATAAATACGTGAAACTACTGAGGACAGAGTGAATGGAATAGTGTGTAGGGTTTGTAAATTGTGTAAACCCGCAACAGTGTTATAATTAATTGTAGCTACGACTTATAGGTTGTTAAATAAACCAATTAGCAATCCGAACGGCGTCTTCAGTAGCAAAACACGTTACAATATATAAGGATTATGTCACCGTCAACAACAAATACAGTTTTATTTCGATTTGATACTGCAACATGTTTCCGTCACATATTTATTTTATTGCTACTGGGGTGGGACTAAGTCCCTTGGACTGCGGCCACTTCTGGCCTATTGTACCAGCCCCATGATAGGTGAGGGTGATTGTGGAGCAATTCTTGGAATGATGATTGGCAAGGAAAACCGAAGTACTCGGAGAAACCTGCCCCAGCGCCACTTTGTCCACCACAAATCCCACTTGAACAGACCCGGAATTGAACCCGGGCCGCCGTGTTCGGTCACATAAGACCATCATCAGGCAGTTGTACACAGGAATGCGTAGTCATTGAAAATACCGATAGATATCTTTATCGGTGCAACGCGTCGTGTTGTATACTGACATAAAACTGTTGCCTCAAGTTTATGTTATAATAAAGTAGCAAATATATAAAGATAGTAAAGATATATTAAAAAGTATATTACAAATGTTTTAAAATGTTAAAGGTTTCCAATGATAGGTTGAGAATTGTATGCCAACTTAAATATTTAAAGTTCCACTGCTAAAGTGTAGAATTGGACATGTATGTCGTTCGTAGGTCTTTCTTGTAGAAGGTTTCTACGTAGTAAGCCCGCTTGCGGAGCCAAACGACAAGTTACTATGATGAAACAGTTGTTAGTGTGTGGATATTGATATGCTATTTCCATGATATGTATCTTTATATGATCGTACAATATGGCGTATACGTTCAGTGTGTTCTGCACTGTGTGGTGGTTCGATGTAGACGTAACTGTTCTCCATCCAATGAAACTGCCTGTAACAAACAAAAATGCAACCCTGTGTGCTTCACTTTTAGAGTAAAGAAAAACTATGTAGAGGCACTTATATATTTACTCATGGAGCTGAGCCCTTCTTGAGGAGCCGCCAATTCTGCAGCTACTCAAGAAATTCCCAGCATTTTATGGAACCCGGAGGTTCATTACCGTGTTCACAAGAGCCCTCCACTGGTCCCTATCCTGAGCCACGTCAATCCAATTCATACCATCCCATCCTATATCTCTAAGATCCATTTTCATATTGTCCACCCACCTACACCTTTGTCTTCCCAGTGGTCTCTTTCCTTCTGGCTTTCCCACTAATATCTTATATGCATTCCTCGTCCCCTCCGTTCGTGCTACATTCCCTGCCCACCTCATCCTCCTTGACTGTATCATTATAATTATAATTGGAGAAAAGTACAAGTTATGTTCCTATGTAGAGGCACTCCTGTTATAATTCGCACATTTGAAACTCGGACTCCTGGCTAGAAGTAAGTGTCGATCTGGGAGGTCTTGACACTAATGAAACTGATTAAGTTTTTCGGTGGTTTCTGTCACTCCAAAGGTGAATGCTGAGTTGGT
This sequence comes from Cryptotermes secundus, assembly GCF_002891405.2. Taxonomy (NCBI): domain Eukaryota; kingdom Metazoa; phylum Arthropoda; class Insecta; order Blattodea; family Kalotermitidae; genus Cryptotermes; species Cryptotermes secundus. The sequence goes on from NW_019745079.1 coordinate 502,701, forward strand.
AACCTGCTTCATTGTTTGTTTCTCACGCAGCCCTAAAAATACCACCATCAAAATTCAGCATAACACACCTCTCCCAGTAGTAATATCAAAATTGTTTCCTAATACAGGAAATTGCTTGCTGAACTTCTCTCTTCCTGAATTACAAAGCAGTTTCCCCCCCCCCTCACTTTATCTTCTCTATTCCACTTCTATCAGAAGGACGACTGGGCAAAGATCTGGACCCTGCACAGCGAGAATTTTGTTCTTTCCCCTCAGTGCCCATCACAATCCGCCTACACACTCTCTTTTACTCTCTCTCTCTCTCTCACACACTTTCTCCCTTTCAATATATTTATTGTTGTATTTTTGGCGTTTAATTAAAATATCTTGTCAGTAACCGCTTTATTATGCTATTTTTGACATGTGACTCAGAATACCATTAAAGCAACAGCACATAAATTAGGAAAGGCTTGGAGGGTGGGGGACTCCTGTATTCTTTCGTTCTCCCGGATGTCCTTGCAGCGGCGTATCTCGATGCAAGTTTTCTTGGGTTCTATGTCTTCAAGTAAATGCTGAGATGGCTTCCAGTGTAGAAGTTGTTACTATTTGCTTCTCATTGAACCCTTCTGCTTTAAACTCATGAAAGAAATCGCTTGCAACACCTCTTCTACTGTTGTATGACGTCACCACGAACGTGCTTACCCAATCGATTCATAGAAACGGCTACACGCTCCACATATTGTGACATCTCTGTTGTTACATGCGGGAATTACCTAGCAACGGCTGTTTCTTTGCCTCCACAGTTCTTGCTTTGAGCAAATACGCCATATTATATTTATAAGCACAAGTCTTTTCATTTTTATCATATTTTATAACGGCCAACAACAAATGAAATGGGAAAACCTTCAATGAAGACAGCGGATGTTGATCTATATATTACATACTTCGGGTAAGCATAAATTTTCATTTTCTGACAGAATTAAATATTGAGTTAAATATATTACTGCGTAAATATGTAAGGCTGTTTCTTCTGCTGTTGAAAAGTAAGTGATAATGACCTGACCCTGTTCTCCGTAATACCACAGGTTTGTAACTAAGGGAGAGGAAGTGAGTAGGGGTGGAGAATATTGGCTAACGAAGAGCCTCATGTCTGCAGTTTCAATTAAATATGACTAGGACGATCACCTCAAGGAGAATGAGTTGTGCGGGTCATATATACCACGGCGAAGGGATGAGAGACGAGTACAAATTCTTGTTCGGAAAAGTTTCAAGAAAGACTGTGGTTGGCTGAGGATCTTAAAAAAGGAACAGAATACAACGGTGTGGACATTTCAGTTTCATAAATCTCTCATAAATTCTAGATCATGAGAGTGATCATCGGCTTAGGTGTGCTCAGTGAATGGAGAGGTGAGCTGTGGTCCCTCTGCAGCAGAAAGAAGCTCCAGGTGTAGATAGGTCATACTGCCATGTTCTCTGAACACCTACTTAATTTTGCACTCGGATCTTAAAGAAGCTGGGAGTCTTCCTCTCATGATATTTCGTTAATTAGTTTCTTGGTGTTGTGTGGGACTGAGTCCACTTGGTACGTCGAACAATAATTGGCCTATTGTACCAGCCTCGGATGGTAGATGAATATGGAGCGTTTGGTGGAATGATAATTTGTACTGGAAACCGAAATACTCGAAGAAAATCTGCCCCAGTGCCACTTTGTCCACCATGAACCCCACATGACTGGATTTGGGATCGAACCCTTGCCCCCGCGATAGAAGCCGCCGACTAACCACCTGAGGTGTGGCACGACATAAGATATTTCGTTGCTACAAGCAGTTATTTCTGAGCTACATACTGTGAAAAGAACTATCACATTAAATCCGACAACGGAAACTCTGAAATATCATCGTTAAAAATTAGTTCATTGCCAGATATATCTGTCAGTTTACCTTCGTTTGATTATATAACCTCTCGAGTAGATGCTGTTAGTTTTAACTGCCATTGCAAATTATACAGTAAAAACGTTTTAAGCTGTTGCTTCTCGCCGTAATGAAAGTGCTAATTTACACTGAGTTCATGGAAAGTCGTGCAAAATGTGCATCCTTGGAGGTAGTTACCCGCGTACATAGGCAGTTTCACTCTGTTGTAAAATATTGTACTTTTTTTATAAAATAGCTACTCAGTGGAATTTATGAACTGAAAGAATATTAACACAAGAAAATGCAAGAACGAAATAAATCTCATTAATGAATCTGTTCAGTGATAGATATGGAAATGGAGAACATTTTATTTTAAGAAATATTGCCACTAGAGCTAGAAAATATAAGGTAGTAGACCTTGTATATAATTAAGAAGGCCAAATAGTTTGAATGCTGTCACACAATTTTCATATTTGAGGCACAGTGGTGTAGTTTGTAGCCTTCTGGCTCATAACACGATCCAGTCTGGTAGATGGGCACGAAAGTCGTAGAACTATTTCTATACTGCAGATGGAAGAATTATGCTCCTCCGAAATATTGACATTCACCTATCCAACTACGTATGATACGATATCTTAAATGAGAAACCACAGTCTAGATACTGAGACCCTCAGTTGCAACGGATTATCAATCACCATAGGTGCGGTCCCCGTTTGTTCAGTTTCTGTAATGAAGGATCTCATAAAAGTGATACACCTCTGAAATATGCGTGTATTATGAAAACGATACCTGAAGGTCTGATTAAAGTGTTTGCTCCTTTTATCGTTTACCAGGTTCGGATTATCGCCATATTCTCCAAAAACATAAAAATTAGAATATACAAACTATAATTTTGCCTGTGGTTCTGTATGGGTGTGAAACTTGGTCTCTGATATTAAGGGAGGAACATAGACTGAGGGTGTTGAGAACAGGGTGTTGAGGAGAATATTTGGACCGAAGAGGGATGAAGTAACAGGAGGTTGGAGAAAACTGCGTAATGAGGAGCTTCATAACTTGTACTTTTCTCCAAGTATAATTAGAATGATCAAGTTAAAGAGGATGAGGTGGGCATGGTATGTAGCACGAATGGGGGAGACGAGGAATGCGTATAGGATATTGGTGGGAAAGCCAGAAGGAAAGAGGCCACTGGCACAACCAAGGCGTAGGTGGGTGGACAATATTAAAATGGATCTTAGAGAGATAGGATAGGATAGTATTGATTAGATTGATCTGGCTCAGGATAGGGACCAGTAGAGGGCTCTTGTGAACACGGTAATGAACCTTCGGGTTCCATAAAATGCTGGGAAATTCTTGAGTAGCTGCAGAATTGGCGGCTCTTCCAGAAGGGCTCAGTTCCATGAGTATGTAAGTAAGTAAGTAGGGTCCCGCCATAGCTCAAGCAGTTAGTCTCTGGTTTCCCTCAGCGGCGGCCCGGGTTCGATCCCGGGTCTGGTCAAGTAGGATTTGTGGTGGACAAAGTGGCGCTGGGGCAGGTTTTCTCCGAGTACTTTGGTTTCCCCTGCCAATCTTCATTCCACCAATTGCTCCACAATCACCTCACCTATCATCTGGGGCTGATACAATAGGCCAGAAGTGGCCGCAGTACAAGGGACTTAGTCCCACCCCACTAGCATTAAAGAGAAACAAATTGAGTAAGTAAGACTAAAGATTAAAAAATAAAAATTAAAATTGTACTAAAATGGAAAAGAAATATTTTGCGATAAATCTCTTTAAAGCTTTGTGACCGCTACGTGTTGATGTGATTTTCTGCTGGTAGAAGCGACTGCAGTGTGGGGCGCCTGGGCATGGGGATCTTGCCCTTACTGTCGTCTTGTGGAGCTTAGGCTCGTTATTCTGTGTGTCACCCGACAGGTTGTTTATTTGGAGTGATGTACTATATTAGTTTCCTTATGATACGTGTACGGGCTGCTCCCTGTGTTGTTGCTGTCGCTATGTCGTAGCGGTTGCTACTTTTATATACATTTATATACCACATTTATAACTCACAACAAGATGAATACTATTAAGATGATAGACAGACGCTATTTGCTAATATGTATTAGGAGAAAAGTTACTCTCGGCTTTCGTCCTACGTTGATTTAAAATTTCCACCGAATCTGATTTAGTTGTGTATAAGCACTATCAAAAAATGAGTTGTGCTTAAAAGAAATACTAGTTGTTCAGTCTTTAAGTATAATGTCTCTGCTGACATACTTTAGCGTACTATAAGAATAAGCAATGTGTGATTTTTACTTGTCACTAAATTTAGAACCTTAAAAAGAAAATTTGCGATATTAAGCGTCTTTTTTAATTATTTAGCTCTGTAGCTGCGCATTGTGATCGCTTTATTTATTAAATGATTGCTAGGAAATGCAACAGCTGTGGACATGATGAGCTTCTCAGTTTCCTTGCTTATCTGTAATTGTTAATGTGACTAGGTAACTCCGTGGCTTTTAGTTCGCAAGCGAACTATACCGACCGAGCAACCGCCTCTTGTCGGCGAAGTTAGTGCCAGCTTTTGCGGATAGAGGGTGTCATGTGGTCAGCGTAACGGATCCCCACGGCCTTTAATCTCGATTTTCTACACCGTAGCCGCTAATTCCTTGAAATAGCTCCTCAACTTCTCAGAAAACCTGGTAGAGCCGGGAATTAAAGCCGGGACCTCTGTGCCTGTAACCAGGAACTCTGACCACTATATCACAATGGCGGCGACTAGGTAAATGTTCACTAAATGGTATATCCAGTACCCAGTTTTGGTTTGAAAGCTATTTCGAAGAACTATGATCTTAAAAAATGACAATACTAAAGCTAACATTTAAAGAAAACAAGTTTTTAGGTGATAATCCTATTCATCTGAGAGTATTTCTTAATCACAGTGAAGAAATAAAAGAGAAGATTTCCTTACCAGATGACTAACTGCCAGCTACCCATGAGGTTAAATTAACAAAGCACTCTGAGCTGAAATGTTTGACTACAGAGCCGAAAGTGGCCTTGTACATACGTACATACGTACGTGTTAATGCCATCCCAAGAGGCGAAGGCGCCTAACTTTAATAAGTTTATACACGAGGATTTGTTTCGGGTGCCCCTGGACTCGCATTTTTATTGTTGTTTTGACTGATGTAATTTATGTGAGTTTCTGGCTGTGGAGACTGACCCGCGGGCAAGTTTTGAGGTGGCCTCAGCCGGATGATGGATTATCTCTCTTGTCACCAACATTACTGCATCTACAGCGCTAACCACGCGACCAACCACAGTTACAAACTATACTAACTTATCCGAAAACATTTTTTCGTTCGAACACATGGAAAAAAAAAACAACAAAGCAATATAACACGTATTTCCGAAGACGAAAACAAAATATAAACCCAAGATTATTTATGGAGAACTTGTTAGATAAGAGCCAATCAGAAGAACCAGAAACCGCCTGAAGGTTTATAGTATTGTTTGGAGGATACACTGCTAGACTGGTTTGGCGACATGTCCAATAGCGAGCTCCGGTATTATTTGTGTTGAAATTCCGGGTTTGTTAACAGACTATTCATTATTTATGTAAGCCTACTTGATTCTGGTCTTTAATTAGTTTTGTGGTTACTTTGTAAATTTGCTAGTCACTTAATCAGTTCGTTAGTCACAGGAATAACATCCACTCATTCTTCACTGTTGCCTCCCTCGCAAGTTTCTTTAGGCCCTACCAGAGATAAGAAACACTTACATTAGAAAATGTGCCCCTCAGAATTCGCATCACACTGTCGTATGAGTAGTTCTGGTACGGTAACGGTGAATACTGGCGATCACAGTGACTGAGCGGTCTAAGGCATAAACTGACGTTTCGGCGGTTTGAATCCCACTTAAGGCATGGATGTCTGTGTGCGTTTATTCTGTATTTGTGTTGTCCTGTCTGTACGCAGCGGCCTTAAGATGGTCCAAGGAGTCCTATCGACTGTGTGAAAAAGATTAAGAAAGTGGAGAAGAGGCCAGGACCCAACAACAGCTATAGAACTATTGATGAATGAATGAATGAATGGAGAACGCCGGCATCGCGTACTGTAATTAATCAAGTTCTGTCTGCTGAGGAGAATATTTCGACCTGAGAGTTAGAAGGTACGTAATATAAGAATGCAAAAATATGAGAAGTTTCTTATCTTTTACTCTTCATTGAGTAATTTGGGATGATCAGAGAAAGAGGGTGAGATAGGCGTGGCATGTAACACGCATGGAAGAAATGCAAAAAAAAAGTGTAATATGAAAATCTAACGACAACCTTTGCAGATCTAGTCGTAGATGGGAAAATTATATTAAGATGAATGTTACAGACAAAATGTGTGGACATAAGGTCTGTATTCACTTGGTTCAGAATAAGGTCACCAGGCAGGTTCTTGTGAGTAGGGTAATGAGCTATCGTAACCAGCTAAGCAACAGTAAGTTTCTAACTAACTATACAGTTAATTATGTAGTTGGACAAAAGTAAATTACTGTAATGGAGGGACTGGACTAGAAATTAAAATAATTTTCAAGATAAGCATTTTGTGGGGGGGGGGGAATATGAGATTTCCCGAGTAAAAAGCAGTGTATTAACCTCGAAAACCTTTTGAATTCGTATGTACCTGTACTTGTACTTAATACTTTAAAGCTCAGTGGTTATTACATAAGCCAATAGCTTTAATATTCTAATCTCTGCATTTACGTATGCTTTAAATATGACACTCAGAATACCCTGAAGGTATTCCTGTAACATCATTAAACCGGTTGGACAGTGTGTTATCTGTGAGGTGGAAGTTCAGTTATAGATGGTGTTTAAATGAACTCCAGTTGAGCTTAATTTCTGCCAAATTAGGACACTGTTAATGCACGGCGTTGCGAATTGATTCACACGTCCATCTGACTACAGCCTTCACATGTAGCTTGTATGTCACTTGCTCCAGTTGCCTTGGGAAACATGTAATTAAGTTATACGTGTCAAGAACACCGCTCTATGTTGTGACTGCAGTACTGTGCATTCACTGGACAGCAGGTGCCATTGTTTTGCTGTTTCGTAATTGCTATATGTCTAGGTACAAGCAGAAGCACCCGTTCGCCTCCCGGGATGTGGTTCATTCTCTTTTCAATATAATGATACGTGTATTTTTTTCTTTTTCTTATATTACTGTTGCTCCCACTTAAAGTCGGTAGGACTCCATGGGCGGGGGATCAGCCCGTCGCAGGACCGCTACCTGCTCAAAGAACAGCACAAACACATAATAAACGCATACGGACATCCGTGCCTTGAGTGGAATTCGAATCCATTATCCCAACGTTCATGGGGGCGAAGACATTTTATGCCTTAGGGCTGGAACACACACACAGAGCGACATCGGTCTTACGACGTCCGTACGGTTCATGTCGCATCAAGTAGTAGAATATAAATTGTAGTCTTAGCTTTTACACGTGAAGACATACGACATCTACCGTACGACAGTCGGAGAGCAAAGTAATGTATTTGGTCGCTCTAGTGTGAAAAGGAGGTCGTACGGAAAAAAAATCGTACGACATTTTTCCGTGCGACCGATGTCGCTGTGTGTGTTCCAGCCCTTAGACCGCGCGACCCTTGTGATTGGCTGACTACAACGATATAGAAGGACTAATATCCAAATTAAGAAATTGCAGTATACTTGTGTAGTCAAGAATTTCTGGTAATGAATGAGCGTAGGTTTCGTATCCGAGAACTGTAACTGTAACTCGCTGTATTGCAAATTATGGCGAGAGTACGGAATGAGTTTAGTAATATAGTTCTGAGTTCTCTGTTAAGTCCGCGATATACTACGTCTCCAAAGAGTAGTGTATAGAGTGAAAAGTACCATATTCTGGGAGGTAAGTCCATTGATACAACTGCTTGCCACCTGCTTGTACATTGGTTCCTTACTCAGTTTATCCTTCGACCCTGAAGATGGAGGCGTTATGTTCCTCTGAAACATCAATTGACTTTAAACAGATTACATGGCGTAATATCCCAGAAGTCAGTATTCTTAATAAACTCCCCTGTAAAAACCTCAGGTCCAACAAGTGTACATGGCGTTTCAAAATTATCTTTTCAAATCTGAAAGGCTGTTCACCTAGTTTGAAGAAAAGTACAAGCATAAGGACATGCACTTTTCAACTTTACTTGCAAATTATGATTATCTACGAGCAACAGTTTACAGACGTACATGCAGAAGCCACGCCAGACATGCTACTTGGAACCTGGGAAGAAATTTATTATGGGTGGGATATTTTTCGTGCTACACCTGGAAATCACATCGAACAGTATCTCTGCTCTAGAAGAAAAAGCTTTATGCGTTTTGCTACATTTCTATGTATTTGGCTTTTATTTGGCACTCATTTATAAACGTGTATATATCCTCTCAAATTTGTGAAGCTGCTTGTGAAACATCCCGCTCTTCCGGTCTACCGAACCGTGACACCCTCTACACTCAAAATTTGGCACTAACTTCGCCGACAAGCGGCAATAGCTCGGTCGGTATAGTTCGCTTGCGGACTACAGGCCGCGGAGTTTTTCTTTTTCGGAATATGGTACGGATTAATCTGATGGATATTAGCGAAGTTTGTTGAAACTTGCTTCCTCAAGCTTATGTTTAGAATACTGGCCATTCTGAAGATGAAGGTAGGGTGTTCCTCCGAAACGAGGTAAAAGCATACCAATCTAGAGGGCGTCAGATTTCAAAAGATATTGATGTTAATACTCACCTCCATCAGAGACTCATTGACTTGCCCCTACCGCCAGTTACCACAACACATTATAGTTGTTGGTCTTCTGGTAACCTCCGTCAATCATAAAATGTATTCCTCATCTTCTTGGCTTTATCCCTTCCTGTGTTTCCCACCTTCACGTTGCACATTAATCTGATCGTCTGCCATAATTCTGCCTTTCATACTGAAATTAATATTTTCCTACCACTTCGTGAAACTTTGTCTCTGACATTAAGGGTGGAACATAGATTGAGGGTGTTTGGGAACAGGGTGTTGAGAATACTCAAACTGAAAAGGGATGAAGTGACAGGATGTTGGAGAAAACTGCATAATGAGGAGCTTCACAACTTGTACTCTTCTCCAAGTATAATTAGAATGATCAAGTCAAGGAGGATCAGGTGGGCAGGTCATGTAGCACGAATGGAGGAGAAGAGGAAGCATATAGGAAATTGGTGGGAAAGCCAAAAGTAAAGAGACCACTGGGAAGACCAAGGCGTAGATGGGTGAACAATATTAAAATGGATCTTAGAGAGATAGGATGGGATAGTATTGATTAGATTGATCTGGCTCAGAATAGGGACCAGTAGAGGGCTCTTGTGAACGCGGTAATGAACCTTCGGGTTCTATAAAATGCTGGGAATTTCTCGAGTATCTGCAGAATTGGCGGTTCCTCAAGAAGGGCTCAGCTCCATAAGTAAGTAAGTAAGTAAGTCCCACTTCCCTCTTCTGCTTCCCCCTCGGATGACCAATACAATATATTTGATGTAAATCATTCCTTCTCTATTTTTTCAATATAACCACAATATTTTCTCCTCTGTTTCGTTGGTTTCTTTTCGCTGTCGAAGTAACAACCATTTCTTCTGAATGTTCCATTCATGGAGATATAAAAACGTGCAAGTATGTGTCGTATGTACGTACACACAGCTTCGATACACTTTATATCAGTAAGAGAAGATTGCGTACCCATAATTCAATTTTAATGCCATAAGAGAGAGAAAAAAATGCTTTTATACCGTTCTGAATTGTTTACAGGTGTTCGCAGATTTTCCTTTTCAAAGAAACTGCCTGAGAATTATTAATCTCAGCTCGTGCTTGGTAAAGCACTGCCTCCATCTTCTGGAAGTTTGCAAGGACATGGGACTCTTGGCTCTTCCCCCGTATGGACAGCGTAGCCAAGAAGGCTTGCAACTTTTCAGTACCATCCGTAATGATGACCTCAGGATCTGCAATCGAGAGATTTATTTCATTCATACGGTTAAAAATATCCGCCAGGTAAGCCAACTCATGGATAAAAGACTTTCTTTCAAAATATTCCAAGAATGGAGTTTGTTTTTCTTTCAGAAAAAATGAATTTTCTGGCCCATTTCAAACACTTCAAGACATGCCCTTTTGAAAGGCAACGAATTTATGTGTGGTAGAGAAGCAGCTCGTATTATGGTCTCATTTCTTGGAAAAATATTTTAAGAATGAGATCTATGGTCTCGTGGTCTGAGTTCCGGGTTACAGATCCAGAGGTCCGAGTTCGATTTCCGGCGCTACCAGATTTTTTTTCTGAGAAGTATTGGGTCTGGAACGGGGTCCACTCAGCCTCGTGATAATAATTGAGAAACTATTTCAAGGAAATGGCGACTCCGGTCTAGAAGTCCGAAATTAACGGCCGTGGGGATCCGATGCGCTGACCACGCGACACCCTCTGTCCGCTAAATTTGCCACTAACTTCGCCGACAAACGGCGGGCTCTCGTTCGGTACAGTTCGCTTGCGGACTAAAACCACGAAGTTTGTTTGTTTTTTGTTGATCGTTCAGGGACCTGCTTGTGATAAAGTTATTGACTTTTATGGCCATTAACAAAATTCCTTTCAGGGTTGTTGGAAAAATCTTTGTTGCCGGTGCATGTCTGTGTAAGAATGAGAGACCTCACGTCTCTCCTTTCTTAAAGTTTTGCTGGATTCGTACGTCCGTTCGCAAAAATCTTCGCGCACAAAAGCTCTGTGTCTTTTGTGTCCCCTCACTTCATTAATTCAAGTGAAACCATATAATTCATAGTCTCCATTAGACTTCATCTCCCTCGACATTTCAACTTAAATTGTGTCAGTACTTTAAAATCCCTGTATAATTACTGAATAAACTCCGTGGCCTGTAATCCGCAAGCGAACTATACCGACAGGCTGACCGCCACTTGTCGGCGAAGTTAGTGTCAACTTTTGCGGATAGAGAGTGTCGCAATAATTATTGAAAGAACTTTCACATTTATATTATGTGACTGTAGATAAATAATTATGTTTACAACATTCTGGTTACATCTGTGAAACTTAGTTTCATACCTTGGTGAGAAATGGCAGTAACTGTAAGCCTCTGAAAACAGAAAGTCGTCACGAAAATATGTAGACCTGACATGAATTATGTCGACAATGTAGAATATTACATACGATTGAGAGTGGAAAACATCGCCTCCAAAGTTGGCATTTCCGTGGGATCTGTGCACAAAATCCTGCATGAAGACCTGCGAACGTGGAAAGTGTCCTCCAGGTGGGTGCCACGCATTTGGCGGATGACCACAAGGCTGCACGCATGGCAATTTGCCAGGCGATGTTGACACGTGATGAAGGCATGAATGGGACTTTCTTTTCATCAACTGTGACAATGGATGAGACATGGATGCCGTTTTTCAATCCGCTATTGCATCAGCAATTTTCCAGTGGTCAAAACAGACTCCTACAGAAGCGTTCGCAGCGGTCATGGAATCATGGCGTCGACGTTGTGGAAAAATGTGTACGGCTGCAGGGAGATTACGTTGAAAAGTTACAGAAGTTTCAAATTTTTTGTATGATTATTGTGTGAGAAAAAAATCGGAGACCTTAGAACTTGAACTCACAACTAAAGAAGAAATTTCTAATTCATGCTAGTCGCCTTGTACTGTTAAAAGAGTGAAAATCATGAAGGCGCCATGAGTTTGGATGGGAAAAAAGAGTAGTATCCAAATGTTTGTGGAGGAACACGTGGGAAAGGGCCCAGTTGCAAGTCCAAAAAAATGGAAGGCTAAGATCAGGATGGGTATTAGTGGGTCTCATATGGATAAAAGCTCCGAGGATATGAATGGAACAGGCTGAGGATCGTGTTCAGCGTTCGTGTTGAGTCTTTGTGCTCTGCTGCCAGAGAACTGATTACGGAGAACAGATCAAAATGGCCTTTAACTTTTATCTCCCAATTGGCACTACTTAATCACTGTGTGTAATACAGTGTCATTAATCATATTAAGGAACAAACGAAGTTATACCATAAGGGTCGAATTGTCATGCTTTAAGATCTATAACGCTCATTATTTATAATGGCAACTCGACCTTGGACAGTCATATGCAAAAGAAATATGCACGTTATTAATGCTCATAGGGAGTGAAACATAATTATTTGCACCAAGTTCTATTCTCTGCTGACCTGGAGAAAAAGCATTGAAGCTCATTTCCTGGTGATCCTGCAGCAGGTCAAGGTCATCTTGCGTTAAATACCAAAAGACCTTGAGCACAATGAACCGGCTTGGGGTTTCGATTGGCTCGGACATGCACCATGCGTCAACTCTCTGGACGCAGCTCAACACCCACGTTGTTCATTTTACTTAGCACTCTAAAGCATTGTGGTTATTGTACGTGCCACCTGCTTCACATAACATAAGTAACTATGTACATTTTGGTCCTAGGGTGTGTTTATACGTTTTTTCCCTATTCTCAGAACAAACAGCGATTATTTACCTAAATAGCATTAAACAATCATATTTTGTAACGGAAATGCATTGTTTTTTGCGATATAGGAACTGAATTTTTAAACATTGTGTCTGCCCCCCCCCTTCCTTTAAAATATTGTCACATGTTGGTGACTAGAAACTGGGTTTGGATTGAATATTTAATTCAATGAAAGCTTACAACTTGTAATTACAAATTATGTTAACACTCTCACTGACTTACACGCTCAACAAATCACTATAACACACGATAAATACAGTTTGTTTTGTCTTCACCTGTCAATGTTAGGTAGTGGCTTCTAACAGCGAACACTCCTCTGTTTCCTTTATCACGGCCAACTACAAAAACCTACTGTTCACTCACAATTCGCACACGGACAGCACAGAAAACACCGCTTTAGGCTATTCTTCTATTGTCGGATTGTATTTGTTGCCGCTCAGTGAAATATGATCATGAGTCCCACGGGACATACACGGTGATTTCAGGATCCGTTAGGACTCATTTTTCTTAATTTTCCCTGCAATGTCATCTGTTGGCGAGTTGTGGCGTTAAGATTCTTGCAGTTTCAGCTGTGGCTGTCTATAATTTCAAAGCGCAAGCATTGCTGCGTCATGTGTTCTGAACTCGAATGTAACAGTACTGCTCTGTCTCTCATCTGAAAATGGCGGTTGAACAGAGAACCAGCATCAAATTTTGTCTGAAGTTAGACAAAACCACCCGAGAAGCGTACGATATGATGAAAAGTGTGTACGGTAGTGATTGTTTGAGTCGCTCGAACATTTTTCGATGGTATGCTGTATTTCGTGACGGCAGGGAGGACATTGAAGACGCTCCAAGTGCATCAAAGCCTAGAACAAGTCGCACTGAAGAAAATGTGAATAAGTGACCGAAATCCTTGCATCAGACAGATGTGTTTCCGCAAGACTCATCGAGGAGCTTTTGGGAATACCAAAAAGTACTGCGCATCAAATTTTGACCGAGGATTTGGGCAAACGGAAGGTTTGTGCGTGGTTTGTACCGCACGCGCTGTCAGGCGATGGAAAACATGGCTCAGTGGAACACTGCAAAAATATGTTACGGTCGGCCCAAAGTGATACAAAATTTACAAAATCGATTGTTACTGGTGACGAGATATGGTGTTTTCAAAGCGGCAGAGTGCAGCATGGTTGATCCCAAAGAAACCAGCCGAAACCAAAGAAAGTGCGCATGCAAAAGTCTCGAGTAAAAATACTGTTAACCGTTTTCTTCGATTCTAAAGGAATCATTCACAAGGAATTTCTGCCAGAAGGTCAGACAGTGAATTCTGATTATTATCTCGGAGTCTTCAATTGTTTGTGGTCGAGAATTCTTTGAATTCGACCTGAATATCGATAGCAAGTTTCCTGATCGCTCCTCCACGACAATGCCTCACCCCATAAATCGAAGATCGTGCCCGATTTTTTGGCCAGAAAAGGGATCACAGTCCTTGATCATCCTCCGTATTCGCCAGATTTGGCTCCAACAGATTTCTGGTTGTTCCCAGAAGTTAAGTTGGCAATGAAAGAGGCCGTCACGACATCATCCAAGACAACCAAAAGGAATGTACCGCAGTTTTAAATGCTATTTCACAAAAGGAGTACAGTGACTGTTTTCGAAAACTTTTCATTCGATTCCAGGTGTGTATTGATTCAGAAGGAGACTATTTTGAATAAAAGAGTCACATTTTGAAAATAATTCAAGTCTTGTATTTTTAATGAACACAGTCCTAACAGAACCTGGACACACTGTGTATACACTTACGGACCCGTCCTCTCGTCAGAGAGACCGCCCCATATTGCCAAAACCGCAACTATCTGACAGTAAAAAATATATGGCATTGTGCCTCAGACAGAGCTTTATACCAGGACTGACTGGCTGACTGGCCGCCCGTCGTAACATAACGTTGACTTTGACTAGTTGCCGCGGAAACCTGTTTACCATACCATCTCCTAGTGACGACGACGACCGCCTGTTCTGGCTCCACTATTCCAACTTTCAGGTGTCACGTCATAATACATAGTCCCTCACTATCCATCAAGCCTTCCTCTTCCCTGTCTCTCTCTCTCTCTGTTTGAGGTCTTCATAGCGATGAATTTTCATGTAGTAGCTTTCTGAATTATGCTACACAGTTGTTAGGTAGGTGGGTAAAAACGCTTTAGAGGAACATCCTGCCTCGTCTTAAAGGTTAAACTGAATTTCAACATACTGGTCCGTAAAATAATCTACAGAAGAGAATTATAACCTTGAATTGTTTCTGTCGTGAAGATGGAGGCAGTATATTCCTTCGAAACATTGATAGATTACAGAAGATTACATGGTCTTTAAACCAGAATACTACCTACAATATTGTGACATAGCTCATTGTTAGGCAATGGCTCGGTAAACAGGTTCCTGCGGAAAGGAACACGCAACAATAGAACTACCATTTCTGTACAACGGCGAGATAAACACACCTCTAGAACCATAGAAGAACTGTTGTGAAAAGGTGTTTTCATTTGGGGCAGCAAGGAGGCTATATAATGAGGACCCCAAGCCACATGAGAGGTATCGAGAGAGTCTTTTGAGACAGCAGTCGAAGATGATTTAGAAGAGATGCCAGTGAGTTCAATTGAGACTTGAAAGTCAGCCCGTACATAGCAGAC
Source organism: Cryptotermes secundus (assembly GCF_002891405.2). Classification (NCBI taxonomy): domain Eukaryota; kingdom Metazoa; phylum Arthropoda; class Insecta; order Blattodea; family Kalotermitidae; genus Cryptotermes; species Cryptotermes secundus. The sequence continues at coordinate 517,751 of NW_019745079.1, forward strand.
TTCACGCAGACTGGTATAATTACTGTGCTGAATCCGTTGCCAGGATACGACAAGTGAAGACTGAGAACCCTAGTGTGTGTGTAATGGTGAGTTGTAAAATGTGTAGATCAGCGATAGCCTCTATCACACGAGTTGAGTGTACAAGTGCAATAAATCCAAATATCCAATTCATATCCCCTGTACAGTCACATCCCCACACGTGTCAATAGAGTAACAAACACAATTTCCCAGACCTGAGAATAGTTGGAAACGATATTTTACGTTAAATTTTAATTTGTATTTTAATCCGTACTTAAAACGGTATGTAATGATAATGGTCCTTCATCATCTGAATATAGGGACATCAAAGTGTGAGACAGAAACGCAGAATGAACGCTAATGCGGACGATAAAATAATTTTTATGTCAGCCTCACGATTTCGTTATTTTTAAATAATAATATGAAAATTCAGTTCTTGTCTCGCATAAAATATGTTACCTATTCAATAGAAAGACCATTCTGTTAGTGCAACTCGGTAAATTGTCGCTTTTTATTGTTCTTAGAGTAATACGAAGTACATAAACATAATTGGAAAGCATTTGAATATTTAAACGGATGGTATACGTAGTTACCACTGTGGTATAGACCACTTGGCCCTCATACAGACATCACCTCATGGTTACGCACTGAATTGACCGTCTGCTCTTTTACTAATTGATGCTTTAAGCCAGAATGTAACAGACATTCGATGTCCTTTCACAGTCCATTGAAGGTTCTGCTGCACTGTCCACTGTCCCTTCACATTTAAGGGCAATTTAGTTAACCGAATTGTAGCGGCCACCCGCACAATAGAGCAGATCCAAGGTTGTCCACGAAAACTGTCTTGATGCATGTTAAACAAGCATGAATAAACTGATCGGTAGTTTCTATCAAGGTAAAGCATTGCACTTTCACGAAGAGATGTGCTCAAAATTGTGTGTTCAGTTGCAGACTGTATTGCACAGTTCTCCGACAAACAGCGTAGTGTTATGCCAGCATGGAAAATTTTATATATATATATATACACAGCGTGGAACAGAGGAAACGAATGTTTTCCACATAAGAATAGCTTTGTTGATTTTCAAGATAGAACTTTCTTAATTACACAAAAACAATGTATTTTAATGCATTTTTAACTCACATTTTTTCCTTGGCACTACAGCCCCAGTGGGCCTAGGCCTACCTCCATGAACTTCTCCGTTCACTTCGGCTTTTCTAGATCTTACACATTCAGTAGGACTCCTTGGGCGGGTGATCAGCTCGTCGCAAGAAAAACGCACGCAAACTAAACATCCGTGCCCTGAGTGGGATTCGAACCCACGATCCCGGTTTCCAAGCAAGCGAAGACAGTACATGCCTTAGACCGCTCGGCTACCGTGACCGGCTTTTAACTTACATTACGTACGGAAAATAATGTCAGTCACATGACGTACTTCTAGCTGGACACACATTTGAAGCCTCTCGTCAAAAGTCTGCATCGCATTCTCCGACGTGTCTTCCGGCACAGCTGCGATTTCCTGACGAATGGAAAGTTACAGCTCTTGGATCGTTCGTGGTCTGTTCGTGTACACTCTTGCCTTGAGGTATCCCCGAAAAAAAAAGTCACAAACCAATGGATCAGGGGGGCGTGGGGGCCAAGGAACCACCGAAACCGGAGATCACATGTTGGGGGAACACGAGTCTTCGGCGCGCTACGTCGACATGTTAAACTTCCTGCACCCATAACACCTAAGGCGTCGGGTAAACATGAGACAAATGTTCCAACAGGATGGTGCCACAGCTCACACGGCGAGAGCACCAATGGAAGGTGTTCGACGCATGTTCCCCCAACATGTGATCTCCCGTTTCGGTGATGTTCTTGGCCCCGCGCTCCCCTGATCTATCTGTTTGTGACTTTTTTTTTTTTCGGGGATACCTCAAGGCAAGAGTGTACACGAACAGACCACGAACGATCCAAGAGCTGTAACTTTCCATTTGTCAAGAAACCGCAGCTGTGCCGGAAGCCATGTTGGAGAATGCGATTCAGAATTTTGAGGGGGCTCCAAATGTGTGTCCAGCAAGAATGACGTCATCTGACTGACATTATTTTCCGTACGTAATATAAGTTAAAAATGCATCAAAATACCTTCCCTTTTGTGCAACTAAAAAGGTTTTATCTTGAAAATCAACAAAGGTATTCCTATGTGAAACACATACACAATATATATATACGTGTATACTGTGGCGTGCCGCCAGAAAGCCGGAATGGTTGAGGAGATCAGGGTTGATCTCGTAGTCAACGATCAACGTTCCCGCGACAACGGCTAGGAATCAGAACGAATCGATTGCTACACAACAGTTAGCAATATCCAAGCAATGAATTATTTGAAGCAGCGTTTGCATAGCAACGGGCGAAATCAAAACCTTCTATAAGGTGTTCCCTATTCAGTCCGAGTGCAGGAGATAACAATTCGTATTCAACAAGATACCAGTAGATTTCTTATCCGACTAGAGTAGGAGCAAGTTCGTATTAGACAAGGGACCAAAGACAATTGAGCTCTGAGCCGAGCAGAGGACACTTCACCAAGTTCAGCGGTGTAAGTAACTGTAACAGTGAAGAGGAAATGTCTGATGATGTCATAAGTTGAGAATAATTTTATTTGCCCACTTGGAGCATAGGACATCCATGAAAGGCTTCGTTTCACTTCAGTTTCTTATACACAGTAGGACTCCCTGGAAGGGGGATCAGCCCGTCGCAAGGCCGCTACCTACGCAAGACAACACAGATATAAATAGACGTAGTGGGATTCGAACCCACTATTCCAGCGTTCAAGAGCATGAAGATATTTCATGTCTTACACCGCACGATCACTGTGATAGGCTAGCCGATTATTCGCCAAATATACAAGTAATCAATTAATTAACTAACTTCATGGAGCTGAGTCATTTTGAGAAGCCGTCAGTTGTGCAGCTACTCAAAAACTTCCCAAGAGTTTATAGAACCCGAAGGTTCATTACCGTATTCACGAGAGCCTTCCACTGTCCCTATCCTGAACTAGATCAATCAATGTAAGAGTTTAGGTTCGCACAAGATCTACACGGCGCCACATCCCAGAAGAGAACATTCATCATAGATCAATCCAGTTAATACCACCCATCCTCTCTCTCTAACTCCTCATCGTGAAAATTAACATGGTACGAAATGTAAAAAAGTAAGTAAAGCTATCCCTGTAATAGGCCGTGAAGGCCCATAGGGTTGTGAGACGTTGAGGGTCCCAAATTTTCTAGATATACGACTAAATGATGGCGGTTAGGTTGTCAGCCTTAGGTGCCGGCATCGCTTTACTTCCCAAGAAAATTATTTAATTAATTCCTGGTACTCATTTCTGTTAGAGGCTGAGTCAACCCCAGGGTCATAGTGCGGCTGGAAGGATTAGGTAAGTTGAAAAAAATCCAATGACCTCATCGGGACTTGAACCCGCGACCTTCCGGCTTGTAACCTAGTGCCTCAACCAATACGCTACCGCGTATAATTACGCTGAACAGATCACGAAGAATTAGAAGTGGGAAACTTAGCGTATACAAAGAAGGGAAAGAAAATGTATACAAAATTTTGATTCGGAAACCTGAAGAGAGGACACCGTGTTTACGTGATTCCTCCAGGCAAATGTGGAGACAATAATTCTATTAGGCCACGACCACCTCCTCGCACATTGTATTGTATTGTATTGGAGAGGGTGGGTTTCCCCATGCCCTTAGACCAACTGTTGGTCCATTGTGCGTCCCCCTATGATATTCTACCAGTCTCTATTCCCTACCTCTACTGGTGCGTGCCGTCAGTCCCGACTCAGCCAGCGAGTTCGGCCTTTACTGGCTCAGCGGTATCTCGATGCTTACCCCATCTACCAGAGGCGTTAGAGACTACTGTTGGGCTCAGTGGTCCCCTTAGGACATGGGGTTCTTTTACTTGCCGTAAAGCTACGACACGGGACCCACGGCTTAAAATCCCTCCCGGAGAACTTGTTCCCTGAATTTTTCCGCCCTTAAAAATTCCACGACCTCCGCCGGGTTTGAACCCGCGTACCTTGAGTCATGAGGTGGGAAAGTTACCCCTAGACTACGGAGGCCACTTCCTCGCACATCCTTTCCAATTAATGTTTTATCAGTCACTGTGTCACTCGACTTTAGTATATAGTCCAGACACTGACAGCGTCTTAAGACAGACCCAAAAATGATGTGAGAAAAGTGATGGAATTGACGAGTGCCGGTGAAGAACCGCTCGGCTTGTGGAGCACGTTCAGCAAGGTGGGAGGCCTGCTGTCCTTAGCAACAAGACAGACCAATTGCAAAGTACAGAGAATGTCGGGTGCGTATGAATCACTGCCAGTCGGATGCTAGGTAACGTCGCTTCTGCAAGTATTATCTTGTCTTTAAACTAACATCCAGCTACGAGTTTCAATTCTTGGGCCTTCCGGAGGCAAATCATTTTCCATCTTCATTTGAAAGAACTCTTCATTCAAATGTCACTACATTTTACTAATGGTACTTCGAAAACTGAATGAAAATGAACGAGAAGTGACCTGATAAAATCATGTACTTCTTACATCTGTAAAGACTGGGAGTACTAATAGGGAGGAAAGGAACTTACATCACAAGGTGTACATAAAATAAAGTCCCAGTCTGTTGAGGTTCACTTCTCAACTTAAGTAACCGTTTCAAGCAGCAGATTATAACAGAAATAAGTTTTGACATGGCCGTGCCATAGCTCAAGCGGTTAGTCGCTGGCTTCCCATCGCGGCGGCCCGGTTTCGATCCGGGGTCAGGTCAAGTGGGATTTTTGGTGGACAAAGTGGCGCTGAGGTAGGTTTTATCCGAGTACTTCGCTTTCCCCTGTCAATCTTCATTCCACCAATTGCTCCACAATCACCCTCACCTATCATCTGGGGCTGGTACAATAGGCCAGAAGTGGCTGCAGTACAAGGGTCTTAGTCCCACCCAGCTAGCAATAAAAGGAAGTTTTAAGAGGAAGCTGAATGTTTCTCTTTCGCAGTGACCGCGAGCCAAAATACCCCATTAGAAAACAATGTGTTGTTGAACAATTATTAAATAGAGAAGGCTACTTGCACTAAATTAAAATAGTCCTCAATTACGATAAGAGGCGCGGAAATAAAATTGAAGTTATGGAAATACAAAGGTCTGGGACAAAGGTGTGTCACTAAATTAACATGTATTGGATGTTTCCTTCGTCTCGCTTTTCGGTTAAATAACATTTCGGAAGCTGGATCCTTTTCGTATTTAAGAAAAATCATGAAAACTGTTGGATCTAGTTCATTCATTCATTTTAGCATTCATAAATGGCTCTACATCACTTTGTCCTGCCCTGTCCTGTTCTTCAGTTTCGTAACCTTTTTTTTTAATCAGACTGTACAACCCCTTGGACGAGTGATCAGCCAGCCGCAAGACCGCTGCCTACATACAGAACAACACAAACACAGAATAATGCCTTAGACCGCGCGGCTACTGTGGCCGGCTTAATTCTCAATTATTCACCATGAAGAAGGAATACCAATTAGTTTATCTCACTCACATCACACAACACTGCTGGGTGAATTAACAATCTGAAAATCCACTTTTAAATTGTTGCTCTTAGTACAAATAACACTTTACATCACTGTTACTTTCAGTGGTACTTGTGAAATGACTTAGTATTTAAGGTGTTAGGGGGCACGCGGTAGTGTAGTTGGTTGAGGCACTGTATTACAAGCCGGAAGGTCGCAGGATCAAATCACGATGGAGTGAGTTTTAAATTGACCTAATCCTTCCAGCCGCATTATGAACCTGAGGTCGACTCAGTCTCTAACGAAAATGAGTACCAAGAATATTCTTGGGGGTAAAGGGCGGCCGGCGCGTAGGGCTTACAACCTTGTCGCCATCTGTGAGCCGATTGTCTAGAAAATGTAGGAATCTCAACATCTCACAACCCTATGGGCCTTCATGGTCTGTTACAGTGATAGCTTTTACTTTTAATTTTTACTTTTTACTTTTTACATTTTACTCTTATCCTCTTGTCTTCGCGTAGGTTCCGTTTAAGTGTCCTATCTAAATTGTACAAATGTCTTATATCTGCCACGAGTCCTATAAGCTTCACACACCTAATCCGTCTTGGTTTGATAATCCTAATAATTTTCGGCTAAAAGCCCCCTGCAAAATATGAAGTTCCTCATTATGCACTATCTTCAATCTTCTCTCGCTTAAATATTGTGACATGTTGCGCAACGGAGGACCCCTACCTCCCCAGCGGCACATGGCGGTAACGTTATGTTATCCTGCATTATATATTGTATAAGTTTTCTGCTGTACTCGTTATCACACGATAACGGAATTCGGATGTCTTCATTTCAAATGACATTAACTGGAAGGTGGCTTAGGTTGTTTACAAATTATCACCATAATTATTCTCCTGATTGCAGCCTAAATTCCGTTTAGTGCAGGGCATTCGTTAAATTTCACACGTTTTCGCGTCAACTATGAGAGAAATATTAGGCTTCCCGCTTTCTTCCCACCGCGGTTCGATCCCGGGTCTGGTCAAGTGGGATTTGTGGTGGACAAATTGGCGCTGGGACGGGTTTTCTCCAAGTACTTCAGTTTCCCCTGCCAATCTTCATTCCACCAAATTCTCCATCATCATAATCAGCCGGGGTAGGCTACAATAGGCCAATCAGTGGCCGCCGTACCAAATGAACCCAGCTGGACTCCATCCTCCCACTAGGCGAATGAGAGAAATATTGACGGAACATGCATGTAGGGAACACACCATAACTGTCTTCTTTATTTCATGAAAATAGGTCAGTAAGTTCATAATCGGTAGGGAGCGCATTAGCATATGTAGATCACATCACCTATTGTTTTCGGATACCAAGCTAACGGACAATAATGACATGTGAAATAAAATGAGACGTTTGAATAGCTGATGTCGGAGCTACCATGAGGTTCTGGTTTAGAATGTCGGCCAGAAAACCGACTAAGGCAACCAGCGCTTGTTACCTGCTTCATGCTGGTTTTTTGCTCAAATAATTCTTCGACCCTGTGGATGTGAGCAATATTTTCCTCCGAAATGTCTGCTGACTTTAACGACTTACAAGGAGTTGTATCCTGAAGATAGAACTCTTCATAACAACAACTGTGAGAACCTGAAATCCTAGAAGTCAAACTTCTTGAAGGCAAAAAATGTCAAATAAATTCGGTTCGAATTGTTTTTAATTATACAAATTCACATCCCACGTTTCTAACCCTTAAAGGATAGTGGTTATGGGTGATATCTGTCTTAAGAGTAAAGAACTTAATTTTTTTCTGAGCCATTTTTATATTTCGTATGATTCTCATAAATCACAGCGATCATTACTCTAAAAAGCATTAAACGTTTCGTCTTCACAATGAAGAAATAATTTATATCCTGTGAGGTAATACGTAACTGGCATTTCAAATGTCACTTCTATGTATTTCAGGCTTCAACATATCACCTCGATACAGGTTTCCTTAAAGTTGCTGAGATGGCTCCCATGTTCCAGCTTACCAGTGCAGGATTCTCATGCAGCCCTTTCGATTTTGAATTCATTACGTCTAAATTCCATGCCCTGGAGGTTCCCAAATTCCCGGTCTAAAATATGCAACTCCAAATTGCCCATAAAATAAAATTTCCACAGCCATGTCTACAATGATTCACAACATTTACTATGTTAAGTGAATCACAGAATTCTTTCCCCTTGAAGGCCAAGGTCAGTGAGCACTGCCTAGGCTCTGCATAATTTCCATGCTGGAAATTGAAGTGCCAGGCTGTCGCCTTGGTTCATCCCCTGAGTCTCCATCCATTTCTCTGTCTGTCTGTCTGTCTTCAGGCTTCAGAGGGTCTAACCGAGAATTGCCTGTTAATTGGACAGCAGTTTGACTTTAATACTATTGGGTGTACATATGAACCAACTGACAATGTAAGGTACGGCGCCTTACCAGTATAGGCAGGCAAATACATCGTTCGAAGCGTTCGAAGGTTGCAACAACCTCTACAGCAGTTATTTTAGTTCATTGATGGCTGCGTAGTTGTGTTTTCTCCCTGATAGAGGGGGTAGCGAATTAGTAATCTACTTGTGTCTGTAGGCATAAGAAACAACCAATTACCTTCTTCCGATTACCCAGCATTCCTCGCATACAGTGCTTCGTGTTGCTAAGGATGTGTTGCGTATGGCGTGTTCCCAGATCTGTGAGTAATTATATGTGTTTTACATTAGATGAAGTGTTTAAAATAAAGTAACATGTGCTTAATAGAGGTCTAGTAGTGTCCGTAAATTGTCATAACCACAAATTCTGAAACAATTGAAAGTATCCTTTGACAACATTAACCTAAATGTATGTGCCGATCAAAACGCTACATTTTCCGAAGTCATGAAGCTTTATGCAACGTCTCTTGAAGCCATCCTTCACAGGTAAGACACGGATAATAATGTATATGCTAATTAATTAATTAATTTAACTTGAATTGGGTGTGACAGTCCATATCAGTATGTAACGAATGGTGGTCCCACGATCACGTGCATTATATTTTCCTTTCCCCATTTGACTCTCACGCATATTCAGCGGTACACAACAAAATATTATACAATTTCAGCAACTAGGGTAATATTCGGAACCAGGCTGTGGGTAACATTAATGGTATACTATAATCGACCACGACCACAAAGCACAACTTAAACAAAAGGAAGAAGAATCTTTATAGAAGAACACCAGCATCCAAAGCTAGCTTTTCATAAGAAAAATACACCAATATGTCTTTCAGTGCTCAAGAAGAAAATCTTATAAATAAGACATTAAATTACAACCTACATAATAATTCAAAACCCAAATATGTACAGATGTGTTAGAAGTTAAATGTTGCTGTATCTTTTAAAAGACAAAGAACAAAACTACTTGCACTACGTTGTGGCTAATGTTATTCAGATTTTAATTAAACAAAGGCTCATAACGGAACAAAATGCTCCTCGAAAAGAGCAGAGAGGCTCTAAAATAACTAACTAATTATATGAACGAGAAAATCACCACTGATGGCCTAATCATCACAAAAGTTAACAAAGTCATCTATTCGTCATAATGAACGAACAACTTAGGAATAGAAACATTCTTGGAATTTAATTTTTTAGAAAAGAGAGAGAATTTAAACATGGAAAAATCTAGAAAACGAAAGATATGATGTTAATATATGCAACAGCATTGTAAAAATAAACGCAATAAAAATCCAAAAATTTAAATCCCAATGTCCCAGATACGAACTGTTTAATAGAAGTAGACAAAACAAAAATCTAATAATACCGACTGTAAATGGTTGCAACGCAACAAGTAAATTAAACACGCTGTTACCCTCCTCGAAGTACATATTCAGCTTGCATATACCGTCAATAAGGTCAACATAGTCAGTTTAATTAAAGATTAAAATGATGGTTAGCACAATAAACATGTAAAAACAGTTTCTTCAATGTTGAAAGTTGGTATACCATCATTATATCCCAATAGTTCAAGGACATAATAAATCAGATTTTAACCAGTTACAATTCAGTGCTTCATAGACAAAAAATCCAATTCTCAACATTGCCTTATATAAAAATATTTTAATCATAACAACCAGCAATTTGACGGCGTAGCTATTGGAGGACCACCTTAGCAAATCACTTGGAAAAGATTCTCCAGTATCTGGAAGATAAGCATATATAGTAATCATTTTAAATCGAATATTTATCACTGTTGACAGTTATGGTCTTTCTTTTGTGGGGCGCGCTCTCTGACGAGAGGACGGGCCTGTCATTTGTACATGCTGCTGGGCCTTGCCAGCGCAGTTTTCTTGGTTCTAGTCCCTTGGGACTCGTGACCTTATTTTACTGTCTCAGATTTGAGACTTCCCTTTTCGTCGCCTCCTATGACTCGCATGGTCACGGTGGACGTATTTGACCCCGCCTCCATACGGGTACCTTTGTCGACCTCCTTCGGCCCTTTACAATCCCTGGGCACGGAGCACGCAGAACATACAGACCCTTTATTGTTGAGAAGATTTGTTTATTTGTCCGTTGCCTAGGAATTGACGTCATATTGTTGCCCGGGTACCCTTCCTGAGGAATGTGTTTACCGAGTCATTTCCTTGCAATGGGTCTATAAGTCAAAATAGTTTTATAGATATCTTCCCCCACAACATTTGCAAGAATGAAAATTTCTGAGAAATAAATTTCGAGGCCAAAAGCATACGTGTGGATATATTTCGGGGTGGTTTGGTGGCTAACAAAACTGTGTAAACGAAAACCATTGAGAAGATTTCTGTTTCCAGATATATTATAACACTGCGTAGTCCGTTGAAAGTCAACCGACGTTTCGCCTCCACCGCTATGAGATCCTAAAATCCTACGTTGAAAAAAAATTTGACAATTCACCCAGTTTCCCATAAAAATACAGGGATGAAGGCAGATTTGAATCAGTTAAATGAAATCAGACTGGAGACTGCCAATAAATAATAAATTTTAAATTGCCTTTATTTCAGTGTCAGAACTGATGTGAATCTGTTTCTACAATTCGTGCAAAGAGTTTGGCACAAATAACTCCATCGGATCAATTTAAAACTCGCTGTTGTATATGTGTTGTAAGGATTTGGCCATTCTAAAATCTCAGTTTATAGGCATGTACATTGTCAAAGCATGTAATGAACCTGACGATATCTGTAGAAATTTAACTTCTATGACGGCATAGTCATAATTTATGGAGCAACATATTACTGTACTTGTATATATTGTCACGTGTAAGAGGTAACGTGACTAATAATTATGGGTTTCAAATTTGATGATTAGGTTTATTGAACACTTCCTCACAATTACAATCAATTACTGCGCTGCCGCTAATCTCCACAATTCGCAAGGACATGTTCCATTCTCTTCCTTGTATTCTCAACTACTGCCAGCTTCTGAATTCACTTCTCTTGTAACAACTTTGCACACAGCCAACGAAAAATACAATCTGCATTGTCGATTAAGCTTTTTTACCTCGCCGTTGCTTAGCAGTGAACTCCCTATTGTTGACTCACGCTGAAGCAGCAAGATTTTTACGAAGCTGTTGCGTAGCAATGGGTATCCCGTTACATTATACTATATATATATATATATACTTGGACACGTTATTGTTATAGTGAATAAAGACAGTTACATATCTTTGGTCTTTTTCGAGAAAATTTTGAGCCAAAGTCGTCACGAAGTTCGTAATTTTCCAAATACTTTTACATATCAAAGTTATTTCTGACTTGAGGCTAGGTGCCGGGTTTGTAACTTTCATCATATTGTCACAATTTTATTAAGTGTGGCTATAGACGGGGTTTTGATTCGTAATTTGATTTACTGAACACTTACAGACTGTAACTACAATTAATTCCAGCGCTATCGCTAATTCATACACTCTGCAGTTCTCTACAGCACGTACTAAGCCTTGTCAGTCTGCTGTGTCTTCACCAGTTGTTGCCTGGTAATGGCTTCCAATGGCGGACGTTCCTCTTCCTCTGGGTTCCCAAACTGTCCCCTTACCTCACCTACCAGCATCTAACAGCAACAGTTCATAAGGACTGAACAGCAGGAGTGCTCTCACTCACTCAATAACCAACAAACTCCACTATATCAACTCACTCAAAGTCTGTCGTCCATCTCACATCAACCTCATTCTCTTCTCACTGCCTTCTCAAGATTCTCTCGTAATCGCAGCTGCTTCTCGTTATATAGCCTAGGAACGGACCGCATAGAAAACACCTCTCCGAACAGTTATTCTATTCTTCCGTCACGCAGATATTGCAAAGACCACTTACAGAACACCTCTTCCTTGTTACTTCATTGTTGCTTGTTACGAATATGTTGCCTGGCAACGGTTGTATCTGCCGGCTTCGAAGGTCTTGCCTTAGCAAATACACTACAATATGACTGGGACTGGATTTTTAACACCGGTCGAAAGGAAAAAATGAACATATACAACATAAATTTAGCCTCCGTTACAATAGATAAAAGGTATTGTAACAGGCATGTCTTTAAGTAAAATAAAAGAACTAAATGCACCAATTGTTAGAGCTTTTAAGGGTAAGTAAAACGAAAATTCAGTGATAGGTGAATGGGGGCTTGATAAGTTAGAATGCTTACTACGTAATATAAAATTACTTGGCATTTGAGGTAAATCATTTTAGTTTAACACCCTCAGATAGTAAATAGTATTCTGATATATGCAAAGCACAAACCACCATCCTGATCCGAGACCCCGACACAACAGGAAGTAAATTAAATTTAAGAAAACGCTACAAATATAAATGGTTTAATGAGTTTTATTGTCTCATTCGACCACTACAAATTTCGGTGGCATAGACCACCATCATATGATTTGTAAATAATACAATAATAAAATACAAAACTCTGTGGTTTTAGTCCGCAAATTAACTATATCGACCGAGCGACCGACGCTTATCGACGAAGTTAGTGCAAACTTTAGCCGGTAGAGTGTGTCGCGTGGTCAGCGCAACGAATCCCCAAGGCCGTTAATTTCGGTTTTCTAGACCGGAGCCGCTACTTTTCCATTCAGGTAGCTCTTCAGTTATCCTCACGAGGCTGAGTGGACCCCGTTCCAGACTCACTGCTTCTCAAAAAATCTGGTGGCGCCGGGAATCGAACCCGGACCTCTAGATCTGTAGACCACTAGACCACAGAGTCAGGAAATAAATAAAGTATATTAATATTAAATTACAGATTTAAATGGATCCATTCTTACATCGAAAAATGTACCATAGGGTAAATTCCTATATTAAGTAATGAAACACAAAATATAAATTATAATATTTCTTAAAAATTGTTAAAAAGGATAAAATGCGATAGGTTAAGTATAGCGTGGAATAGGAAGGGTGTACATGTACGATTAACTGGCAAGAGAAATTAAGTTTTTATTGAAAATTTTGTTTTAGTGTATGTGGACCTAGTCTTCTCTGGAAATTCGTTAGAATAGTGTATCTGTAACGCAGACCAGTGTGTAGTTTGCTTTGCTATGTAATTTAAGGAAAAGAAAAAAAGAGAAATTGATAAAAACGTGAGTGGCCTTGCGTCATCAGCTGAGTGTAGGCTGTGGTATACACCCGTCGCGACTCGTACCACTGCACTGAAATGTAACATTTCTTTCCGAAGAGAAGCTCTTATGAAACGACCTTGAATGTAGGTACCGTTACAAACGCCCCAATATTCTTCACACTCTACATGACCACACCCTATATAACGATCTTCCCCTCCTCCAACGCCCCTCCACCACACTCTTCATCCACGCCCTTCATCGCAAAAACGACACACAGACAACCGATTTGAAAGTCCTGACTATCCCCACGTTTAAGGACACGCTTGCCCGTCGCTTGTGGTTCAAGGTTCTGTGGGGATTCTAAGGCGTAGGGAAGAGGCTGCATCATGTCCCCCCAAGGACCATGCAGCCTAAAAGACTGTTTAAATTTAAATTATAAAATTATAAAACATAGAAAGTTGACCATTATTTCGATCCCATCACTGTGTATGTGTGCAGGCCTTTATATTTAACCGTAATTTTGTGGAACACACGCTTACACTTATCAATACAACGTTTACTAGACGGTATTTAATTTTATCTAATTGCAATATGTTAACAGAAATACATAATGAAACATAACGTTAAATGTGACTTCGGCTTCAGAAGTTCCTCTTCACAGTGTAATACTGGGGCGGACAACATAAATGAACCTATACCATAAATTGGCCGCCTCTGTGGTCTGGTGGTCAGAGTTCCTGGCGATAGATTCAGATGTTCCTGGTTAGATTCCCGGAGCTTCCAGATATTTTCTAATTAGTGGGTCTGGAACGGGCTCCACTGAGCCTCGTGATGATAACTGAGGAGTTATTTCAAGGAAATAGCGGTTCCGGTCTAGAAAACTGAAATTAACGGTCGTGGGGATTCGTTGAGCTGATTACGCGACATCATCTATCCCGTAAATTTGGCACTAACTTCGCCGACAAGTGGCGGTCGCTTGGTCGGTATAGTTGGCTTGAATACTAAAACCTCGCAGTTCGTTTTTTTTTATACTCTAAATTAATTCGCATGAAAGTTCATACAATCCATGAATCTGAAATATAACTCTTTCAAGCCTATCTCCTTGAGACACTTCCATCTATTACCAATCCCTATAACCGAGTCACCCAACATATATCTCTGTGGCAGCAGAAGTAGCAGGTTCAACTTCATGACTGTGAATATTACAGCCCGTCACTACACACGGTACGAAAACGCAGGTCCGACAGCGCAAATGTCAGAGTCCGTCGTTGGATAAGATCCAGTGATTTCACATCCTCACTGTAATATTACCATAACGAATTCGGGGGCCGTAGTGATTAACATTGATCATCATGAGTACCAGGAATTAATTAAATAATTTTCCTGGGGAGTGAAGCGCTGCCGGCGCGTAAGGCTGACAACCTTACTGCCATCTTTGAGCCGACTGTCAAAGTAATCTGTGACCCTTAACGTCTCACAACCCTATGGGCCTTCACGGCATGTTAAAGGGATAGATTTACTTTTGCTTTTACTTTACTTCTTACTAGTATTTAGGCCGCTGTGTTTAGATGAGGATGCTCCTGTTGCGTCACTCCAAGTCACCTACCGAAGAGCACATTAAAATGCGCAGCTGTTTCCTTCCAAATTAATAATAGGCCTTACACCCTGTTAATCTACATTGCGTACAATCAAGTGCGCGCTGCGGCTGCAATTTGCCGTGAGTCATACCACCGCAGAACGGATGCAGTCGCGGGGAGGAGTTGCAACTCCTCCCCATGACTGCATCCGTTCTGCGGTGGTATGACTCACGGCAAATTGCAGCCGCGGCGCGCACTTGATTGTACGCACTGTATTTCTCTTCCTTGGCCGGTCACAGTGGCCGCGCTGTCTAAGACATGAGCTGCCTTCACTCGTTCGAACGCTGAGATCGTGAGTTCGAATCCCACTCAAGGCATGAATGTTTTTTTGTTTATGCGTTTATTCTGTGTTTATGTTGTCCTGTGTTGAGGTAGCGGCCTTACAACGGGCTGATCACTCATCCAAGGAGTCCTACGGTCTGTGAAAAATGACACCTTAACTGAGTAAGAGGCCAGGGCCCTGAATAGGTTGGAAGAGCCATTGAAAACAAAAAAATACAAACCTTGTGTTATTGAAAAACTTTATTTAAATAAAGCAATATACAGGCTCAGCTTTTATGTGTATCACCAGCCTGCTGTAGCATTAGAGAACTCTAGTATTTTCCCTACACAGTGTAAATACATACTTTATTACCTTCACAGTAAACATTAATTATTTCCCTAAACAGCTTTTATGGATTGTATTGGATTTGTATTGGAGATGATTGCGCTCACTGTGAGGTATGAACTGAACTTATAGATATATTTAGATGGAAATTGGGGCCGCGCCATAGCTTAAGCTGTTAGTCGCTGGCTTCCCATTAAGGCGGCTCGGGTTCGATCCCGGGTCTGTTCAAGTGGGATTTGTGGTGGACAAAGCGGTGCTGGGGCAGGTTTTCTCCGAGTACTTCGGTTTCCCCTGCCAATCTTCATTCCACCAGTTGCTCCACAATCACCCTCACCTATCATCTGGGGCTGGTACAATAGGCCAGAAGTGGCCGCAGTACAAGGGACTTAGTCCCACCCCACTAGCAATAAAAAGAGGATGGAAATTTCTTACACCTCTCTTGCGCTCTCTTTCTTTCTCTCTCGCTCTCTTTATTTCTCTCTCCCTCTCTTTCTTCAGGCTTCAACTTCTCAGAAAATTGAGCTGAGAGAGGACAGAAATCGCCTATAAACTGAAGATCCCCCCCCCCCCCCCCCNCCAAACTACAGTATTACTCCACCCATGACCTTACCTTCTCCCCTGCCACCTCAGTCTCTGGAAGGAGGAGTCTGTCCTCAGGTTTAATGGAAATTTCCTTTACTAGTACTTTCAGTAACTAGTCACGAACGGTCAACAAGGGGTGATCCACCGTTGTTATGCTTTTAAAACACGAAATTTCTGTGTACTTAGTCAATACCTACATCTAATGCCTCGAAACTGGACCAAAAATGTTACACTTCTCAGCTCACGCCTGAACACGATCGGTTCACCCAAATTGATCACCCATTACAAGACGAGAAAAAACAAACAAAACAACAAAATCCGTGGACTATAGTCCGCAAGAGAACTATAACGATCGAGCGACCGCCTCTTTTTGGCAAAGTTAGTGCCAACTTTAGCAGATAGAGAGTGTCACGTGGTCAGCGCAAAGGATCCCCCCGGTCGATTCTTGAGGATAATTGAGGAGCTATTTCAATGAAATAGCGGTTCCGGTCTAGAAAACGAGATGAGGAAAGCATAACATAATTCTATTAGTAAAATCTAAAGTAAGAGACTGCTTCGCAGATGAAGATGTAATTAATAATTTACCAATGGTTAACAGAATGACACTATCTGGAACCGAGGTTAGGAATACCACACTATACCTCATATCACTCATACGTCTTCATAGTGTGGTACTTCAAATCCAGGGATATATTTACCTTTAACATTTTTAATACAACGACGCTGTCTATTGCTCACACAATACATCGTCGAATGACGTTAACTTACGAACAGTCAATTGGGAAGTACGTGGGATAACGGTGAAGTTGTCCCTGTGCTTAACTAATTAAGCACTACGCCATGAAGGCGTATGGGGGAGTGGATGTATAGATCCATATTTCTTGACCTCGGCACTAGCTGGAGGTGAGTGGTCAGCTTCACGCCCCTGCTGCTTTACACCCAGGGAAAGGACCACGATATCCATCGGATATGAAGTTGGGTGGACCCCAGAGCCGGTCTGGACGTTGTGGAGACGAGAGAATTCTTGAACCTAACGGGATGGAAAGTACGTGGGATAGTGTCGTAATCTGAGGTACTACCTGAGTACTTGCCTGGAGGTGTTTCCGGGATCCGTTCAGAATTCTGAACTCGTTATCTATGGAACATGAACCAGCAGCGCAATGCACTCAATTGCAATGCTCAGAATACAGTCGCTCGTAGAATAATGACAAAATAGATCTTAGGATATGACGATGCACGCTGGATTATTCTGGCCAATAAGAAGTTCCAGTCATGAAGACGGTGATGTATCGTTGGGCTCCATAAAAAAGAGAGCAATTTCGTTAAGAGCTGAGGAATTTAAAATTTCCCGAGAAAGATTACCCCGACGAGTTAGTTGGTGTCAGGCATTCACATTCGTCTTGTTTGTCGAGGGCAAAGCCGAGTGGAGATCTCAGAAACTGGATCACGCTTCATTAACCTGTATCACCTCCCCGTTCGTCTGATTAATGTGTAGAGCAATAACCGACAATAAATAATAACAGGATTATGTCTATCCTTGTCATATGTAGGTGAAAACTGTTTATATTCTGCGTGCTGTAACCTAATAAAAGTGGTTGCTTTAGCATTCAACATACGTTGGCCTAGAGCTCAAACTTGTCCATGCGCTTAATATTGACAGATTGCACATGCGCAGTTAGCTGGTGGGACTCGGAACCCGTCCAAGTGTCGGTCTATTTCAGCATAATGAACAGACATTCGTAATGTAAGTTTTATTTAAAGACCCTCCATGTAACTCAGACTACATTGAGATAATATGAGTTTAATTTGAAGGGTTGTGAAAGAAAAGGGAACATCTCGAAAGGCCTTGGTTTATGTCAGAGCCTCTAGGTACACAGGACAATGCAGTAGAGGTAGAAGCGCCAATTCATGACCCAAGCTGGATTTGAACCAGAGATGCCAGTTTCAAGCAGTACAAGACCACGCGACGTTGGCATCATCGGCTGTATACGGAGCTCCAGTTATTTTTATGGAAGTACAGTGTGAATTTTTAATTTAATTCCAGGACCATTAAACCTTGCCCAGCTCCAGGGTGTTGTATGGGAAGCGGCGAACTGAAAAGTTTCGATGGTCATGCGTTGATATTACATAAGTCACCGGGTTCATTCTATTTGCCCAAAGCAACAGATACCTTGCAGAATTTCAATTTTTATAGTGTAATGGATAAGGGAACCCCGATGGTTTGTCTCATGGTAAACCTCTATTCGGGGGGGTGTTCTAGTCGAATCCCAGCGGTGACATCGGGTACCATGACAGGTTTGTCACGACTCTCCTTAGACCTTCCAGGCAATTGTCGCGATAATAATTTGACGAGGTCACGGCCATTTTCTTCAAAATTGCAGATTCATCGTTGATCCTATACCGTTCCATCCTCCATACTCTAGATAATTACAGATAATTACCCAAAAATGATAAGGGAGAACTGCCTCTTTTCGATTAGTACAATGGTTGTACGATCAATCCAATTAATCATAGTGGTATCTCCGCGTAGACCTACCGCCTACTTAATCATCAAAACTCTGTACTTTTTCCAGAGAATTGTGGGCTTTTTCATATTCTCAGGATAAATAGATTGTTTCTATAACTTTCTTGCTCGTAATGAAAATGCGGTATTTACTGTGAAGTACGAACTGAATTTTTAACTAGGCAAATTTCCGTGCTTCAGATGGTTAAATATACATAGAATTTTAGGCTTTATTGTCTGTTCCAACGTGCTTTCCAGACACCACAACAGTAAAATAATTTGATTCTTTTCTGTTACATATTAAATGTATAAAGAACGTACTGGATATCCGGGTTTGATCAGCATTTTGCGTATCCTCACTCTACATAACGATCGTGTCAATATTTGTCAGAAGTACTGTAGACTTGATACCGAAACGCACTGCCATTTTGGAAGTCTAGAAGGAGATAGAAGCATACACTGAAGACGAGTTTTAAGGAAACATTATCTGGTTCTGTAAAAGTTTATAGTCTCGCAGCTGTTAAAAAATTGTTACCACCTTCTTCACAACTCGATTAATCATTACTCTACCCAAAACAACCCGCACCGAGACTGATGCATCAGAATTTAACTCTCACATTCGAGTCCTGGTACCTGAGGATCCATTTCATTAATTCAAACCTCTTCCTTATGCGTATCTGTCTCCCAAGTAGCCCTTCAATTTCAGCTGTTCTATTAGCCCTTTGAAACCTGAAGTTTATCTTAGTAGTGTGTAAAATATCGGTGCAAAACACTACCCATAAAGACAGTATTTTTAAATTTTTTGGCGTGTTCCAAGGTCCTGCGCTTCGCGGCAACCGGTGCGCTGCTTGACTAGAGGCGCACACCAATTTTGCCGATGAATCAGCATGCCTGATGAATAATAATATTTGGAATTAAAGCAAGTAATTTAGCTTGTGGACGGCTTGACATTTTATTTCACGGCGAGCAGTACGGTTCAGGCGTAGAGTTTGTTTACGATTTGTCAGCAGTAGGCAAGAGTTATCAGCTCCATTAGCCTTTTACTCTCAGTTACAGTTAGTGAGCAGTGTTCCGTCATGATGCGGTATACTTCAGCGCAACGTGTATTTCTGTATGACACCTATATGAAATTCGGATCTGATAGAAAGTTTCGGCGAAAATTTCAGCGTAAAATTTGTGATGAAAGAATTCGCAGCAGACAATCAATTCACAATTTTATGAATATAGTTAGAACAGCGAGACTCTTACAGACAAGAAACATAAACATAAGCTAAATGACATAGGGACTAGACTTGAACATAAACCTAGAAAGTCACTGAGAAGTCTAGCTCCTTAGACTGGAGTGTCAAAGTCTAGTGTAAGAAGGACAACATAATTTCTGAAGCTCAGGCCATATAAAACAAAAGCAATTCACGCCTTGCTGCAGCACTATCCACCTAGCAGGGTTCATTTTTGCAGTTGGTTTCTACAGTCTGTCGTCCGATTTCTAGATCGATCCGCAATTGACATTCTTTTCTGATGAGGCGTGGTTTCACTTGCAGGGATGCATAAATATACAGAATAATTGCTGCTAGAGTTTACAGAATCCAAAACTAACCCACGAAGCCCCGCTCCATCCAGTGGAAGTTGGTGTCTGATGTACTGTAAATGCAGTGTTTCTAGCGAAAGAATTAATTGCGAAAAATATCTACGTGTATAGGGACAGCATTTTCAACACCTCCAGTAATCTTCAAACTGTAACTACTTCATTGCGAACGTTATCGGCCATCAGTCATGTTGAATCATCATCAAAATTTGTATGTGCCTCGCAGCTGACGGTGCAACGGTAGCCGTGAAGCGCAGAGTCATGGAACCGTGCAACAAGGTAAAAATCCTTCCTGTACGTTCTCGTATAAGATTTACCTCCAATATATTAAAAAAAATCCCTTAGTGGGGGGTGAAGTCCAACTGGGTCCACTCAGCACGGCGGCCACTGATTGACATATTGTAGCCTGCCCATGGTGATTGATGACAGAGAATTTGGTGGAATGAAGATTGGCAGGGGAAACCGAAGTACTTGGAGAAAACCTTCCCCAGCGCCACTTTGTTCACCACAAATCCCACTAGCCCAGACCCCGGGATCGAACCCGGCCCGCCGCGGTGGGAAGCTAGGGACTAACCGCTTGAGCTATGGCGTGGCCTTCAATGTATTAACTTGGAAACGAATTAGATTGTTGTTTAGCATCCGGTTGTTGGTTGCTGAATACCGAATAACAGTGAAATCTGTCCGGCCGGTGAATAAGGTTTCGACGTAATCCAAATTTCGCGTTTGGGCCCCTGCTGCGCATACCAATAATAATCATACAATTTTGTGCATGGATTTTCATTTAAGGAAATGGTCATCATAAATTACTTTAATTTAATAAAAACCGTTAGGATCGTGTTCGAGAAAATCGTTATTTTGTGTTTTGGGACCCGTCTGAAGGGAACCTATTTTTAGACCAGGAATATTCAGATTCACCGGGCGCCTACATAGGAACTGTTCGACTCGGCGTCCCCTATTCTGTACCCGCAGAAAAAGAATCTCTGGTCGTGGGCCTCAAGGGACTTGATGCCAAGACGAAAAGATTGGCGGTAAACCGCCAGTCGTAAAGTAACTCTGACTATGACTCTCACAGTGTGTACTCTCGTCTTCTGTTTTATATCTCTTTGGGGTGTACCGTCCTCTCGTCAGAGAGGCCGCCCCACAATAACAAGTCTGTAACTGTCAAAAATTAATAAATATCTGGTCATTATCACCAAATGGGGCTCGGTACCAAGACTGACCGACCGACCGACCGACCGACAGACAGACAGACAGACAGACTGACCGACAGACCGACCGACCGTCAGTCGCAACGTGACTTTGACTTTGACTTTGACATTGACACAGTGTTTAAGTCAATGAGACTATTGCATATGGTTGTGGTGGCGCTCTGTAAGTGGCCAATAGATCAGATATGCAATCCAAAACCCCGTCGAGGGACACTCTAACATGTAACAGTATTTAAAATACCTCTCCGTGTGGGAAACATTTAAAGAAATATTTCCGATTCACTAGTGCGACATTTGCAAAAAGATTTACAAGAAGGAACTTGTCAGGATTATCTTCAGTAAATTAACATCAAGGACAATGATATGAGGGGAAAAAATGTACATTTGGTAAACCGGTTACTTCAGTGGAGTACACGTAAAACAACTTCTTTAAAAGTCTGCTGTGATGTTTTGTATTCGGTCAGTCTCGAATTTATGCGTCAAGGCATAGCAAACTGGCCCTCAAGGGTTTGGAGGCCAGTTCGAATTACTTCCACCGTAGCGCTGCGAGTCGTAAAAGGCGACGGAAAGGGAACCCAGTGCCCAGGGACCTGGCCTCCATATTGGAGGAGTCTCGAATCTGAGAAAGTAAAATGTGGTCATGAGTCCTGCGGGAGTTGTACCTGATAATCAAAGCGCTGGCGAGGGCCAGAAACAATTGTAAACGACAGACCCATCTTCTAGTCAGAGAGGATTTTACATAAGGACTATAACCGCAAGTGTTCAATAGAAAAAATCTGGCCGTGAGTCTCAAGGGGCTTGGCGCCAAGACGAACTGGTTGGCGGTGAACCGCCAGTCGTAAAGTAAATTTGACTTTGACAGACCAGAATACGACAGAACGCGGAAGAAGTGACTCGACGGTGAATCAGCGTGCTTGCGAGAACGAAGCAGAGCTAGGCAGAAGTAAGCAGAGCTAAGCAGAGAAGGATTCGGTGTCCGGAAGGAGTTGAGTGTGTGAACTGTTATAACCTAGCCTAATTGTGAGTGACGTCAAATAAATCCAGTCATCAAATCTAGAATCCACAATTGCAACACTTGTTTTACACTTCAATATATCCTTTAACACTTAACACTACATGTTTCGGCCTCAAAGGGCCATCTTCAGGTGTTTTATTACAGATATTCAATGATGACCTTGTTAAAACTGCTACGTGGTTTCGCTGTTCCAATTCTCTGCAGTCCTCCTTTAATTAAAACGAGATCAAATTCTTTTATAATTTGTTGTTTCGCTTCGCTCTGGGTGTCGTCACTTCCGTAAAATATATTAAAATGTTTTCCCAGGCAGCTTGTTCCTCACTTTAGTTATTAACTAGTAAATTTATTTACTATTTATTTACTAGCCTTTACTAGTGAAGACAACACCACACGTTGAGGAGGAAACGAAAACCAGACGCAAATAACTAACGTGAGGAACAAGCTGCCGGGAAAACAATTTTAATATATTTTACGGAAGTGACGACACCCAGAGCGAAGCGAAACAACAAATTATAAAAGAATTTGATCTCGTTTTAATTAAAGGAGGACTGCAGCGTGTGGTTTTTAAAATGAATTTGAACAGCGAAACCGTGTAGCAGTTTTAACAAGGTCTTGATTGAATATCTGTAATAAAACACCTGAAGATGGCACTTTGAGGCCGAAACATGTAGTGTTAAATGTTAAAGAATATATTGAAGTGTAAAACAAGGGCTGCAATTTAGACGGATATAGATAAATGTACGCTAATGTGAACAATTGCAACGGGATGCTGAAATACAGAATCTAGAATCCACAATTATTAGTCACGTTACGCCGGATATATGTGACAATACATGCATATGTACACACAAGCATGCATACATGCCTACATTCACACATACATACATGCAGAATTCTACAAATCACTTTTTCGTAGTGTTGGGGATAGGGACCTCACAGTATTAACCCGTCAGATTATCGAAATCGGGATTTCCACGATCACAACTCTTTCTAATTAGAGTACATATGCAAAGTGTGTGAGGAACTATAAACTTATTCCTACGAGATAGAAAACGCACTGTCTCCATTTCAAAATTCAACCAGTTCATGTTCTTGGAGGAAATAACCGCTGTTTATTGTAATAATCATACGTAACCTATAAGCAAACTTTGTCGGTAAAAATGCAGAGAATAGGGTTTGTGTTTTAAATAAGTAAATAATTTGCTACCCAACAGAAACTTGCCTTCTTGTCCAGCCTTTTACCGTTTAATGGTAACATGTGCAGACTGGTTTGACAATGGCGACCTCATAAAAGACCACCGCCAGTCCCATGCACGTTCATGGCCTTCTACGTCTCTCCCTGTTATTGACGCCATTAACACAACAGAGGCTTTGACAGAACCCGCTGCTGTTTTTTGCACCGTGACGCCTTGCCTTCAGTTGAGGCATCACAACAACTTATATATAACCCAGACTGCAAAGGATTAGTATCAAATTTCAATCTCAAGATACACTTGAGAACATTGTGAATGTAACACTGACACAAGTTCCACAAAGGATGCAGAAAATGTCTTCAGATACTTAAAAATGCAACTTTTACTTTGCGTAATCTCGTTGTATTACGGTTCATCCAGGTATCTTGCCAACTGCCGTCAGCATTGGTGCCCTCAGGCTGTAGATGGAAAATAGAGACTATATACAGAGTAATTCATCTGAGATGTTAGAAAAGTAAACCATTGTATACAAGAAGTTGATGTACGTATCTGTGAGCAGTTTGGATATTAGCGGGAAGGATGTCCGTGTAGGGCGAATGGGGGATTTACAGGCGGTTCAGCTGCGTGGCCGCGTGGCGGCGCTAGCGCATGAGAGACAAACTTAGTGGTGTCAACGCTGTAGCGTCGTGTGGTATACGAAATTTTCGAGTGTTACAAGGACCCAGCGAGCTTTCCGACGCCAGTAAAATTGTCACAACGTCCCATCATGTCGAAATATCTGTATTTTGAAATGGTAGAACACGTTCCTGGAAAATGGTCTGACTATACCTGACACAAGCGGAAGAGGGCGTGACAGGAACAGGGAGAAAGACATTCGACAAGACATTATTCAGAGCCCACGGAAGTCGCTGGGCCGCTTGTCAGCCGAGAAAAACGTTCCGTGCACTAGGTGTCAGAGGACTGTCCGACGGGGCCTGAACATGTTTCCATACCACATAATAAAGTGGATTCTTTTCTGCAACATTTTCGTTTCTTTTGTGACATCTGAAACGGAACACTCTGTATAACAGGCAGCTGCGAGTGTAGCCAGTTGCGGACTGTCGATGAAGTTCAGTACAGGAGAGAATGAGGAAATCTGGGAAAGACAGTCAGGCGGAGATTCGAACAGACAATTTTCCGAGCACAAATAAAACGTTATCGCTAGCCAGAAGAGACCTTCGCCCAACCCCCAATTTTGACCACTACCATTGTAGTACATTTCTTCATACTAGCTTTAAGGCTTCAGGTCTCAATCGTGCCGAATGTTTTACTGGAAAATTTTAATTACCGTTTTCAGGATAAATTCATTCATCGCCGTGTTCACAATCACGAACCAATTTAATCTATCAAATTAAACACAAAAGTGTCATCAATTTCTTTAGGTAATATGTAATCTGAAGCCTTACATAATTGTATTTCAGCCATATGTGCCCGTATTCAAGGAGCACCCAACTGTAAAAGGAAATTTTAAATTAGTTTTATATAGACTTTTTTATGTATAGAACTACGTTCAAGTTAAGTTAATATAGAAGCCAGGGAAATACAGAAATAGAAGAATTCATATCTTGAATGGCATAATGCAGAAGTATAAAAGCAGGGTTATTCAGTTCTTNTCACATCCTACTTTAATAATATATTCTAATTTACTCCTGTGTCCTTCATCCCGTAAAGTTACACCAGTATGCTTCGTATAAGCCAAAGAGTCTAATCTCGCCCATGTATGCTTCATCCACTCTCTTTCTCATCAGCCTTGCTTTGGCCACACAATAAAGGTGATGCCTAAAAATTATGAAGCTCTTTATTATGAATTTTCTTTACTCGGCTGTTACTTCCCCTCTCTTAGGTCCAGATAAAATTTCAACACCCTGTGTTCAAACGGTGTCAACTCATATACTTCCATCAGAGTCAGACACCATTTTGGCGCCCATGAAACAGAAAGAGTAAAGCTACAGATTCGCACAAGAGCTCTGCTTCACGTAAGCCTGCTCACAATTCGGTCATAGTATCCATTACTGGAAGAACAGAAAGCATATGATTCAAGAAACTCTTTTAATTAAGCATTTTTTCCCGGAAGTAGCTGATGGCAGGGAGACTTACTGGCAGATCCACCTAGAAGCAGAAGTAGTACTACTTCTACGAGTGCATGGGCATTCATAATTTCACGCAGCACCATTACAACTTTATTGTATAGAGAGATAATTCGGAGGCTTGGGTAGGATATTGGAAGGAAGTGAGGCTCTGCCCCATGAAACAGTTCAGAAGCTCCGAATAACATCATTCATATATCGATTTTCATCCTTGTAATGTTCTTCTTTATATCATTCTTGCGCTAAACCTGGTTTACCTCTGCCTACAATCCTCTGCAATATCCATCGTTGACTAATTGACACTCGAACAGGTCTTGAATACTAATTCCAGTAATATTTGTTCAACCATAAGAAGGTCTTCCATCGTGAAATCACGTGTGTTTGATTAATTACTGTTGATACGAAACAATATGTTAATTAATGCTTCACAGTAAAAGGAACAATCAAAGAACTAAACAGTGCACGTTTAGCAAAGAAATTAACCCTTGAAAGACCGAAGGAAAGAGGGAGAAATTGGCTTGGGCATACCAAGCCGTCGGTGTGGCACATAAATTTTTTACATGGAAGTTATCCAGGGCCTCAGCAGTGCTCATTAACCTGGGAGCTCAAGGAGATATAATTCGTTAATTCATGTTAG
The DNA here is from genome assembly GCF_002891405.2 of Cryptotermes secundus. NCBI lineage: Eukaryota > Metazoa > Arthropoda > Insecta > Blattodea > Kalotermitidae > Cryptotermes > Cryptotermes secundus. The sequence goes on from NW_019745079.1 coordinate 543,948, forward strand.
ATAAGAAGTTTTGTGAATTATTCTAGACAGGAGCCATAGAATTTTTATTTTCTGGTTAATTGAAAGTTGCGTAAATTCTAAAGATAATTTGAGGGGCCTCCAAAGCAAGGGGTTCAATTTTGAAGAATTTAAATCGGGATCACATGAAAAGCATGCAACATCGAACTGAAACTTGGGGTCCATCTAAGAATTTTCTTGAAAACAAAAGGAAACGAAGAAATCTTGTCTCCAATTGGCCGCATCTCCTTCTGGATATGTTGTTCTGACCAGCAGTCCAGTACCTAAGAACGGAGAAGTCCCCTGAAGTTTTTCTATCGAATATGCTGTATAATTATTGATGTCAAGGACAAAATTCGTTAGTCATAACAATATACAAGTTACGACAGTCGATTTATTATGAATTGGATAGCAGAAGAACAACTTCCGCAGAAGGTTTCGAAAAGAAAATTTGTCTGAATACCGTAAATGTTGTTATCAAGTGGAAAGGTAATAAAAATCGTAATTTATTTAAAGTGACGAGTTGTAAGCGCGCATGCTCAAATTCCAATGTGGATGACAACCACAGATGACATTTCTGCAGTGTCCTTCCATATCTGGAAATCAGCCCTGCATCCGCTGCACGGATACAGTTACAGTTACATTTTGACCCAACCATAGATGATACGAAAAAAAAATATATAAGAGCCTTCTGGTTCCATAGAAGGTGCAACGTTTCCATGGTTTACTTAAAATAAAAAGAAGCACATAGTAAGTAGTAACTTAGCGGCCTCCGACCCGGCGGAGGTCGTCGAATTTTTAAGGGCGGAAAAATTCAGGGAACAAGTCCTCCGGGAGGGACTTTAAGCCGTTGGTCCCGTGTCGTAGATTTACGGCACGTAAAAGAACCTCATGTCTCTAGGAGACCTCTGAGCTAAATTTAGGCAATTCCCCGCCCAGGTAGTTTCCAATGTCTCCGGTAGATGAGGGAGCTTAGGTACCACTGCCAGAGGAGGGACGACCTCACTGACAGAAAGGGACTAACTATCAGATACCACTGCCAGTAGAAGGCCGAAACCTCGCTGGCAGAAAGGGAACGATAGCAAGCACCACTACCGGTAGGGTATGGAGACAATAGAAATTCAAAGGGGGACGCACAATAGTTCAAACTGGTGGCGGTGCATGGGGTAACCCACCTCCTCAATACTCAATACTCAAGTAGTAATTTGGAATTTAGAAACCATCATAAAGACCTGAAAAACAAGAAAACCTATGTCGAGATTGTCGGTCACAGGGTGTTCCGAATAAGTGCTCCCATCTAGCCAACATTTCTCTAACTAAAGAATACACAGGTCCCTGGTGTTTACGCATGAAGAAATTCGTCCAGATAATGTTTAGAACCAGTTTCTAACAAGCAGAAGGAAGTACCTTCCCTGATAGTTATCCCAAACTCACATAAGAAACAATCTCTGAGCTAAGTTCAGACATTTTAGCCTTAAACCAGACGGAATATCGTATAATTAGAACTGGTTCTTCAGTATTGGGTATAAACATATTGTTCGCTTTAATGAGCTCATTACACAGCTGCCATTTAATGAAAACCTAATAGGGAGATCATGTCCATCTGCGTTCCTCGTCAAGAAATAACGAAACAGGTAAAAAGTAGATGTATCCCTGTAACAGGTCGTGGAGGCCCAAAGGGTTGTGAGATATTGAGATTCTCACATTTTCTAGACAATCGCCTCATGGCCGCAAGGTTGTCAGCCCTACGCGCCGGCCTCCTTTTACTCCCAAGAATACTCCAAGAATATTCCTGGTACTCACTTCTGTTAGAGGCTGAGTCGACCCCAGGGCCATAATGCGGCCGGAATGATTAGGTCAATTAAAAAAAAATCTAATTACCTCATCGGGACTTCAACCCACGACCTTCCGGCTTGTAGCATAGTTCCTCAACCGACAAGGCTACTTTCTCTTTTTACTTTACTGCGTCCCTCCTCAAGCAATAACAAAACAGGCATTTCAATGAAATTTGGTAATGCGTTTCGATACTGACGGTCTAGAAAATCGAAATTAACGGCCGTGGGGAACCGTTGCGCTGACCACGTGACACCCTCTATCCGCAAATGTTGACACTAACTTCGCCAACAAACGGCGGTCTCTCGGTCGGTATAGTTCGTTTGCGGACTACATGCCACGGAGTTTGTTTTGTTTCGACACTGAACTTAAATTTGTACCGTCCCTGTGCAACCTCTATCTTTCCTAGAGCTCAAAGCGAAATTTCAGTTATTACAGGAATTAAGGAAACTTCACATGTCTTTAGGTTACTCTTCACGTAATATTGATAGGGCAATAGATTAAAAAAGGATGATGACGCTGGACCTGTGGCATAAGTGTGGGGCTCGAAGAAAAAAAAATATATATATATATTAAATCACCACTGAAGACTCAATTGTGTGTGCATGTGAATTTGTGTGTCTGTGTGTGTGTGTGTAAACTGCCTCTTTTGACTAGTGGTCAGAGTTCCTGATTACAGATTCAGAGGTTCCGGGTTCGATTTCCGGCGCTACCAAATTTTCTGAGAAGTAGTGGGTCTGGAACGGGGTTCACTCCGCCTCATGAAGATAACTGAGGAGCAATTTCAAGGAAATAGCTGCTCCGGTCTTTGAAACTGAGATTAACGGCCTTGGGGATCCGTTATAATGTATATATATTGTAACGTGCCATCTAACGTCCATCACCGCTACAACCACTACAATCGAAACGGACACTTCCACGGAAAGGAATAGGTGGAAACTTCCTACAGCGACAAATCGTATTAACGAATTGTCGTTAAGTAACAACGGGAAATACTGCACTTCCTAAGCAACGGGTTGTTGAACTAAAAAATGCACTTCCGCGGTAACGAGTCAGTCTGGAAATAACCGCAGAAGGAGATAGTCTGGAAATAGCCTCTATAGAACACAGTCTTCAGAAGGCCGTTGCCGAAAGCAGTCTAGTATTTGCCGAGATACAGTGGAAGCAGTAATTGTGATACTGCAAGTGATAATAATTGTAAAGCGTGTGATTCTATAAGTGAAGCACAATAAAGATTCGCTGAATCCGAGACCCACGTGAAGTTATTTGTCGCGTGGCACACACAACACGTAACAGTATATTCACGTGTTAAGTGACTAGACGCAGGGTTTGGATGGGTAATCGGACTTATTGGACTCTGTAAATATCGTGACTACAAGTAACTCTAGCGCTATCTCGAATTCACTCACTCTACAGTTCACTACTTCACGCGCTAAGACTTCTCAGTCTGCTGTGTCTCCATCGGTTGTCGCCAGATAACACTCCCAGTGCCGTAGATCTCTGTTTCCGTGTTCCACGGCTTGGGACCTCGCTGGTTGGCGCCAATAGCACAACCAGCTCTGCGTTAATACGGAAAGTCTTACAATTATGGGGGCTCCTCCGCCTAACATGCCTCCACCAGGGGCAACTGTCTGCGACGACCTCCCGTAGGGTCCGTCTCCCAGCAGCTAACTGCAGATTCATGATTCTATCTAGACTGAGCAGTCGGGCGGTTAAATTGCTGCTAGCTTGGCGAGTACAGTCATTCCTGCCTTCACATCCTCAACATCCACGAACATGATTTTTATTCTCTCCTGGGTATGTTTGTGTTTGGAAATTGGACCTAGCCTTCGAAGAAAGGGGGCGTCGGTCTTTGTTGTACCGCCCTTTACCTCCCAGGAAATTTCCTGGCACACATTTCTGTTTCAGGCTGTGTCGATCCTAGGGCCATAGTGCGGCTGGAAGGTTAGGTCAATTGAAAAATCCAATGACCTCATAAGGAATCGATCCTGCCATTCCGGCTTGTAGCATAGTGCCTCAACCAACTACGCTACCGCGTGCCTTTAAGCCGAATGTAATGATGAAAGAAATTTAGTCTAACTCTGAGTTACGACCGACGGCCATTCGGCCAGTCTGTCTTGGAATATAGCACCCGTCTGGGGCTTACGACCAGAATTTTATTACTGTCAGACAGTTGCGAGTTTGTTGATGTGGGGCGCTCTCTCTCTCTCTGACGAGAGGACAGGTCTGTTGTTTCCAATTACTGCTGATCCTCGCCAGCGCAGTCATTCTCGTGTCCGAGTCCCGTGGGACTGGCGATCATATTTCACTGTCTGAGATTCGACATTTCACTTTTAGTCACCTCCTACGACTGTCATGGTTACAGTGGAGGTATTCGACCACTCCTCCATAGAGTTCAGTTATGTTTATTAAATAAATTATATTCCGGTTCTCCGGATATAGCCTCTACACGGACCCACAGTTCTTCTGTTGTTGCGTGCATATTTGTTGCTTCGCTGACGTGGAGTTTCGCTTTCCATCGTTTCGTCAGTATTTATTGTGCCATTGCCTAGCGGTGTGCCTTGGCGTTATGCAAATATATATAAAGTATGTTAAGTGTTAATTCAACAGGATGCATTAACACAATATTAATCTCGTTTGATTCTGACAAATATAAATGACATAAATGCGTAATATTACAGCAGATGGAAGAAACAGTAACCACTATACTTTGAGACCTTAACTTCATAATTAATACAACCATATAAAACAGTATTAGCACCAGTGAAGAAAGCATATTGCAAAAGCAGCACTTAGAAAATATGTGCATGATTATTAACGTACATGAATGCCAGTCCCACATACGTATTCTATGCCTTTTTCTAATTCCCTGATATGAACCCGTCTTGACGCTCAGCATACATATACGGGTATAGATATATGTACAGATTTATTTGATCTAAATAATTTGAGTTAGTTTATCCATTTATTGAAAAGAGTTAACTGTTCACTTCATCTTCAGATTAATTAAACTAATGACCGTTGATTAGCCCATGACTAATGTGATAAAATATGCAATAAAATACCATATAACATTCCTCCTACTTATCAGCACACCGACTTCATGGTTATGCTCACTCTGACAGTTAGTAAAACAGGCGAGAGTAATTAGCAATTCACGTCTCTAAACCAGAAGCAGCTGACAGATCTAATACATTGCATATTTTCTTGAATTCAAGAACAGAAGTTAAATGATTGCCTGAAGCAACAGTTGGGAGTCGCAGCATTAATTAAGTTGTGTATCTGTCTCTGTGTATCAAGATTCCCAGATTTTCTTCGATCAGAAATCAGTAACCAGAGCAACCTCTCTCCTGTACCGTGGATCCAGCCTGCATTAATAAAAACGTATGCAAAGCACAAAGCGATGGTGATCACAGAACTTCATTCTTAAGATTAAAAATGTGAAGTATTTACAGTGGTTAGGCTGGTGCACTAACCCGAAAACAGCGGTACAGGACAGCAGTTTCAAATGTTTCTTCTGAGGTTTGTTAAATTTGAATAAATTGAGTGACTTTCGATGATATTGGTACTAAGGTAGTGCTGACGTATGTCACTCAGCCGGAATACTTTAAGAAGTCTATATATTCAAGAAAAATTGGCACAAACCTTTGGAGGAAGACACAAAGACGTGTATATCGTCATTTAACATGATAGCCTGCAAATTCGTATGATTTGTTCATCTCTTCAACAGAGGATGTGCGGCCCATACACTTAGCATCGTGATCAGGTTCCCAATAGGAGCATGGTATTTTTCTCTCCACAGTGCCAACATCTGTAACTAACCTAACTCTCAAATAACTGTCTTGGTTAAATATATCGGCACTGAACTTGTAGAAAACGTAGTTCATTTGTTGCTTATTACGAATCTGCTGCCTAGCAACGGGTCCATACATCACAGTATATAAATTCGAATTATTTCAGTCATTTTAATATTTTTGGTGATTACGGACATTTTCTATGAAGAGAACTTACATATTACCCCTTCCAGTCTTGCTACAAGTTCTTGGACGTTTCGGGGGAACGTACTGGCTCCATCTTCAGGGTCGAAGAGATTTAAAATCTGAAAATCTCTCCGTACGGTAGACTCACCATACGTACAGCTGTTCGAGATTTGTGGCTCTCTTTGCGGTGAATATGAAGATAACTCTCTACTTTGTAATACATCCTGAAGATGGAGGCAGTACGTTGTTCGATGAATCTGTACACATTTCATAGTTGCTACCGTGGGAACATCACACGTCACACATCCGATAAATATTGTTTAACTATGTTTTGTATGAGGATAGCATGGTCTCCAGATAATTCTTTCCAAATTCTTAAAACAGTATTTTTTGACATTTCATAAAACGTATAATTGAAGAAAAATCGGAACCATAAACAAGTGCTTTGTCATTCTAAAAGGTGAATAGACAAATTGAGGACCCGCCGTGTGATACACATCAAAGCGTGTCAGTTGACCCAGTTTTCACGTCGTCAGACAGTCATCGTCCGTGCAAACTGCCTCCAGTCCACTTCACCCGAACACAGCTCGAACCAAGGAGGATTCGTTGGAGCGGAACTCTACCGTATGGAGTCTATGCTTATTTATTTATGGTTTCTTTAACGACATTGTCAGTAGGTCAGACTACTAGAGTTTCAAATGATAGAATGATTAGTGAAAATGTAATTTCAAGTTGTAAAAAAGAAAGAGATTGTAGGCTAGATTCAGGTAGTCTCATGGCATTTACTGGGAAGGATGAAGGAAAACTATAAAATACATCAGTCAGGATAGTTGGTTTTCAGGCCGAGATCTGAACTGCGAAACTCCGAGTTACGAAGCAGCACTCTAAATGATCATTTAGTGGTTATAGTGTCTAAGTCTGTTTTACATCTCTGAAACGTCGACAATTCTCCTTTGATTTGAGCTCGGATCATTTCCACGTGTCCATCATTTATTTTGTTCTGACTTCTCGTAGAGACGTTTCGAAGAGCCGATCCGTTGTCTAGAAAGTCTTAAGATTCTAAAGAATATTTCTAGAATCGGTTTTGTATCGAAAGACTTCGATCATCTGGGTCTTGAGATTTTTAAAGTAGTTTGTACAATAGAATACTCGCTATGAAACATTATTTCTCAGAAGTATTCACCGCTGAAAAACGGGAAGTTGAGTGATGCATCATTAGGTTGTTCATGAAGAATTAAATAAGAATATTTTTATTTATTTGTTTATTTGTGCTTTATTTTAGAAGAATTTTAATAGCTCAGAATATATATCTTCAAATAATAGGATTATGAGTGAATACTTGATTGATTAATACGCGGACGTTATCTGTCATGGCCTAATTGAAGTACTAGTTCGGCTTTCGTAAGGAAAGGACTCAGGAAAACCACGAAACAAACAAGAGAGAATGAGATCTGAATCCAAGTGCTCCCGACTGCAAAGTACGAGTACTAGTCACTACACCGTAACAGCTCCAATTTATGGATTGAATGTGACTAACATATTTACTTGCATGTAGAAAAAGTGAACTGCTCCCTGACTGAATTGTCCTAGCATATTCTTGGGCTGGAACTTCTGTCCGGAGATAAGGACTAGCTCTATCTATTGGGCCCAACTGAGTAGGTTTTACCTGAAGACGGAGACAGAATCCAGTCTCCGAAACGTTTTGTTTTGAAAAATAGACAAGATGGTTTTTAGATAAAAACAAGCTAGTGGATAATGTCCAAAAACATATTATTTGTAGAATATTCTTAGATGAAATATAGAAACCCAAGAGAAGCATACGTTTAAATTAGCCGATATCATCCGATCGATAATTTTAACACTTCACAGGAACAAAATGCTCAACACATATGGGATGTGGAAACAGCGTAAGAAATTGGGAATATTCCAAGAAGCGAAATTTCTACGAAATTTCTACGCGACGGGTCCTGGTGGGTGGTACCCTAACAGTGATTGCAGGAATCTTACTGCTGCTTGTTTAACCCTTTAGAGTGGTGGTAACTATATGGTCACTATATCTACCACTTGCTTTAAACTTAAAAGCTTGCGTGTTGCCCAAATTTGTGCTTACCGGTGTTGTAAACGGAGATCTTACCCAGTACCGACCAGTTAATTTTGAAAGGTATACGCCGTGTTTACTGCCAAATTAATCCTGTACATCCTGCCAAATTCTTAATATTAAGATCTTCACATTTTTCCCGCAAAGATTTTTCGGGATATTTATTATTGTCACAATAATCAGAGACTGTTGCCCTATGCAACAATAATTTGTTTATCTTTGTAACATACACAAAGTGCGCTTTCTGTGATGTAGATATTCACCTTTTAAATATTATTTAAACGAACTTCAGAGAACAAAGAGAAACGTCGGATTGTATAACTTGCTTCATACTTCAGGGAAAAATTAAAGAACTGTACAAAACAGTAAAGTTGTCTCTCTACTCAATAAATGAAGTACGGTAACATGAAGGAATTTGGGAGAATGGAGCTATAGCTCCACTAGTCTTAACCTCGACACTAGATAGAGGTTAATGGTCAGTTTCACGCTCTGGCTGCTTTACCCCCAGGGAAAGAGCCCCCGGTACCCACTATAGAGGAGGCTGGATAGGCCCCAGAGCCAGTCTGGACTCTGCAGAGAAAAGAAAAATCTTTCCCCTGCCTGGAAAATAATTCTGCTTGTTCAGCCTCTAGCCCGCCACTATGCCCACTGAGCTATCCAGGCTCTTGAACTGAGATAAACTCAGTAACCGGATTTGAAGTGGTAGGCTGTGCTGTAGTGATGGAATGACAGATTTTCTCGAGATATTCACCTGAGGACTGGAAACTGACATTGCCTTCCCGGAAATACAATACATACAAACGAGACGCGATGTGTCCGTCACAAACGCATGTCCCCGTGTTTGTAATCAGAAGAGGAATTTCAAGGTAAGCAAGTGAAAGGCTCAGAAACAAAAAATAATCTGCTTAGCATTTTGGAGAGACATACTCGTAATAGTCCTTATGTTCAATTTCCTCTCCCTCTTGCACATTTTATGTCCTCTGTTTCGTTTCTTCTTTGTCTCTCGGTCTCTTTCTGTATCTCTTGTTTCGATACGTATTTCTTTCTGTGTTCCTTCATTTACTTTGTTCAGTGCTTTTCTCTTTTACTTTCTTCTTGTATTTGTTTACTTCTTCACGCCTTCATGTCTTCGTTTTTGTCTCCCTGTCTCTTTCCTGTTCTATATTCCTGTGTCCTTTCTTTCGTATATTCTTTTTGTACACTTTTCCTTCTGCTTAATATTCTCTGATTCTGCACAACATTCCTCTCCCTTTTGTTCTTGTTTCGTTGCCTCTGTTTCATTACTTTCTTTCGCCATCTTTATTTGCATGTTGCAATGAATTTTACCGGTACCGTATACACTGACTCATTTTCTTAGAATTTCATCTGTGACTGATTAATCTTTCGAAGCAAGAGTTTCATTCAAGTAATACAAGGGTACTATAAATGATTCATTCGTTTTTAAAACGCTATATTTTCCAAAGCAAGACATATACAAAATGACTTTTATACAAAAAGAACCGTAAACTCACCAAGTTTTGTTCACACTCTACAATGTTCTATATGTGCCCCTTGAGTCACACGACACACGTCCAGGCCGTAGTCGGGCTCGTTCCACACATTTTGTAGCATCATCCTGTCAATGGTAATCACTGCAGCATCGATGCATTCCCTCAGCTCTACTAGTGGGGGTACGTAAACACGATCCTTAATGTACCCCCAAAGGAAGAAGTCACAAGGCGTTAGATCAGGTGATCTGGGGGACCAAGTGAACAGAGCTACGTCATCCTCACCAACACGCCCAATCCAGCGATGCCGAAGTTTATTGTTTATGTAGCAACGAACATTGCCGATACCACCGCAAAATGCTTTGTTTACATGGCGGTTCTTTTCCGTGCTCTCTTTTAAAGGCGCGTTGCACTGCTATAACAGAAGAAGATCTCGCATATTCCAACAAACAAAAACTCTTTTCTTGCTTTGTCGCCATTTTTTAAAGGCACTGAACTCGTGATACCAACTGGTGCATAGAGTACAAACTTAGGGAATTAATGGTTCTTTTTATGTATAAAGCATATTTGTAGGTATAATACTTTGGAAAATTTAGCGTTTTAAAAACGAATGAATCATTTATAGTAGCACTGTATATAAAATTCCAATTCCTACCCGACAACAGACATAGTATATCTTCATAAAACCAACCGGTTAATCCTGTTTACGGAAATGTTCGCTGTATGTTCTAAGAATGATACAACACACATAAATATATTTTGTGGGGAAAATGCATGACTACTCAACGTTCAAGCGATGTACATTATATATAATTCCAACCACTACGCGTGAAAGGTCTAAACTGAGGCACAAAAGTGCAGTGCAAGATACAGTATCTTGAAGAGGATCGGACTTATACTTCTGTGCATGAAGCAATCGTAAAAACTGCCAAGTTGCTGTGAACTAAAGGGTTTTGTTGTCAGTTACGGGGGGCCCGAATTCAAACCCTCGATTTAATGTACTGAATATTTTTTGCAATGTCATTCCTGCACCAGACTTACTAATGTAAAAAGTCAACATACAGGGGACAATGATCCTAAATAATGAATATGCCTAGAGAAATTTTGTGTGCTTTTGTCTGTCATGTTCAGGAAACACCGTCCCAAGAAACATTTAATCTGGAACCAGACTAGTTTCTTATACAGGGCACGTTACGTTATGTTGTGCAGGTTCCACACCTTGGTACATGGCTCAAGTTACTACTTTCGTATTGCCAAAACACCAGATTCATCGCGTGCCACATAGACTGAGAAGCATTTCGTAACTAGGCCACTTCTGATTTGCTTTTCGAAAGCGGTCTTAACAAGTAGAAATAACCGTCACCAACGATACGTATTGAGATGGACAGATGCCGGTCGCTCGTGCTGCAATAGCGTTAGTGTAAGGGCACAGAGTTTCTATCCCCCCGCCAGGGCCAACGCTTTGTTCCAGGCGAAAATAACTTAAAGGAAACAACGATAATAGAAGTAGGCCTGAACTTAGAACATGAACGTACAAATTTGGCAGCCTCGGTTAATCTGCGGCCTCTGTGTCTCCCAAGTTCCTTCCTACTCGAGCTTTTATTCAAACATAGCTCGGAATAAAAAACGGGAGGGTAGAGAAAATGTGCAGTACAAAACACAAGAGGAACAAACAAACTCCGTGGTTTTAGTAAGCAAGCGAACTATACCGACCGAGCTGCAGTACGTGTATAGCGAACTATACCGACCGAGCTGCAGTACGCTCATAGCGAACTATACCGACCGAGCTGCAGTACGCGTATAGCGAACTATACCGACCGAGCTGCAGTACGTGTATAGCGAACTATACCGACGGAGCTACAGTACGTGTATAGCGAACTATACCGACCTAGCTGCAGTACGTGTTTTCGATTTATTTCGATAAAAGTTTTTCTGTGAGTTTCTATTCAACATTTGTATTCATATCGTATTTCGAAGATGGTCCCTACAAATCCGTCGTCCGTTTCGTGGTATATTTAAGGACATTATATCAAATGTAAGTGTTTAATAGCGTATATCGACCGACATAGTGGTTTTGTGCCGTGTAACATTTTAGCATTTGTAGTGGAAGCTATGATATGTATGACAGGGTAGCCGGTTCCCGAGTATTGAACGCGGATTTTCCTGAATACGGATCGAAGATGCCAGTAGCTCTGTTCTGTTCGGTATGTAGCCCATAACATAGGCAAGGGTAATACGTCGTCACATACCTGGGATTTGCGTGACTAATAAGACGGGTTTCGCATTTGATTACTGAATTTATTGGACCTTTATACAACTGGTTACAACAATTCACAAATCTCTGTTTCACACGCTGTCATCATCTTCAGACTGGATACACTCGACTTCTGACATTTCACTACTCCACTACCCCGTTATACTCCGCCGTATTCCTTCAATTCATCTGACTGTGACGGACCCCACAGAAAACACGTCTTTTTTGTTAAAATGCATGTTTATTCGTCCGTTAACTAGCAATGGATGTCCTATTGTTTGGTGCGTATGCTTCGGGATTGTGTTTGCAGAGCCGTTGCCCAGCAATGGGTCTATGCGTCGCAATATAATACGGCCTATATATATACGGCGGAAATCATGAAGTTGGCCCCCTGTTCTCACCACAAATTTCAGGCCACAAGTGTGTAGAGAAATCTCTTTTGAATTAGTCATTTGAATATGTAAGCGGTAATCTCCGATCTGAGCGAAGTATTTTGCCGTACGGACAGAGTCCTGAGCTCACCCCAGAAACTATTTTCTATTATATGGAACCGAAATTCGAAATGTCCGTTAAGAGTACATCCGGTTTCGGCTATTGATTTGATCTGGTGTTTCGACTTCGCTTTCTGCCTAAATTATAGCTCCTAATGACTTTATATTTTTTTAAACATTATTACCTCCCATTAACAAATATTCCCTGAATTACTTATATAGATTTTGTTGACTGACTTAGGTTAACGTCCATGGATTTATCGTCCGTCAATATTGCAACACTTGTTTATTCACTACTTAATCATAATCTTAGTTTAACATTTTACATTTTGACACAACATGTTTCGGCCCCAAACGGCCATCTTCAGGTGTCTTGATATGTTACAAATATTTTATTAAATTATGTTAAAACTGCTACACTGTCTTAATCCGTGTTATAATCACATGCTGTAGTTCTATTTTCAAGGTAAAACAAGATAAAATCCACCCCTTGTGAGGTGAAATGGAAATTTTAATGGATTTTATCTTGTTTTACCTTGAAAATAGAACTACAGCATGTGATTATAACACGGATTAAGACAGTGTAGCAGTTTTAACATAATTTAATAAAATATTTGTAACATATCAAGACACCTGAAGATGGCCGTTTGGGGCCGAAACATGTTGTGTCAAAATGTAAAATGTTAAACAAAGATTAAGATTAAGTAGTGAATAAACAAGCGTTGCAATATTGGAGGACGATAAACACATGGACGTTAAGTTAAACAGTTGCAACAGGATGCTGAAATACAGAATGACTTAGGTTGTTCAGTGTTTCAGACTAGCTCATTCAAAAGGCATAACTGTGGGCGTACCCCCTCCCCCTTCTTTATCCGNTGTTGTGTCAAAATGTAAAATGTTAAACAAAGATTAAGATTAAGTAGTGAATAAACAAGCGTTGCAATATTGGAGGACGATAAACACATGGACGTTAAGTTAAACAGTTGCAACAGGATGCTGAAATACAGAATGACGTAGGTTGTTCAGTGTTTCAGACTAGCTCATTCAAAAGGCATAACTGTGGGCGTACCCCCTCCCCCTTCTTTATCCGTGGAGAAAATAAATCCATTTTCCTCAGCTTTGTGCTCTGTTGGGAATTCTAAACGATGGGATATGACCAGGAATAAAGTAATATATTTATGTATATATAGAATATATTCCACCCAATGTTGCACTTAGCCATTGACGTTGTTAACATCGCTGTTGGGTATTTCTGCGCAAAATATGAAACTTGTGAAAGAGTCGCGGGCATTAGTGATAGTCCTTCCATGGATTTTCACCTTTGAACTATAAGTAAAAAAGTAGAAACTTAATTTAGCGTAACGAGAAAATGGCGATTTCATTAGATTCGCTTTCGTTTTGTGTGATTTTCAACCTTGAATATTATGCTATGCGCTTACTCGTGCACAAAGTCTCTCGGTTGTCACGACGAGTCAGATGTGACAAGTTAACGTGTGACAGTTATCGGAGTGTCCAAGTGGGGCGTTCCAGGAAATGATGGCAGTGTTGCTATCATAATTACAGAGACTGAAGTTACCGACTATCGTTCTCTGGTGGACAGATGTCCTCATTCGGGAGGAAACGCACTTGAATGCCGAGTGAGTTTCTCGCCTCATCACAGACCTCTCCATACCAATTATGATGTAATGCCTCAAAAAGAGCCATGATCATTTCTCTCTGTATCTTTCCATTATTCAAATTTCTTCTTGCCTGAGGAATCTATGTACAGGTACTCTGTGGTCTAGTGGTTAGAGTTTCTGGCTACAGATCCAGAGATCTCGGGTTCGAATCCCGGCGCTACCAGATTTTCTGAGAAGGAGTAGGTCTGGAACGGGGTCCACTCAGCCTCGTGAGGATAATTGAGGACCTACTTGAATTGAAAAGTAGCGGCTCCGGTCTCGGAAATCGAGATTAACTACCGTGGGGATCCGTTGCGCTGACCACGCGACACCGTCTGTCCGCAAAAGTTGGCACTAACTTCGCCGACAAGCGGCGGCCGCTCGGTCGGTATAGTTCGCTTGCGGACTAAAGCCACGGAGTTTGTTACTACTTTAAGCAACTCATTTCCCCTTAACCTTACGGTGATAAAATCAACGTTAGAAAGGCGTAAGTTGTGAAAATTGTATATAATTGAAAATTGTATGGAAAATATTAGTCGGAACGTCTGTCCACCATTTTTTCTCTTAGACACTTTCCAAAATGAATTTAGTAGGTTATGTATTTCTCATTTTCACCACACCTGCTAAGTGCCCCACGCAACTCATTCTTAATTTTATCACTCAGTATTTTACTTATGATTAATATTACAACTGTGTCAGTATCTTAAACCGTACAGCATCGAATTATGGAGGTAATATTCCGAAATTCGCCTGAAGAGATTTAGGAAAACCATGGAGACTCTCAGTCAAGATGGCGGGTGTCCCGGCCCGTTTCGAACAGAGTACCANAAGGAGTAGGTCTGGAACGGGGTCCACTCAGCCTCGTGAGGATAATTGAGAACCTACTTGAATGGAAAAGTAGCGGCTCCGGTCTCGGAAATCGAGATTAACTACCGTGGGGATCCGTTGCGCTGACCACGCGACACCGTCTGTCCGCAAAAGTTGGCACTAACTTCGCCGACAAGCGGCGGCCGCTCGGTCGGTATAGTTCGCTTGCGGACTAAAGCCACGGAGTTTGTTACTACTTTAAGCAACTCATTTCCCCTTAACCTTACGGTGATAAAATCAACGTTAGAAAGGCGTAAGTTGTGAAAATTGTATATAATTGAAAATTGTATGGAAAATATTAGTCGGAACGTCTGTCCACCATTTTTTCTCTTAGACACTTTCCAAAATGAATTTAGTAGGTTATGTATTTCTCATTTTCACCACACCTGCTAAGTGCCCCACGCAACTCATTCTTAATTTTATCACTCAGTATTTTACTTATGATTAATATTACAACTGTGTCAGTATCTTAAACCGTACAGCATCGAATTATGGAGTAAATATTCCGAAATTCGCCTGAAGAGATTTAGGAAAACCATGGAGACTCTCAGTCAAGATGGCGGGTGTCCCGGCCCGTTTCGAACAGAGTACCACCTGAATAGAAGTCTACAGTATTACTGCTACACCAGAGTGCTCGGTGCTGTATTGTTGTCATTGCTGCTATTATATTACTATTATTATTATTATGATGATGATGATAATCATCATCATCATCACCACCACCATACTGCGCTATGAAACTAAAACAAGTAGCGAAATCTCTTGGCTTATCCACTGGCTTATCTAAAAATCTTTACGGAATATTTAAAAATGCAAACGGATTCTACTAGAAGGAGCAGTAACAAAGTTACTGATTATGAGGAAGTAAATGGTAGAATAATTTCTTGAAATGCTTCCTGTTATTCAGTTTTAAAAATGTTTTAGCCCATCCACTTCTCAAATTGTTTGAGATTAAAATAAATCAGTATTGTTTCAATTTATTTTCTTGCTTGTAAGACTCACGCTATCAGTTACATAAATCACAAGTTTCTTAAAATGAAATTCCTAGACAATTTTGAGGTAAAGGTAATTTAATAAGGGAGCTATCTAGGACAGCTGCTGCGTAGGGATGAAGTTCGTGACATACACAGGTCACCTAGTATNAGTTCTCATTCTCTCCACACCTGCGAAGTGCCCCACGCACCCCATTCTTAATTTTATCACCCAGTATTTTACTTATGATTAATATTACAACAGTGTCAGTATCTTAAACCGTACAGCATCGAATTATGGAGTAAATGTTCCGAAATTCGCCTGAAGAGACTTAGGAAAACCTTGGAGACTCTCAGTCAAGATGGCGGGTGTCCCGGCCCGATTCGAACAGAGTACCACCTGAATAGAAGTCTACAGTATTACTGCTACACCAGCGTGCTCGGTGCTGTATTGTTGTCATTGCTGCTATTATATTACTATTATGATGATGATGATGATCATCATCATCATCATCATCATCACCACCATACTGCACTATGAAACTAAAACGAGTAGCGAAATCTCTTGGCTTATCCACTGGCTTATCTAAAAATCTTTACGGAATATTTAAAAATGCAAGCGGAGTCTACTAGAAGGAGTAGTAACAAAGTTACTACTTATGAGGAAGTAAATGGTAGAATAATTTCTTGAAATGCTTCCTGTTATTCAGTTTTAAAAATGTTTTAGCCCATCCACTTCTCAAATTGTTTGAGATTAAAATAAATCAGTATTGTTTCAATTTATTTTCTTGCTTGTAAGACCCATGCTATCAATTACATAAATCACAAGTTTCTTAAAATAAAATTCCTAGACAATTTTAATGTAAAGGTAATTTAATAAGGGAGCTATCTAGGACATTGCTGCGTAGGGATGAAGTTCGTGACATACACAGGTCACCTAGTATTGCTAGGTTAGTGAATACTGAGGTTGGAATGCAGTCACGAAGGAAAGACAAGGAAATAGTTGAGAAGCCTGGAAACGTCCACTTGGAGGAGGAGGAGACGGGAGTCATTTGTGAAGGTTATCATTGAACGTAACCGCCTTTATGGTCTAGTGGTCAACGTTTCTGGTTATAGATCCAGAGGTCCGGGTTCCATTCCCGGNGCTCGGTGCTGTATTGTTGTCATTGCTGCTATTATATTACTATTATGATGATGATGATGATCATCATCATCATCATCATCATCACCACCATACTGCACTATGAAACTAAAACGAGTAGCGAAATCTCTTGGCTTATCCACTGGATTATCTAAAAATCTTTACGGAATATTTAAAAATGCAAGCGGAGTCTACTAGAAGGAGTAGTAACAAAGTTACTACTTATGAGGAAGTAAATGGTAGAATAATTTCTTGAAATGCTTCCTGTTATTCAGTTTTAAAAATGTTTTAGCCCATCCACTTCTCAAATTGTTTGAGATTAAAATAAATCAGTATTGTTTCAATTTATTTTCTTGCTTGTAAGACCCATGCTATCAATTACATAAATCACAAGTTTCTTAAAATAAAATTCCTAGACAATTTTAATGTAAAGGTAATTTAATAAGGGAGCTATCTAGGACATTGCTGCGTAGGGATGAAGTTCGTGACATACACAGGTCACCTAGTATTGCTAGGTTAGTGAATACTGAGGTTGGAATGCAGTCACGAAGGAAAGACAAGGAAATAGTTGAGAAGCCTGGAAACGTCCACTTGGAGGAGGAGGAGACGGGAGTCATTTGTGAAGGTTATCATTGAACGTAACCGCCTTTATGGTCTAGTGGTCAACGTTTCTGGTTATAGATCCAGAGGTCCGGGTTCCATTCCCGGCGCTACAGGATTTTCTGGGAAGTAGTGGGTCTGGAATGGGGTCCACTCAGCCCCGTGAGGATAATTGAGAAGTTATTTCAAGGAAATAGTGACTCCAGTTTAGAAAACCGA